>NW_028277397.1:337779-675558 GCF_059751315.1 Micrasema longulum
CAGATTTAGAGAAAAATAATCACAAGCTTCATTGCTTTTCCAACATTCAATCTTGAAGACGTTGAGAAAGCCATGAAACCGGTCACTGATTATTCTGAATTTATGGGTTTGTGTATTACTTATCGTTTAGTTCTCTTATAATTAACCTGACAAATATATTTAAATTTATACATAACATAAAATAAAACAAAAATTACGTTAAATAGTTTTCATGTTTTCTCCCAGTGAAATGAAAACGAAACAAAATGTAATATCTGAATACATACATTTAATCAGTTCTGAAAGATTTGAGTAAATAGGGTCAGCATTTTTAAAAATTATTTTCGAAGTTTAAGTTTATACACTGTATGAAAGAAATAGTATGTATGGCTATTGGAGCAAAAATTGACAATTTTTCAGTAAGCTGCTTGTTGTATGCTAATGATGCAGTTCTGTTAGCAAGCAGCAAGGCTGATTTGCAGAAAATAGTCTCTAGAATGTATGATGTATGCCTGGACAGCGAATTGGCGATGAACGAAAGTAAGTCAAAAGTGATGGTATTTGAAAGGGATAGTGAGGTTACTGACTGCATAATAATTGTACACAACGAATGTCTTGAGCAAGTAGATGAATTTGTGTATCTGGGAAGCATGTTTTCAAGAGATAAAAGAGTAGAAAAAGATGTTAAAAGGATAGTGAGTGCGGGCAACAAAATGAACGGAGCACTAAGCACAGTAATTTCTAATAAAAATATGTCAATCGAAGCTAAACTGGCAGTGCACAACGGAGTTTTAGTCCCAACACTCATGTTTGGAAGTGAAACATGGGACTGGTAGAAAAAGGATGAAAGCCGAGTGAACGTGCTTGAAATGCGATCTCTTAGACGAATGTGTGGGAAATCAATGTATGACAGGGTTACGAATTATGAAATCAGGCGAGAGTGTAAATCTGAGTCAAGTATAATTGATAAGATTAAGAAAGGGTTCTCTGAGATGGTTTGGTCACGTAGAACGAATAAACGACGAAAGAATGGTAAAACAAGTATATATAGCAAAAATGAACGGCAACGTGAGACGAGGATGACCAAGGAAGACGTGGCATGATCAGATAAACTTAAATCTTAAGTCTGGTCATGTCAAAAGCAGACAGAACCAAAGGGCATGTATGACAAGATGTATGAATGTGGAAGAGGCTAGGATTGTATGCCAGGATAGACGTGTGTGGCGGTCCATTCTCTCTGTCTACCCCTACGGGGAAATGGCGTGATGGTAGTAGTAGTAGTAGTTGCAGTTTATACAACTTTGATCAAAAATAGATTGACTTATTTTATATATTTTAGTATCCAAAGCAATTTAATTTTCAAACGTTTTTGTTATTCCGAAATCACATACATATATAATCTCACCGGGGCTTTAAGTCAAAATAAAACAAACAATCGTCATACATTTTTTCACCCGGTGGTGTAGGGAAAAAATGTACTGAAACACCTGCACCTTTACATTGCACGAAGCGCGAGACCAGCTGAAAAAGAAAAGAGCGCTGTCGAAATTCTATAAAATCAAGAACACATGAGAGATTGCTCTCTTTTCCAGGCCAACAGCCTTCTTACTAATACGTGCCATTTAATTAATATTATCATTCCATTGGAAGAAATAAATCTAGTCAATTATCTTCATCACGCGTCATTAAATAATTATGACCTACATAATTTAAAACAACTGTGGTTAACTGATATCAAATTGGTATAATCATCCGAAGGATAAAACCACAACAGTGGTGACCTCAACGTGATTTTAACATACAACCTTCAAATCGAAATAATATTTTTACGTCTAATATTCCAAATGCAGCGTATTTTGATCATTCGTAATATTAAGACAAGGTAATCAATCTTACGCTTGAGTGACAGACCAAGTTTTCATCATCATCATCAATCCCTTTCAGCACCTAATGGTGCATAGGGCACTGCATTGGTTCACCAATCGCAGCGAATCTTATTCATTTTTGTTACATGGAGGTAAGATGTTCGGTCTGACGATTCATGTACCAGTCCAGGGACTATGAAATATTCTGATGAAAAAACACCCTCTAAAATAAATATTTCATCAACCATGTCAGAAATTGATTCCGAGACCTATCGCATGGTAGGCAAACTCATTGACCGTTACATCACGAGGCTGATGACAAACCAAGTAGAGTTATAAAATAAAATATTGCAGTGTCAAGATATCTTCAAAACAAATATATGTAAATAAAATACAAGTCTTTCTTTATTTAAACAATCGCAAAAAAGACCATATTTTGTTTTATGGTGTTTTTTTTATAATGTCAAAACATTTTTTTTTGTTGTATTTTATTTTAATAATACATTTATTTTAGTCCAGGACCATAAGCATATAAGTCGAATGCGCCAAATACTTACTACACTACGAATCTGACTTATCCTCACTCTGGTTCTATTTCATAATTAGAAATAATTATATTCGTTTTTTACCTGGGCTGATACTCGTATTATGAACGCATGTATAGCGCGTTTTTAGTTTGAAAATACGCGTTGTATTGTGTTAAATGTGTTATGTTAGTCCTGGACTCATAAAATATGCATTAAACTTTTGATCCCTGAACATAGATTTAAGAGAGTTTACGATTTTTTTTGTAATATGTAATTTATAGCTTAAAAACGATTGAATATTTTATTTTTTATTCTTTAATTTCTTGATATTTAAAAAAAAAAATTGATACATGTTTGTACCGTCAGGAAATTGCAACATAAAAAGTTGTTCTTTTTTTATATCATATATTTGTTAACAAAATAAATTAATAACGCGCATTATAATAATATCTCAATAATATTTTTTTTAAAAGCACACTTAATGTCATAATAATTAGTATATTGAGGTTTGTAAAGATGTGGTTATTTAACACAACGAAACGGGTGATTGTTTTACGCAAAATTAATCCCCATCATTTTTTTTACTAACCTAATTACTTCGAAATGGCCGAAAGTACTAAAAAAAAACCAAATATATTGTACCGACAGTGATCAATTACATCAAATGCATTTTGATTAAACATTTGGACTACCTTTTTTAGAATCTTGATGCATAATTATTCAATAAATAAATTATTTTACACATATGTGCATAACCCTGGTAAGAAAACCTTTCAAGGGTGTCACAATCGATCTCAGGGTCCCATATCGGTTCTAAATATCTCTAATCTTCTCCCGAAATCAGGGCTGTGCTCAATCACGTCCCTTTATAATCACTAGGACCCAGTTCCTACCTATCTAGGATCTCGGAAACACATCACACGGGATCTGGAATCAGTGCCGGGTATTTACTACCCCTTATATTGAAAGACGAAATACATTAATTTGTACCAAACCTAACGTGTGGGATTAAAAATAAGACTTATTGATAATTGCAAGGATGAAACAGATTTTTATTCATATTTTTTAATGAACATCGAATTTAGACATTTTTTAAACATAAAATCCATGGTCAAATAAAAAATAAATATTTTAAAAATGTATTAAAAAAATTACTACAAAACTCCAAGTTTGTTTTTATTTGGTTTTTACTTTTTAATTTAAATATTTTATAATAAAACTTGGTAAGGTTTTGTTTATTTTTGTATATTGAGCTCTCAAACTCTGATAAAAAAAAAACAAAAATCAAAGGTGGGTGCTCTAAATAAAAATATATAATAAAATATACATAAAAAAGGCGATCGTGCATTAAGTATACAATTACAGTTCAGTGAATGAATTTTATTCACAAAAGCACGGCAGCGATGCACAAATGTTTGTGTCTCTCTCCTAGCGTGACGGATCAGACTTATTCACTGCCCAGAAAAAACTATGTGCGCGGAAGGGGCGGATTCTCCTAACAACCTATTATTTGCAGCTAACCATATTTTTTTTACATCGAAATTAATGTTTAATGTTTAATGTTCCATTCTTTTTTTAAAAAATAAGTCACAAGCCATCGTTTGCATTTCTCAGGATAGTAAATTTTCATCATATTTAGTTTAAAATTTCAGTCCATACAGCAATTAAGTTTGCCTCTATTGGCTAAAAATATTACAATTGAATTACACGAGCTTGCGCGGCCAAATATAAAACATGCATTTAATTAGTGGGCAAAGTGAATATGGAATTGTATTTTGATAAAGAGTGTGAATAAATAAATAAATAAATTACGTCCTAAAACCCCAAATCTTAGATTCAATGTTTATTTAGACGTTAGAAAAATACACTTACGATTACTATTGAATTTTTCAGCTTTCTCAAATGCCCAATATAGCTTGTAAACACTTCTTCATTAGGGCTTTTATTCTTTTGAATATAACTGTTTGACTAAAGACCTTGCAAGGGAGGTAGCATTATATACACCTGTTATATGTGAGAATGACTTAATGAATATACTATGCCTTAACAAGGAAGAAAGATTTTAATTATACTTGTCGAGTCCTGTTTTGTGGTTTAAAAGTAAATTTATTGTCAAATAAATAATATTAGAAACGAACTGTTTAATCCTTAATATCAGCGTATCAGTAAAAATCCTTTGGTAGGTAATGAAAAACAATAATTCGCTTAACAAAAATAAAATATACCCGAGTATTTAAATGTTTTTATGCAGACGATGACTGTTTAGTAATAAGTTATTCTTCAGTACCTAATTTTGACGTTAAAATTGATATTTGAGTTATTATTAAAACTTTACTAAAGAATTAATGAAGTGAAAAGTGTTGAGAGTAAATAAATGTTATAAATTAAATTAAGTATAATTAACATCATTTCGTGAATATTATAGTGATATAAAAATTAAAGAATGAATGATTCAAAAACGGCTTTTTATGTTTTGTTTAGTGAATCATAGTACTGGGTGAGGAATAATAAAGTGTTTTCCATTATTCACTAAGTAATTGTGTTTTATTTCGAGTTACAATAGTCGCAAGTTAGAAATGATCAATTAGTACGCTCATGTATAATATAATTTTATAAATTACTATTTCGACGGCTGCGTTAGTACATGAAATAGCTGTGCGGATAAATTGTTTGGTTCCTAGAAACTATGGTTGGGGTTTAAGTACCCGCGGGTTGTAGTTTTTAGCAATTAAGTTTTATTTAACGCTTTTTTTTCTAAATTAAATGTTTGTGTTAAATTTTAAAATATTTTAACTTAAATTATAAGCCGCTTGCGCCATTTGTTATGGATATTTATCAAATACAATATATAGGTTTTTTTATGTGCCGTACTACCGATACGGATATTTTATCAGAATTTTCGCAGCTTACCAATACAAAAACTCACCGTTTGCTACTGTTACGCAGTGCGTTTAAGTTTTTTACACAAAAAAAATCTTTGACCGTTTTTACTCCCTAAACGGAGTATGAAGTAGCTACTCCTTCTATTGCTCCAGTTCATTGGCCTTCAAGGCACGTTGTGGTGCAAAAAATAAAATATCAACGCAAAAAGTTTGATTAGTAATTGATTAACTGTTAATAGCGAAAACTTTAATTTAAATAATAGCACTCTGCTATTGTCAATCGCAACGTAACCATCGTTGCTGCGTTAAGCTAGGGTTTCCTAGGACACGTCGTGAACCCCGGGGCAATAGGATCTCACTCTTAACGGAGTGATCACAGCAGATAACGAGAGGATGAGAGGCGAGTTTCAGGCGCCTCCAAACCCGAACTAACCAACTAAAGGCAGGTAACCCCGACCGAAATATTTTCCAGAGAAGGCAACGGGAAACCACTTTCATCATCTCTTTCTAGGAACCACTATGGTGAGTACATCCAAAAAGCAGTTGTCATGGCTGCAGAATATAAGATAATCGCAGGACCGAGAAGCTTTCGCGGTAGTGATCGTCAACGTCGGGGGGACCTTACAAAGCACCGCAAGATGAAAAAGGTTAGCAAATAGAAGTACTGTATTGTAGCGGGGGAAGGATAAATGTTTTGTTCAGTTTTTTATGTGCCTCTGCATGTTAAAATGACGTCATTACCCGCATGATAAATTCAACCATTTAACATGTTATTTTAATAATTAAATCCATAATTATATTAAGTGTGGTTATAAAATCAATAGAAACACATAATATTATTAATATTTAAAGCATTAAATTTGTGGTCAAACATTTAACTTAATGTCATTAAATATTTGTATATAACCACTTCCCGACTTTTCTATGTCTACCGGTTTCGAGACGTACCCGTCTTTTTGTCAGGACACCAATTAAACCAACATGCAACGACTTGCAATCATTTGACATGTTTTATGGTAAATTCGATGATTTTAGGATATCTTTTATAACATATGACGTGTTTTCACAAACACAATTTCTCTGAATTCGCAAATCACCTAATCAATTTAAATCATGACTTTAATAAAAATACAGGAAATCAAATTTTACATACAAATAATAAAGGGTTGAAAGTAAATATTATGGAAATATTTCACATTAGAAAAGCTTTCAAAAAAAATGTTCCTTAGATCAATAATCAAATAAACTTCCCATGTAGTCCTTTTTACGATGTTTTACTATAATGATCACCTTATTAAACCTATTAGAATTACCACCTCCCTCCATTCCCTCTACTTTTTTCATTAATTCTCAAACAACAGAATATTTTCATAATTTAATCAGTGCATGTTTGTCCTAATCAGTGCATGTGCTTATTAAAATGCATGTCGTGTTGGTATTATATTTTTGAGCAACAAGTATGGTGAAGGTGTGTAGTGGGTTTTGCATGTTGGTTTGAATGTTAGTTTAATTGGTGTCCTGATGCAGAAATGGGTACGTTTCGAAACCGGTAGACATTAAAAAGTCGGTAAGTGGTTATATACAAACATTTTATTACATTAAGAAACACTTAAGCTTCGATTTGTTGAAGAAAATGAGGTGTTATTAAAAGAGTTGGGAGTATTTTTTACAAACATTTGTTTTAAAAGACCAATGGTTTTAACCCTAGTTCATAACCATTTGTCTAATAAATAACTGACACTCCGTGCTTTTGCTGTTTCTTTCAGTTCTCTCTACCCGCCTCCCTGCCCTAGTCTAGTACCTTAATAAATATTGAAATCAGTTACCCGCACGCATTGATTGCGGACGTATGGTAATCAAATCGGAATATATCGCTTAATCGTTATCTGATGGACTCGTTTAATTAAAAAAAATATTTTTATATAATTGAAGATTTTCGAAAGACAGTCGTCAACTTATACGTTCAACAACTAAGTTAGCAAAACATTTGCAGCTATTGCCCCGCTGAAAACGTCGAATGACAAAATATCTCTGAAATTTTTTTTAATTTTTTTTTTTTAATAATTATAATTTTATGTAGTACTTTTATGAATATTTATTATTTTTAAATAAAATAATAGTGTAGTATTATGTACACAATGTGAAATTCTGTGAAATTATGAAATAAAAAAAAATCGAATCTTACTATTTTTATTATATTAAATAATTAAATAAATAAATAAATTATCCTTAAATCCTTGAAACCAATCACAGTTTTACGGGAAAAAAAATGTTTCTTTATGGTTAACCTAATAATATTTACATGCAAAAAAATTGCAAAACCGCGAATGTGCAATTATTTGGCAAAAAAAAAATGACATAACCGCGAATATGAACGTAACAATTACAATACCCTAATAAAAATTATTTCTGAATTAAAAACCAATAAAATACACATACAGGTATTTTAAAAGCAAAAATTACAATTTTTACTAATGTAAATGACAACAACTGAACATTTTGTTTCATATCGCTTACGCGGTGTTGCATGCCGAACGACGATATGTCAAACAATTTGTCAATATTATTGAAAGTGAAAAACTGTACGCCACTGTTAAAACCATACAGCTTCTATCTTAAATCTACCGTACGTAGGTAGGGACGTAAATCTCCAATCTGAGAAGAATGTAGGTACCTACTTTACGATTCAGGCTTATCCTTTGTCAAGGGCATTTTTAAAGGACATTGTTAACTCAATCTAGATGCAGGAGTTAATACTCCGGTTTATTGATTATGCTGAAAGGTTTCTCGGTCGTAAAAACGGTTTCATTTGTGTAACTGAACCAGAGAAAGTGTTCGATTATTCTAGAAAAATCATAGTAAATATATTATTTTTTTATATTTATTGATATAAAAATTCTTGAAGATGACAATATATATGTAATCATCATCATCAAATGCATTTTAGCATCCAATGGTGCATATAACACTGCACAGTAAAATCAAATGTCCTTATTATTACTGTGTTATTTTTTTCGGTCTCAGAGCACGAATTATTTTTTACCCAAAACCCGTACGAATTTGGCTCAGACACCTCGCTTTATCACATCTAGAGTGCTTAATATTTTGGAAGATTGTATTAAGTTCTCAAGGACAAAAACTGTTTCAATTCTTATTTCAATTTTATTTATTCATATATGTGTTCAATACAAAATGGAATATCTTAATTCATACATATAGAAATAATTCAAATAAAAAGGTAAAATTAAGTATTAATATAAATAGCACACAATTAAACATAATATCCAGAGAATAATATGTTAAAATAGTAAGAGAATCTTGTCACAAAAAACTTTCTCAGAGACGTGGAAAATATCAATGTTTAAAATAATATTGTTCAACATAGAGATAGTTCTTTCAACGGGCATGTGGTTATGATGAAACACGAGTCTGCAAAAGGTATAAACCTGTGAATATCTCTCTTAAAAAATGAAGTCGTATATTTTGTAATATTCGAATTTATATTTTCAAATCGGATTTGGAAAGTAAAATATGTATAAATACGCTGGATTTTCATTAAAAATTTATTTATCATTATATGCTTAGAATATTAATTGTACTACAATAAATCTGTTAACTGTATAAGAAAAAACACGAAAATATAACGAATAACAAAGAGAGAGACGCAGTTCTGAGGCCCGTGTTTGTATGAAAGAGACACGCTAGTTATATGACCAGCGTATTTATGATATTTAATTTATTTTTTGATAATAAACCTTATTTGTTTTATTATTTTATTTAAATTTTAAAAAGGAATTGTTTAATAGTAAATTTCTATGTTTTTTTTTAAAGTCTGAACTTCAGAATACTCTGTATTTTGCTTGTGCAAACACGATTTTATATCACCACATGTAAATGAATTTTGTAGCACAGCAAAGCTTATTACGAGTACAGAGAGGTGTTAAGGACTGGAATTTCCTCAGCGGAACGGATCTGAGTATGAGTTGGTAACATCTTCATGCTTTTTCGAATAAATCTCCTATCTAACCCCCCTTTTAAAAATTAAATTTTAATCAAATGTTTGTGTTTGCAGTTTATAATTTTTTTTAAAATAATTATTATGTTTCTGATCTTACTGACTGACTGTGTTATATATTTGTTCGTCGGAACTCATCAAAGGACTTGGGTCTCACAAAGTTGGGGTTTTTATGTCAAATAATGTATAAATAATGGATGCCAATTATAAAAATAATGCATACTGTAAGAATATAAATAGATTTACAAAAACAATATTCCTGGGCTGGCACCTGAAGCAAAGGACTGTTCACCCTTAATCCTAAGTATTAATATTGATCTATCAAATGAAGAACCGATTCGGTATCCTATGCACTATAATGTGCGTTTATGGAAAGGATGATGATGGCAATAATCATTTATTAATAACAAAAATTGTTATATCTTTAATGTCGTTATTTTCTGCACATAAAACACAGTTTTAGGTATATTTTTAATTTATTCGCCTACCGTATCCCCTTTAAACCCGCTAAATTGTCTGATATTTTCTATATCCCAAACATTAAAACTAATATTCGGAAGCAGTCTACCATCCCTCGTATATGTGAAACATTTAACATTAATTTTAATGGCCTAGATATATTTAACACTCCATATAATAGGTACAAAAGATAACTAACAAGCTTGATTCAGAATAACAGAGAATAGACGTTATGTTTTTTTAGCTCTTTATATTTTATTTAATTTTAATACAATAATCTACTTTGGCAAACAAATGTTTATCGCAGGAGGCTAAACTAGCAGCTCACAACAGAGTTCTAGTGCCAACTTTAAAGTATGGAAGCTAAGTATGGAATTGGAAAAATGATGATGAAAGTAGGTTAAATGCTGTCGAAATGCGATCCCTCAGGCAAATGTGTGGTAAAACGATGTACGATAGGTGCTCAAATGTCGAGATCCGTGCAGTGTGTAAGGCTGAGACATGCATTATTGACATTATCAACAAAGGGGTGCTGCGTTGGTTTGGACATGTAGAGCGAATGGACAGCGAAAGAAAGGCTAAAAGGATCTACGATGCAAATGTTGATGGATGCAGAAAACAAGAAAGACCGAGAAAGATATGGCACTATCAAGTCTATCAAATACTTGAAGATGAACATGTCAAAAGTAGGAATAATCGGAGTGCGTGCATGAGAAGATGTGTGAATGTAAAGAAAGCGAGGTCTGTATGCCAAGATAGAGTGTTATGGTATTCTATCCTCTCTGTCTACCCTTACGGGAAAACGGCGTGATGGTTTGTCGTTGTTGTTGTAAATACAATAAATAAGATTCAATATGATTAAAATCTATAACCTACATCCATGGTTAAGTTGAGCATTTAGAAATGAGAAAATGTTCAAAAAGGCTATAAAAAATGGAAAGTGGAGCTGAGTAGAACTAAAATGGATTACCTCATTTGCCCAAACCAATATTGAATCAAATGCTTCACGAATATTAAGTTTGTGTAATGTTTTTGTTCTTTAATTGTTCGTTTTATAATATTGTAATAGTATAGGTGTAAACTAAATACTCACTTAAATACGTAGTGCTTAAAATTGTAAAAAATTTGTTAATTATTCATTTATTTTGGTTCACGAACAAAAAACGATACATATGATATTGGTATAATCATCACAAATTATTATAATAGATATTATTGATCAAATAAATGTGAACACAGCATGCACAAATAAAAAAATAAAAAGTTTATAGCAGCTATTTTTTTCATTTAGCTAGCTTATTTGAATTTTATGATTGTCATAAAAGTTATTGCAATAAATTATGACTATTGAATACAAATTATTTTACCTTACTTACATAAGTGACTATTTGATTTTATCAATTGCGTTAGAGTTCTGATATAATAATTTCATATTTCGTTAAAGATATCAAATAAATAAGATATCGTTATCTTTTTAAATAAAGTCTTTTTATACTTTCACATGTAAAAATATTTTAAAAAGTAAATGTTAAGTGTTCTTGGCACGAGTAATCCCAGTGAGGTCACATTATTTTTATTCTTAATCTTTGTTTTTAATGGGAAAAAAATAAATGAATAAAACTAAATTTAAAAATTGAATATTATAAGGTGTATCATATCCACTTTAAGGGCACACTCTCTACTTATTTTATTCGCTAACTAAATATGCAAGTTTGTTTGACGTTCTCAAAGCAAAATATCGTACTGTTTCTTTTATGAGTTCTCAGTAAATCCTTATCAACATCTGGGTACTAAAATCTGCAAACACAACACAAACAAATAACTAATCTGCAAAATTAATTTCTCAAGCGAACCTTATCCGATTTATTAAGTCCAACGTTTGTTGCCAAAGCTCTTCCTTAGTCAGAATACATACATAGCAGAATATAGGATCAACGAGGTTTTTCCTGATACCATATTTTGTTTAGTGGTGCGCGAAATCAAATCATGAATATAACCGAATAATTTTACCCGGGCACATCCGAATAGATTTGAATAAAAATCGGTCGATTTTTCGCCTTATTAGGGCGTTTTCAAACGATCGTTAATATTAAATAGACTAGAGATCTGGTTAATATTGTAGGTTGAAAGTGAGATGATCAGTCTTATGATTCTGGCACCAGTCCAGCGTTTTTTAAATAAACTGGTTTGAAAACACCATTTGAAATAAATATTTCATTTCAAATATACCGGGAATTGAACTGGAGTCCTCTTGCATTTTAGGCAAACGCGCTGACCATTACACCAATCTTCTGCTTGGTAATTGCGATGGGAATCTTCCCCCTTCAAAAGATTACCTATCTTTTTTTTCCTTTAATCCGCCAGCGCTTAGAATCTTCTTGGGTTATCTCCGATCACTGGACTACGCAGTTTTTATCAGATCATGGTAAATTTAATCAAAAATTATTTGTTTTTAGTATTGTTGACTTCCCTTCGTGCTGCTGCGAATATCCTAACCAATCCTCTGAACACATTTTGTGGTCTTGTCCCTTTCCCCTTCTCTATGATTACCAAATGGAGCTTCTCGCTACTATCCGTGGCCCTGTTATAGATCCTGTCGGATATACAGATCTGGTGGCTTCTAAAAAGAATTTCAAGGATTTTAGAAAGTTTTGTACTCATTTCGGCGAATTGATCATGTCCAATCAATTTAATCCCAGTCAGTGAAGAATTACTTCCCTCTCTTCTCAATCCAATGAAGTACATATTATGTACTTCTGGATTACTTTCTTTCAGCACAAATATGCTAAGGCTACCAGATTTCAGAGAGCTCTTTCGGGCAGCTTTTTTCGTTTGACAACGAGCAAATTTTTTGTGTATGTGGGCACCGCCAAGGAGACTTATGTCCTCAGATGCGGTGTGCGGTGTGTGGTGGGCAAGCTGACCATTACACCACGATGCCGACAAATGTTTAACTGATTACCTTAATGATACCGATACCAAAAACGGCTGTGATAACCTCTTAATTTATAAAAACAAGTTATTTTTTTGTATTAAGAATCAAATAATTCGATAGTAAAAACATTCTAATTAATTATTCGTTTGGTAAAAATCGGTTATGCGCATTACTAATTCTGGTCCTCCAATTTATGGAGTCCTATATCTGTCTTGTATAATTCCACTTAGGCTTCGTTTTACAAGCGGAAATTGACCATTCGAGTTTGTATCCTTTGCAATAATAATTATATTTCTGAAGGCTCTGTTAAGAATTTAGGATATTAACAAGAATATGCAGAGAAAATTGCGTAAATCAAAACCTAAATTATCTTCAGTTAAAATACTCGCTGGTCGAATGAAAATCATGAGCAATCAATGAAAATCGTGAGCAATAAAATTTAATACGCGAAATTGTATCAGAATTATTCATTACTCAGATTCTAAATATTCGTATGGGAGTTCTGGTGCCGACTCTAATAAATGGAAGATAAGTATATGAATAAAAAAATTATTATTAAAGTAGATAAGATGCGGCCGAAATGCGATCTAATCGAATGTGTGATAAAACGATGTATGATAGGTGCACAAAATGAACTTTGTCAGCCTAAAACATGCGTTATCGACAAAATCAAGAAAGGGGGGCAGCGTTGGTTTGGACAAGTAAAGCAAATGGACAGCAAAAAAATGGCTGAAAGGATCTATTACGAGAAAGTTGACGGATGTATAAAACAAGGAAGACCGAGAAAGACATGGCATAAAAAATCCTGGAATGGAGATGTTCTTCAAAATTGATTTAAATAAAAAAACTTGGAAAATGATGCCACAGTCGAGTCGCATATGAGTTAGAGAAGAAAGAGGAATTGTGGATGGGTTTTACTTTTACCCCCTCCTCTCATCTTAGTATGGTGTATATATATATATATATAAAGTTTTTGTAACTTATTTGCACATGTTGTGTTCACATATACTGGATGAATTATATCTAAATAAAACAAATTGTGATTATTATACCAATGTAGTATGTACTGTTTATTGTTTGTGAACCATAATAAATAAAATAAAAAAAATATTATTTCACTTTTAAATATATATAAATTTGTGTTTTATTTTAAAATGAGAACATTTTCATACACTTGAGTCAATTATTATAATAAAAATATGTATATAGTTTTATTCCACTTTTATTTATAAATTTTTACCAGTGACCGGGTTTCGTCGTGACTGACATCGTCAGACTGGTGGGAGACTAAACTAATTTCTATGTTATATATATATATATATATATATATATATATATACCTAAGTCAGTTCATATACCACTAATTGTTCCAAATTCAAAGGTTTTGGTAGGTAGGAAGAAATTACCTTAAGGTAATATGCCCACTATTATGCATATGTATGTAAATGTATATGTTTACGTTGTTAAGTAAATAACAGCATTTATCGATACTATTCCTGGCCGATTACCTTTCGTTCCCATCCTTCCTTTGACCCATTCTTATGGTACCTACCTAACATTAAGATAAAAGATATTCAAAATTAGAAGATTCGGATTTAGAACAAAACCAAACAACATTTTTGACTTCACATAAAATCGCATAAAAAAGTGGTTGGAATCGTCGCGCGTCGTGGAAAACATTGTTATATTTTATATTTAATTTTGTCATCCTGTACCAGAAATTAAAGAACATTCAGATCATATTAAAGGTAGGTGTCCATTCCATGATCCTATCCTTTCTCAAATATTTCCCAATCACAAAATAGAATGAAATTCGATTTTCATTTACAGTCCGCCTTTTCGTTAACATATGTATGTAAAGTTTTTTTAATAAAATGGCAGGTTAAAAGCCCCGTTATTGCCTGGACTCCTGTGTTCTTTGTCTCTGTTGTAATATATAAATATATTATATGCGTTTGTTGTGTGTTAGTTTCACGAACACATCCAAAACACTTGAATGTTTATAGTGGTATTGCATATCAATCGAGTTCAAGGGTAATATGGTAATGAGGACAAATTATCATATTGATTTATTACGGTTTTGCGAGATCAAATTAGATTCAGGAACAAATTGATGTATGGGTAAACCACAGAAGCACAATTCCATCAAAATGAGGTTAGCCGCAAATTTACAATGAAAATAAATCACGGCAATTTTATACTAAAAAGTATTTTTTTTACACTAGTAAAACTGATAATGCTTTAAGTTTTTCCAATATATTGTTAAAAATTAAATTTTTTCAATGTATATATTTTTCTATGGCAGTTGCATTTATTTTCTATATCGAATATTATGTAAAACATTTATGATTCTAGAAAGTGGATTTTTCTGCTTTTGATAGCTTCTTTTTTATTTTTATGTACTGGGAACTAGAAAAATATTCTACAGTGGGCCAGTCAGGAACTTTTTTAGCATTTGCTTTAGTGAAGATGACCACTTAAAACTCTTCAGATAAAGCCGGCCTGTTGACAATTATCGACAAGTCTTCCGTTCCACTAGAAGAGTATTCGGCATTTTGCGTCCTACTTTGGTTTATTTCACCAATGTTCTGCACTAACTTGACCATGTAAGATACCAACTCTTGAGTAAGTTCTTTATGAAGTATCACCGATTCAATGTCGCATCGGTCCTCGCTCAAACTTTTGCTTCGCGCCTCCAGCTGTTGTCTCTGAAAGCTGGAAAAAAGGCAACGCGTCAACAGGTGAGGGTCATCTTGAAGTGTTTTATTATCACATGGGTAGCTGTCGATCTTGGAGATTTTGAAGCGATGCAGGTAGTTGATGAACCCATTGCGACCTGTAGATTTTGGGTGAGCTCAAAATCGGCTGAAGAAAAGGACTGGATTCAACCAGCTAGGGAGATTTTAACATTAACATTTTACAACCGAGTTGAAGAACATTTTAGAGGAGGAAAAACAGAAGTCTGGTCGTATGTCTTATTGGCTGGTTTAAGAGGCCACTTTACATTTTGTGTTACATTTTTCATTCTGCCTATATTTAAACACTGATATCAGAGACGCCTCTTCTTTATTCAGTATTAAATGTCACTTCCTGAACATTTTAATGTTACCACTTTTTTTTCTTGTTTTCCCCTCTCCCTCTTTCCTTCCCGCTTTACCTTCTAATCTTTTCATAGCATTTTTGAGATATTTAGTCAATTTTCACTTCTAAAATATATTTTCCGAAATTTTGTTTTATAATGAAAATATTTTGATACACACACAATATATTTATATACCACTGATTTTCTCAAAGTTATCAGTTTGAGTAGGTAGGAAGAAATTTATTTCAGGTAATATGCCCGCCCTGGTGCATATGTACGTAAATTGCATGTGTGTATAAAGTGTTTTATTAAATAAATAAAAATAAATAATAAATGTTATTTAATATTTGTATATAACCACTTACCGACTTTTCTATGTCTACCAGTTTCGAGACGTACCCGTCTCTTTGTCAGGACACCAATTAAACCAACATGCAATCCAACATGCGAAACTCACTATACACCTTCACCATAGTTGTTGCACAAAAATATAAAACCAACACAACATGCATTTTAATTGGCTCATGCATTGAATAAGACAAACATGCACTGATATCTTGTCTTTTATCAGTCACATTAATGATATTAGTGGTAGATCTTTGAAGACGCTTGGGTTTATTTTGCACATCACTAAGGACTTTAAAAATATAAACACTTAAAAAAAATTTACACCCACTTGGTGAGAAGCGTCTTGGAGTATAATTCTACAATATGGAGCCCTTATTATGCCTCTCACCAAATTACCATAGAAAGAGTTCAAAATAAGTTTTTGAGATATGTTAATTTTAAATTAGGAATACGTAATAAATTTCGTAACTATGATTATTTATTAAATATATTAAATTTGATTAAATTAATGGACAGGAGAACTTTTAATGATTTATTAGTTCTATTTAAAATCGTTAATTCAGTATTGGACAGCCCTGAAATTTTGGCCCTCATTGGTTTTAAAGTACCAGTTAGAGTGACAAGGCTAGTTCAACTTTATCACTGCAACAATCATATCTCAATATATTCTAGCAATTCAGTACTGAATCGTCTACATGCGCTGGGTAATAAACATTCGGATTTAGGCGACATATTTTAATTGAAATTTCCAGCTTATAAACAATTACTTGTAAGACATTTTAGTGTGGAATCAATATTTTAATTATGTTCTTTCTAAGTAAGCATTGAAAAAGTTGTTACTGTATATACTCCACTGTAAATACTTATGTATGTATGTAATGTAAAAGGTACTTGTACCGTTAATTCTTGAAAATAAATAAATAAATATGTATATATATATATATATTTGGATAAGTTACTGATATATTTAGTGTAGATAAAGTAAGTGGTTATATGCAATTATTTAAAACATTTTTTAAAATGTTTGACCACAAAGTTAATTGCTTTAAATATTAATTACAAAAATAAATAAACTAACAGTTTAACATGTATGTCAGTATGAAAGAGCTGAACCAATATGGATGATTCACGTTTTTTTTTTACTTTTTAAGTGTTAGGACTAAAACTCTGTTACCCACAACGAGTATACATAGCTTTAAGAATTATTATTTTTATTTTTCAATATATATTGAAGCAAATTAGCCATTTTGATTTAATATGAAAGAGACATGAAAAAGAGGCTTTAGGAATTTCCATTCTTCCTACAAAAATGTTATTTAAATAAAACATAAAATGTACCGGTAGTAAGGCAAACGTTTTAGCCGATCGCCATGTAACTCAATTATATTTTTACAGCAACATTACCTGTATAACGGATTTTTCTGAATATTTCATGTCTACATACATAAATGATCGATAGCAATTTTGTTTATTTAGGAATTAAGGTACGGTAATTGGTTGTTATTTGCAAATAATTACTTGAATAAATACGCAAAATACAAACGAAAACCTTTTTAAATTATCTGAACAGCACAATTTTTGATACAAAAAAACAAACAAAAAAAATCACGTTGTTTTGCTGTAAACATAGGCAGTGAGGATATAATGCCATATTACCCTTTGCTTACAGACGTCGTTTTCTCTATATTCACACATCTTCTCATACACGTCCACAAATTATTTCGTCTTTTAAAACACTTTCTTCAAGCGTTTGTTAGATTTTGTGGTGCTTTCTCTTTTTCAATGGTCTCTCTTGCTGTCAATTTTCTTTACATGAGCAAACCAATGCAACACTCCTTTCTTAATTTGTACGATGATTAGGAGTGATGTACTCAAAATTGAAAAAAAAAAATGATTTCTTCATAATTGGGACATTGAAATGAGAAAAGCTTTGGAAGGAATGGAATTGTGAAATAAGAGAACAGACGTAGAGCTTCCAGTCGCAACTGTCATCCAGTAGCTGTAGGACATGTTATTTTTGAAATTTTATGTGTATTTTTTTTATTATTGTTAAAAAAACTGTTTTTTCTAAGTAAAAAATTGAAGCCAGATTTCTAACCATGGGTGGACTCTGTAGCTACAAAGAGTATAATAATATTGTTCTAAAAAGGTTGACTAGCCCGTTCCTATACTGTAACCGGTGGTGTCGGTGGCGGCGTCACGGCGCACAGTGTTTTGACCCATACAAGCTACAAGATAAAAAGTCACTTTTGAATTCTTAAACGATGACGTCATGGGGGCATTACCAGATAGTTAGTGTGACAATTGTAAGCCTAATTGGGGTGATTAATGCTTAGGTTGATTCATACCAGAATATGAAAGTCGGATAATTGGTTTTTGAAAGACTAATTACATTTATTTGCATTTTGGCGTCCGACGTGTAAAGGTTGTTTATCAAGTTTAAAGTTTTTTATTTCGATTTTTAAAAAAATGGAAGCTATTTTGGAAGGTATGTTGTATAGTTTTTTTTCTAATATTTTAATGTATTTCATTTAGGTTTTTAAAAAAACAATAATTTAACTTATGTATTTTTCAGTAGTTAAAAAAATATCATTTTCTAACTTCTCGAGAATTTATCTCGGAGAGTATATCAAAGTAGCAAAATATTATTTTTATTTTTCAATAGACCAATTTATTGTTAATTCATTACAGTTTGGATATTTTACCGCACGAAGTTGCATCTATCTTATTTTGTTATTTTACAGGTACCAGATACGAGATTTCCAGGCAAGAATTGTACGTGATGTGGAAGAGTTTGACGAAGAAAGAAAGGCTTCAAGGAGTGTTAAATATTATTGTTAGTAAATTTGAAGTTGGTGAACTCGGTGCAAGTGGTGAAAAACTGTTAAAAAATCAAATTAAGCTTATTTGTTTAAATATAAGCAGAAAATGGACCGAATCTGGCTGTAAACTAGATAGATTTGTTAAAAAAAAATTTGAGTGGCTCGACGGTAGTGAAAATATTTTGATGTGAAAACTTTCGACAAAGTCCTTCAGTAGACATGAATGAACCATCTACGTCTACTGGAAGGCCCGCAAAGGATTTTGGGGCATTGATTAGTGCAAAAGGACAAAAGTGCGTGATTTAGTGAGTACGAAGACATCTTAAGAACTTGCGTTTGCCACGCAGGTATCTATTCAAGCATCAGAAAAACGCACAGTTGCCGATCTCCTAAAGAAAATTTTGAAAGCTACTCCCAATGAAGTAGCAAAAATACGTAGGGAACGTCAACAAGTAAACAAACAGCGGGCATTGACAATTGAGGAAGCGCTAAGTTTATACGTTGACTGCAAATTATCTTCGCATTCCTACAAAGTTATGCGTAAAAATGCCATAAAAACCGGCCACAACATATATCCGGCATTTTATAGTTTAAGAAAAGCAAAAAAAGCATGTTGCCTGAGCGAGGAAGTTGTCAAAATAACGAAAACTAGTGCAGAAATCCAGCTACAAGCGATTTTAAATCATACGGTGGAACGATTGCTAAATGTAGAATCAGAAGTCTTAAAAGAAAGAGTTTCTTTAGGTTCTGTACTGACTCTTATATGCAAGTGCGGTGGAGATGGAAGCTCAAGACATAGTAATTATAAACAGAAATTTCACACAGAGCATGCAATAGATGAATTTTTATTTATTATGTCATTCGTTCCAATACAACTAAGGCTTAATGATGACCCTAATATAGTAATTTGGCAAAATTTAAGCCCTTCCTCAACCTCTTATTGTCGTCTTATTAAATTTATTTTCGCCTAAGAAACTAATATTCTCACTAAGTCTGAAATCGAAAAACTTCAAGATGCAATTGAAAAACTTGAAAATTTTAATGTTAATATTGGAGGTGTAGTATTGTCCATATAAAATGCTTTTAACAATGGTAGATGGTAAAATTTGCAACGTTTTGGCTGAAAATAAGTCAACCATGTCCTGTTATATTTGTGGCGCCAAACCCAGTGAAATGAACTCTATTAGTATTAATAGAGTTTCTGGACAAGAATTTTATTCCTTTGGCTTATCTACATTACATGCTCTTTTTATATTTCTCAAAATACATATATTTGAAAATCACTTATAACAAATGTTTTATTTAAAGACCTTTAAGTTTTATCATCATCATACCATATCCGCTCCCTATGTGGAGCATATGGATTCCATAATCTGCCTCCGGCCAAGCGATCGACCTCCCGTACATCCTCCCAAGTTAAGTCCACGTACCGCAACTCTGACGCAAACTGTCCACAAATTGTCAACAGTGGACGACCAGGACGCCGAGAACCTGATGCCTTGTAACATAGGCAAGCATGGTTAAGGCTCTCGGAAGGCATACGTAGTACATGGCTTTGCCAGCCAAAACGCTTTGGATGACAGTAGATACGAAGGGTTGCTGTGTCCGTTGCCTCACTTCTGTGTTCCTTACAATGTCAAACTTTTAAGTTTATTTAAACCCTTTGAGTTTTTATGTTAAACATAATAAAATCAGCTGTAAAATGGTTATTCTGACAAAACAAGTGAAGGCAGATTAGTTCTCTCGGGTGAAATCTTTATTTTATGCCTAAGTATCTAATATAATTTTCAATGATTTATGTTTGGTTGTTTGGTTGACCGATTTATCAGTCAATAGAATTAAAGTAATAATTTCAATTATTTATGATCCTTAAATACATTATTGGATGCAGATATCAATTTCCAGAAAATTTATTTCGTTTATTAAATAACAAAATGTGACATATTTTTCATAAAACGAATTATTATTACATATTTAATAAAAAAAAACCTCTTTTTAGGATTAAATGAACCGCATACGTGAGTTAAAAGTACATTCAGAATTTTTAGTTTCTAGCTTGTATGAAACGAAACACTGTGCGGCGTTTCAATGACTAAATTAATATTTTGGCAGTACTATGAATGATGTTATAACTCATATCCACGTTAAAGTTATTAATTTAAAATACTTGGTACACTTCCACTTATTTGTTTGACCCGTAAACGCTTTCACTCTCTAATGGGCATCTTTGGACTGGTGAATATTATACAGGGTAAAGATAATTTATGTAAAACTAAATATAATCTTAAGTGTGGGTACATTTATGGTACATTAAGTACATTTTGGTCTATTTAGTTTAAAAGAAATTATACTTAAACTATATAAAACTCACCTATCAGAAAATACTCATTAGAGGGTGAAAGCGCTAATTGGTGGAAGTGTACCAAGTAGATGTTATTAATAAATTATTATCATATTATATTTAAATATAAGTTATTACATCATTACAATGGAATTCCATCAAGAGTTGTAAATAAATAATTTAAATAAAAAAAAAAATAAGTGTTACTAATTAATTTGTTTTAATCGTCAGATAAATCTTAACACATGATAATCAAATTATATCAGATATTTAGGTTTATGATATTAATGAAATATAATATCCATCATGATCTCCGGAAATGATAAAATATCCCGAGATAAAAATATGAAACAATAATTTGAGAGAAAGATAATAAAATCATTTAGCATGACACACATAATTTTAATTTGATAAAAAGATACAAAAGTTACAAGGCTATTATTTCCTAACCTCAGGTTACCACACATTGGGTTTTTTCACAGAACATGTTAAAGGTTAATAAATTATAAAAAAAACATAACACATTGAAGTTGTGGAACTAGAGTTTCAACCTCCTGTGCACTATGTAGCTGCAAGACATGTTAGGAAGTTTATTGTCCAGCACCCTTGAGGTGATTTTCGCTAAAAAAATACCCAGAATAAAATAAATATTGCTTTCTTCACGAATTTGGATTACACGTATTTTCATAATACTTAATGCTTTTAATGGTGTCCCATATCTATTTCAAATAACCTTTTTTGATATTCTCAACCGTTTGAATGTTATTATTCTATGGTTTATTGAACTTTCCAAGAGAAAAAATGTTTTTTTATGCCTGATTGTATAGATAAGTCAATTCCTTGAACAATTTATTTTTGCGAGTTTTCAGGGATAAATCTTACTTCTTTTTGTAGATCTCTTTGTCACGTAACTATAATGCCACGGCATGAAATATTGGCGTGGCTAAGCTTAAAGTCCCCTTATGCTAATCATACTTTTTAATTATTATTTTTTTATAAAAATATTTATTAGCATAAATAAACAATTAAACAATACATGCAGTAAAAAAATGGAACACTTAAGATTAAACTTGCCAAAAAAGAGTCTGGCTCTTGTGTTTGGCAAGTTTACAAAATGACATAAAATAGAAACAAAAAATGCAAAACAAAATAATAAAATAAATAAAAAAATAAACAATTTTAAGCATTGAGAAAATATAACACTTTTTAAAAAAAAAAAAAAAACACAAAATTTATAAACACATACACATATATTAAACATGCATCTCCATTTTTAAAATACAGTCAATGTTAAATTATGTCAAGAAGCTTTTTTTTTATTTATCCTTAAATTTTCCGTAATTTATTTCTTGACATAGATTTTGTGGTAAATTATTGAAAAGCTTCCGTCCTATGTAAATATAATGATGTTTGGCTGTGGTAGTTTTAATTTTCTGTATAGCGAGGCATCCTGTTCTTAATCTTCCCGTAATACGGTCCGATGGAAGGCTCTCCTTATGCGCCTGACGCGTACAACACTTTCCGTAGATTTCCTCCACTCTTAAAACATTAAATTTTTTGAACAGTTCGGTTGTTGAGAACAAGGATGGCTTATAAAGTATTATTTTAATGATTTTTTTCTGCAGAATTTTAAAGGGTCTAAGATGAGCGTTATAAGCCCCTCCCCATCCAACTATTGCATTTTGAATGATTGACTGTACTAGAGCATAATAAACTGTCTTCAATTGATCCGTCGATCAAATACCTCTAAGCTTTAAAAATATGTGGAGTAATTTTCTTAGTCTTTTGCACATTGAATCTATTTGTTCTATCCATTTAATATTTTGGTCGATTATTATTCCCAGATATTTTATCTTAGATTTTTCGGTCAATGTAACACATTGAGGAGAACAGTTTGTATGGTCTCCGCAGTTTTTGTCGTGAGATTTTATATACTTTATATACTTTACACTTTATTCTATTGTCCTTGGTTGTCTTTGGTAAATAAATAAATTTATATTCACGGAATAAATTCACGTCAGATAGGGTTTATTCAGATTAACACTGATATGGAGACCCGTTTTTATGATGCCCATACGTAAATGATATAAAGTCATATTTAATAACTAAATAAGGCCTTTGAACATTACCGCTAACAACGTATGCATATTATATCACCTCAATTATTCCACATAACTGTTGTAACTACTCCGTAATATTGTATTATAATCCCACGAGATATGAAAATGGCTTACTGTTTCGCAGTTTTGATGAGACAAATGTAAAAGTTTTCCCATTTATACCACCGTTAAGCTTCCAGTTATAAAGCCATACACATAGAAAATAATATAAATACTATAATAACCTAAAACCTATCCATCAAATCTATTATTTAAAAAACTCTGTGTACCAAGAGTTGATAAAATACTTTTTTTAAAAACCTGAACGCTTCTTTATTAAATAAATTAAAATCAATACTCAGTGTTGCAAAATTTTGGAATATCCAAATATCTTTTTTTTCGAAACATGTTCAAATATAGGTCGCAAAAAAATATACTCTAAGGAAATTTGATTTTACTCTATAAAAATCAAAGATAACTCTGTTTACTTCCCATCAAAATCAGGGCTCAGTTTGCGGCTGCTGCATGCAGGCTGGTATGTCGGTAGGCACAAAAATAAAAAAATAATTATAAAATTAAAATGAAAGTCAACCAACTTTTGAACTTTTCGACTTCATGGTTATATATTACTTACCATAAACCAAAATCAAATAATGCCGGGATTAAATTCCGGAGTCAGTAGTAGCCACGTCATCATTCAATAATATTATTAATAAAAATCATGGTTTATTAACAAAAAAATACAATTTCCTTATCTACTACAAATTTGGGTACTAGATTTCTCTTGATTATGTTTAGTCTGCCTAACAAAATACAACCTGTTTTAAGGCAGACATTTTTACGCAAAAATAATCAATAACGTGTCAACTTATTAGCTCATTAGTTATAGAGTTAAATAATATTTAAATATACCATTTTTTATTTTAGAATGTTTTTTAGTTAGTTTTTTGATTTTTCTGTACGTCCAGTAAACATATTTTTCACAAATTTATTGAATGAATGCTAATATTCTTAAAAAAAACATTTGAAAAAACCTTATCTACTTATGTCACCATTATTTGTGTACAACGGCACTATCAGATGGTCCTGCATAATATAAATAATAATATAAATGTACATAGGTAAAATAAAAGTGTTGCACAAAATCACTGTTCACTTTAAGAGTCAACTTTTTGAAAGCTTTTCAAGATAATTTTTATCATTTTAAGAAAACAAAATTATTCAAAAGAAATGTAAAAAAAAATCAAATGCCATCAAATTTTCGTTTTAAATTTTACAAAATGAAATAGATATACAAGGGAAGGTGAAAACTTCTCGGCCTGACAATGAAAGACTACGATTTTCAGATAAAAAAATATTTTATTTTTCTAAATAATCCATCTTGACGTCAACATACGTAGTCCAGCGTTTTTCAAATATCAGTATTCCTTCTCGGAAGTGAGAGTCTGGAAGGTTGTGAAAATATTCATCTACGGCCCTCTCAACTTCTTTATTCGACGCGAAGCGCTTCCCAGAAAACCAGATTGGGAACAGATAGAAGTCTTAGAGTGCCAAATCAGGAAAACAGGGAGAATGGTCAATCAAATCTTATCCCAAATTCCGCAGGTTTCCCATCGCCAATGCACCCTTGTATGTAGGTGCGTTGTCCTGGTGAAATATGATTTTTTTCAAGCCAGGCCTCTTTTCGCGAATTTTGGCATCCAGATTGTCAAGAAGATTAGAGAAATATTCACCTGTAATTTTTCTGCCCTTTTCAAGGTAATCAATAACCAGGATCTCTTTTGCATTCCAAAACACGCTGGCCCATGACCTTTCCGGCAGATGCGATCGACTTTGCTTTCTTTGGCGCTGAACTACCGGCTTCCACCCACTGCTTGTACCGCTGTTTTGTTTTTGGCGTAAAGTAGTAAATTCATGTTTTATATATGGTGACAAATTGCCGCACAAAATTGGTTGGATCCTTATTGAATCGGTTCAAACAATGCTGCGAAAGTCGTAATTTTTAATGCAAGATGTTTCGTACCCTTTCTTCCGATATCCCTACAGCCTCAGCTATTTCACTCACCTTCACTCGGCCATCGTTCAACACGATATATTGCACCTTTTTGATGGTTTCCGATGTGGTGGCGATTTTCGGCCGTCCTTTGCATGGGTCATCTTCGAGGGACGTGCGACCACGTTTATATTCAGCTGCCTACTTTTTAACGGTTGACATGGAAGAAACAGAGGCTTCGTAAACTTTTGTCAACTTCGAATGATTTTTTTTAGGGGTTAAGCCATCCAAACCGAAGAATTTCATGACCACACGATATTTTAGTTAATTCATTTTAACGAAAAACACGCAAGATGTCCACTGAAAAAAATCGTGTAAGCAAACTACTTGAGAGAACAAGTTGAAAGTTGTCATACAAACTAATGACGCGTGCGCCCGGGCAGGCAACATATTTTTTTGCTGATTGCAATGCTATCTCTGGGTCAGGCCGAAAACTTTTTACCTTACCCTCGTATACATATGCATTTACTATACTTGCGTTTGAAAATTTAAAAAATGAGAATAAAAATGTAAAATGGGAAATAAAAAAAATATGTGAAACGAACTCCCTCTCTAAACACAAACAGACTGTTATATGGAAATGTAACGTTTTAAATGAAAAGATTTATTTTTCATCGAGTTTATAAAATGTAAATCATGAAGAGCTTTAAAAATAAGATGGAACACATTTGATAGGAGCTGCCGGGAGTGAAAAATAGAACGATCTATATCGTGTTCTTTGTTTTATTTATTTTTTTGTCAGCGCCCTCTGTTGGCAGGTCCTGCATTCCGTGCGATTTTCAGTTAAATGACTTTTCTTCAATTTAAAACATTTCAAATCACACGCATGATGCTTTAAACGATTGTAAAATCATCTGGAAGTAATATGGATAAGATTAAATACAGAATAAACTTTTTGTCTGCCATTCGGTTAAATATAGCGCGAAGTAATTTGAAAAGCTCCACACATAAAGATAACAAACTTTAAATAACCAAATTTTTACTACTTCTGAGAAATTTTCTTTCAGATTTGTTTCTTCATTTAAATGTTGTTAAACAACCGCACAGCACACAGCACACAACACACGTAATACCACCTTCTCATATTTAAGTAAGAATATTCATGATAATACTGGAAAGGTTAAAAAGAAAAATATTGTAGACAAGCGTGGGATTAAAGCATCGTTTCTTGGCGAGAGAAGAAAAACAACATTTGATTGTTTTTAAAATGACACTAATATATTTTTATTTTCTAGATGAACATCTTACTGGGCACAACCTATGTCAAAAAACTCATTAATAAAACAAATATATCGGCAAAGCACCAAAATTCGAGTAATACATGTCTTTCTCGTAATTGGCTAAAGTAATTATTACAATACCTCATTATTAACAAAAGATTTGACAATATTCTGACAACCCTCTGCTCAGGGACACAAAAATATATATGTTAGGACAATAAATAACATTGTCAATATTCTTCCATTTAACGCAACTTTTGTCAAAGGTGCAACGATTTTTTGCCAAATTAAGTTAACTGATAACAAACTATCTTTCAAAAGAGAGATTAACATCGGGCAAAAGAAAATTAGGATTGAGAAAAAAAATTAAAAGATAATAACGTGTGAAATAATTCCACAAACAGGTATCTTTAGTGAGAAGGATTCTTAAATTAATTTTGTTAAAAAAATATTTCATAAAGTACAATAACAAAGTTAAAAGCATGTATAATAAATAATCATATAATTTATGCCTGATGTAGCAAAATACAACTAATTTCTTGATTTTAAAAAATTAAACGAATAAACAAACAATTAAACCATCACGCCGTTTCCCCGTATGAGTAGGCAGAGAAGATAGAACGCCATATCACTATATCGCTTCTTCGACATTCATACATCTTCTCATGGACGCACGCTGATTATTCCTACTATTGAAAAAAAAAAAGAAAATACTTAATTAAGTATTGATAGTATTCTAATGAAACTCATGTGACAACATAGGCACACAAGCGTCAATTATGAATCTTTAAAAAATATAAATAAAAATAAAATCTGCAAATGTATTAACATGAGCGTTGATAAAAATCTTTTTAAAATATAAATACTAATAATATATTCAAATGTATTAACATGACTTACACAGATAAAAATATTTTCAACATAAAAAAATTGTACAATATTTTATTGAATTGTGAACTTTTTACTCGTATATTGCCTTGTGACTGGCAGCTATTTCACATGCCTAAGTAATTTTATATTGTATTAGTGTCGTGATTTGATTTATATCCCGTAATAACTGATATTGTTGTTAGAATATTATACCCAAACTAGCTTTGCGGCGTGCATAAATTAATTCCAATTGGCTTCGAGTAAGCTCGATTTATAATTAATACAACCAGCCTGAATGCAAACACACGAGAGCTTAATTAACTCAATGTTTTTACAAAGCAAATGATGTGTAAACTGATAAAAATTCAAAAATATTTATCATGTTCCTTAAATAACTTTCAGATAAATCCTTAGATCTGAACTTATGTTTATTTTGCAATACGCACCCTTTAACAAGTAAAAAATAACCCCCGGGACCTTAATTTTATCATTTTATTCGTATATGAGTGATTTCAATGAAGAAATTTTAAATTGTCTTTGTATTAAGACCTAGTATTATATATCGTAAAATCTACCATGTAGAAGCGGCGCAGCGAGCCTTTGGCAGAAATATTTTTTTATCGGCATACTTTAAATAAAATTTGATCAGCATAAAATTGACGTCATCATATTGTTCAGGGAGTCACAATGTTTCTGGTTTCTGAAACCGAATGAATCTCACCCACACGAAAAAAGTTTAAGCTCTTTTCCTTCACAAAATTCAACAGATGGAATAGTTGGAATGTCGATATTTTAACACAGCCAGAATGGTGAATGTAACACAGTGTGTAAAATGGCCACTTAAACCAGATTATGACAGGTCACAAGTAGACGCTTGCGGTGAATATTATCAGTAGGGATGATGACAACAAATAATCATGTTCTTACTTTTAAATGTAAATATAGGTAGACATCTAATTAAAATCAATATAACATAGAATTATTTTTGTTAAGTGCACTAGAGGTATAATATTACAAATATGGTGTTTTATAAGTTTCCCATTATTTTTTTATTTTTTTAATTAAAAAAAAATATTTGTGTTCTAATGATATAATTTCTAATGATTTATCTGTATTGATTTAATTTTGAGAGCCATTTTCAACGAGTTGTAATAACTCACTATTAGAAAATGAAATCAAGTTGGGGTAGATGGGATTCAAACCACGAACCTTTGGTCTGTGAGTCCGAGACAATAATACACGACACAACAATAACAATTGATAAATGATCTTCCATAAATTAACGGAGCACAGCAGTGGGCGCGTCTAGTGGCGAAGCTTTAAACATTAAGACAGTACCTACAACTCGAGATGTTCTACAATTTTGGCCAAATTACAATAATACGCCATATAAAACTTTATGCAAAACGTTATTACAGTCTTTTTTTCTTTGCATTACACGATTTAAATGCTCTTATCTCTATGAGTCTCTTAGAACAATACGACAACGTTATGAGCCCTGGTACTCATGCGCAGAACTTCGAACATTTTTTATACGACTGGACTCAAAATAAAAAGTAGTATCCAGATTTCAGCGTGTATGGCGAATACTATCACGGCCAGGGTACCCTGATATTCAGAATATTGATATGGGAAATAAGGTTAAATAAATACATATATGTAGGTAGATGGGGAATGTGGTGGGGTTTTGGATTAGGGAAGCAATCGATATTATGGATAATTGGTACATAATAATATGCACTGCCCTTAAGAACTTAAAGACAATCTAATAACTATGTACTTCTGATTAGAAAAAATAACAATAATTTTACATATCTAGTAACAAATTAACCAACTTCGCTATATACACAGTATTTCAGGGCCAGACCGCGAAAATTCAGAGGAACATTATTTATGATAAGCTTTAAAAAAATCTTAATATTTTTTTTCCAAAAAGACATTAAAAAAAAATGTAATCTCAAACTGTAGTAAATCCTTTATTTCTCAGACAAGCAGTTCCTCCACAAACCCCTGCCCCTTTCTTACCCACCTACTTCCCTTGTCTGCGTCTGATGAGTATCGCTTTTTTGGTTGGTCAAATACGTTTTTACCGCAATTTTCATTTGTCGGGGATGGGAGGGATTTGGGGAGGGATGCCAGTCCAAGAAATAAAAGATTTTGAGATCTTAAAAAAAATGCCTTTTTGGAAAAAATTTATTCGATTTTTTTTAAAGCTTACTATGAGGAATGTTTCTCTGAAGTTCCACGGTCTGGCCCTGAAAAACCGTGTAAACGTACTAAAATAAATAACTACCTACGTATTTAGTGGTGCTTTATTTTATTTTTCTGAAGTGCAATGAAACCAAAATATTAAATTAAATAAATAAATAAAAAAAATATCAATTTATTAAATTGACAACGTTTTTTTAAAACCAAATAAACATTATTATTGAGGAAATGTGTGAATTAAGTTCTTCATTATACTTTGTTTTCCTACTCCATCACAATATAATAAATATAATAAAATTTTCAGTGCCAAAATATTAAAATCACAACAATCTGTGTTGCACGGCGTTGCGAACGCATCGCGTCTAAACTACACGAAAAATATACAAAAAATAATGTATCGGTATGTTTCTTTTCTTATAATTGCTTCCACAGCCTAGTGAGAATTTAAGTCTTCGGATTGCGCGTTCAGTACAGCGCTGGAACGGAATTTCGAACTTGGTTCCATCGCGATCGTTTTTTCCTTGAGATCAATCAAATAGCCAAGTTGCAAGTACGCGCTGATTAGTACGCGCATAACAGCGCTGATGAATGGATGTGCTTGGGCGTTACGTTGTTTTTAAACATTTTTTATAAGGCAATAGTAAAACTTCGCAGTTTATCGCAATAAATAATAAAATGAATATCACATTATTAGTAAGTAGGTATGTATACTGAAAATATTATTTGAATTTTTAAATCGCGTGGGCACAAACATTTCATTTTTTTAAACAATATAATAAATGTTTTTATTTTCAAATATGCAAGGGATGCGCCGCATCCACAATATGTATGAGCCATATTCCCACTGTGTTCATTTAGTTTTTTTTTATTTTTAATGTTAATTAATTTATTTTTTTACTAGTATCGCGTTATTTCCAAGTCGTGTAAGAAGAGGTTCTGTTGTAATTATTTCTGATTACGTATTAGATATCCGAAACTCATGGAATTATCGACTGATAAATACTGTCTCTTTTCATCTTATTAAAATTATATGTGTGTCTTGCTCAGCGCTCTTATTAGATTACATATTTTTCTCTCAAATTTTATATATTTTTCTCAGAGTACTCGACATTTTGTCATTTTTAGAGATCATGATGGACAAAATATTTAATTTAAAATGATCTAATAAACATAAAAATAAGATTTTTTTTTCTGATTTGTAAAAGATCACTAAAAGATTACAAAAAATGTTCGTTGTGATATTCAAAGTAGTTGACGAGATATTAATGAATTAAGTGCAATTTGCGACGCCTGTTACATCATAAGAACGGGCGGGTTAAATACATACAGAATACAAAAAAGGTTTCATGTGAAGAGGAATTAATTATTTGAGGGTTAACTGCACAATGTATGCTTTCAAAAAACTTATTTTCAGTCTTCTGCTTTAACTTTCAAGAAACGTCTGAAACATTACTACCTCTTCATTGATTTCTAATCACTCATAAACGCTTTCCTCTTTCCTTCTACCGTTTCTATTTATTCCCGCTCTTCAAAGGCATTATCTTGTTCAAACGATAGACTTTAACCACTTTAATCAGTTAAACTTCTTAACAAATCATATCTACTCACTTGTCTTTCTCGGATCGTATTATATTTACTTCTAAATTTACCAGCCACGTAATTGTATTAAAATCTTTGATTACAATATTATGAATATTTAAATTAGGAGCTTTTTAATCAAATGAAACAGAAATGGAGAACATTTTTGGGAAGAAAATATAGAAGTTTAAGCATTTACAAGACTTATGACCTGTCATTGACAGGTTTAAGTGACCACTTAATCCCTTGTGAATAATCTCTCGTTGAAATAAAAATTAAATAGGGGGTTTAACTATGCAATATTTCATTGTTCCTTGACTGGCACTCGAAGTCTGGGACTGATAAATTACATAACATACATACGTTCAAGTAATGGATAACTGAGATGCGTTGAATTTTTTTTTTCAATATTTTTTTATTAATAAATTTCATAAAAGGTACATGTTTTTTAAAAATTCTATACATATCTACCCTTACACATCTAGTAAATATTATTACTGTAACTCTCCAAAAAAAAAAACTAGTTCTTGTGCTTGGAGAGTGACTTACACTGTTGTAGTTGTTTATTGTTTATTATAAGAGTTTATATAATTGTTAATACAAGTACACGAGAAAAAAATGAAAACAGAGGATTTTCAAAGAAAAAACATAAAACAATAATTCATTCATACTAATTAAAATTAAATGTTGTTTTTACACGTGTTCAAAAAAATTATTTACATATACTTTAAATGTATTTATTGATATTTTATTTTAAATAGTCTTTAGTTCATTCAATTTGGTGGATTTGTATTGGGTTTTTGAATGAAAATAACAAATAATTTATTTTATTAGTAAGCAATTGTTTTTTTCGTCCAGAGCATAACTTTACTGGCCTGTAAAGTAACTAAACATGCCCTGAGCCGTCAATGAAAGCACTTAATTTATGTTCACGCGTTTATTTATGCTCAATGCGTATTTAGACGTTTGGAATCGAAATCAAAATGCCTACTTGTGTCATAAAAGCGTGTAAAAACCTTTTGGATAAATATTGAAAAAAATTTGTGTAATTTTTTATTGGTAAATATTTGTTAATGAGTCATTAACAAAGCTTAAAACAATAACTGAGGACCTTCCCGGAAGAAGGCTTTGTATGAAACAAAAAGAACAGCTCGACCTGGTTAGTATCCGCCATTTTGATTCACATAGACCTTTATACGCGAAACTAAAGACTTCAATAATAGATATGAGTCAAAATCAGTGTTGCAAAAAGAGGAATAACATTCCAACACCTACCTAATGCTAAAAAGATCATTATTCAAAAAAAAAATCACTTTTTGACCACATGTAATATAAAGATCCTTTTTCCGGGGAGGTCGTCAATTATTGAATATATATATATATATATATATTTGCTGCAAACTGGTAAAGTTCTTTACGTCGGCAGGAAGCTTATTAAATAGCTGCAAAAATATATATTCTGTCATCCTACTTACATAGAAGTTTTGTGCTCTAGACTCTACCAGTTTCATGGCTGATATCAATTTCGTTTCATGTTGGTGACTAAGCAGGGTTTTTTCCTCATCAAAATGCTTTTTTATAAGCTTAAAGTGGTAAATTTGCTTCACTGGAAGTACCTCACGATGCTTTAATAGGATTGTGTCATCTTCTTTGCAAATGTTTTTGGCTTATTCATTTTCAATCATTATCTTGAGAAGTCTTTTCTAAAGATTGTAAGTTCTATCCACGTTTGACTTGTGAGTTCCTTCCCAAGACGGAATTCCGTTTGATATAATTGATTCTGCAAGACTTATGTTAACTAACTTAAGTCATTTAAAAGGTAATATTTTCTTTAGCTTATAAAAATTTACCATACATACTCCAAGTCTCGTGCAGATGATGTAAATGTGGTTTTTAAAGCTTAAAGTTCCGTCAAATGTTTAGCTAAGGTATTTACAATCACTTACAATTTCTAACATGTTACATTTACATGACGCAGTGCCTTTGGGTTCGTTATGAAGACACGCGTAAGTGTGGGCTTTAATTCTAATATTTTCTCTCGCAGTATAGGACGATGTAATATAAAGTACCTTAGTTTTGTTAACATTTATAATTAGACCATTATTATGGGACCATTTTAAGAGTTAAATGAAATCTTCTTGAAATTGACGTTTAGCATTTGCTACATTTTTAATTGATTTTATTATGGCCGTATTGTATATAAATAAATATGTATTACACTATTCAGACATATTTTTGAGACTATTAGTAAATCAAATATACTCTTTCGGTCCGATGTATGAATGTAGAGGTTATAATATCTTCACAGAGCTTTCGTCTCTGTCTAGTCCTACAGGAAAACGGCGTGATGGTTTGTATGTAGGTATAATTAAATTCTCTTCCGTAAATGACAAAAGCGTAAATAGAGTGGAAAAGGAATATTTTTATGAAAAAATATTTATTACGTATTCTTTTCCAAAATCTTTCAAAATTAAGTTCCAATTTTTCTAACAAAACTACCGTATTTAACAAAAAAAAAAATGAACCATTACAATTTGTAAATTACTTATGTTCTAATTAAGTTGTTAAATTCTATGTATTATTTGTATGAGCTAAAATACGGAAGAGCGAACCAACTGAATACCGCCATTCTGTAGTCAAGCGTCGTGTTTTAGAAATGAGCACCGGCGTCAGCGTCGCGACGCTTGGAATTCTGCCCCCAATTGGTTTTCCCGAGAGATGTACTTTGTGCTCAGTAAAAGGCTGTTGAATGTTGCCTTTTTCTAGTCTGCCATACAGATTTGTCGCTCACCGCTACACGGAATCTCTAGACTAAATTGTTTGCTCGTTAATTGGCGGTTAAGTTCGAAATTCTTTTCAGCTTTGTAATGCAAAAACTTAAGTTTCTATGATGGCGTATTCAACAGAATCAAGTTGTTTGTTTTCATTTTAAAGCTTTTTCCAAACAACAAAAATGCAAAAATTACATGTTTTAAAACAAATATTTGTATGAACAAAATTTTTGCATAAGCCCTAAATTATTTTTTTTGCGTTACATAATGTTTTTTTTTAAACCTTTTTTTGTTAAATCAATGAAAGGTTAATACATATTTAAAAATACGAAATTTATCAGACCATTAACCAGTGCCCGTCGCTTTCGTGACATCGTCAGAAAAGTACATATACTGATTCTTAAACTGTATAGGGTCGCTTCAGAACACTGATACAAAAACACATAAAACCGTCATAGTTCATTTCATGTCTCAATATTTGTCATTTCGTAAAAAATATCCGAAAAATTGAATCAATAGTTATTACCCAAAAACTTTGACTCAAAAATACTTTTAAAAAAATTATTTTTCTGTAAATGCCCTCTTTGAAACTATTCTTCAGAGGATTCGAAGAGTTTTTATTATGCTTGAAAAATAACACAATTAACTGTATTTTTTATTAGTTTTCTCATATGTTTTCATTGAGATGGTTTTAACACTATACCGACGAAGATAAAAGCTATTAAATTGAATAATGTTTAGGAAAAAAACGTGTGTTACGAAATTTTCACTCAAACACGAGTTAATACTATAATATTATGCACAAAGTTCACATTCAAGGTAAGCACAAACAAATTTTTTTAGGCAGCGATCAATACTGTAAAAATCAGGTTGAGTTCAGTTCAGTGATAAAAATCAACGTATATTTGAGTAAATAATACAAGTATACAATATGAAACGTTTTCAAGTTAGTGACTAAAGTATCTCATACAATTAAGCAAATTAATTTGTTTTCAAACGAATTAGATACTGTCCGCCCTCACTAGGTATCTTTGAGTACCTGTTTTAAGGTAGCCCGTATTGACTTTTTTTTTAAAATACAGCATTTATCTACAATTTCAAGTCTTGGTATAAGTTATATCCAAAGAATCTTTTAAAAATATGAAAATAGATTAAAAATAATATTATGTCAAAAAATATGAATATCTTTAAAAAAATTCAAATGGCTGAAACCTTTGTTGATTTGACTAAGATTCATCTGATTGAAATATATGTTTTTCGATGTTTTACATAACCCCAGTTAAAAAGTCAAAATATTAAAAATGTATTTTATAATTATTTTTATCAATTTGTTAATATACGAGTTTATTCAATATGACAAACGATTATTTTAAAATTATTTGTCACATTTATGAGAAATCTGTTTTGTTAGAAGATAATATAGTTTTGACGTATGCCATTATCTTCCGGTTTTGGATGTTAACCCACCGCTGACAGTTAAAGCTTCCTTCCATTAGCCACACAACTTCCGGTACAGATTCAAGTGTTACTTCCGGCTTGCGGGAGGTGTTTATTCACCCTCAAAGTAGCCCATAATTTGGATGGATTGTAGACTCCTCAAAGCGGAAACCATGCCAAGCTACTGCGGTTGAAAGATGTACATAAATAGATGCATGGATAGACTTGTGGACATTCATCTCTTCATTCCATTTCCGTACCTGGTGGTGCATAGGGCACTGCATTGGTACACCAATCGAAGCGTATCTTGATCATTTTTGTTACATGAAGGAAAGATGATCAGTTTTTTGCTTCTGGTGCTAGTCCAAGGACTTTGAAATATTAGAACACAATTTTATTGTAAACACTAAATTTATATTGATGTTCTTATTTATAATGGTTTTTTTAAATCGCAATAAGCCAAAAAACCCAACTTTAGTGATTGATAACCCAGGGCTGAGGAAAATCACATTTTGAAATTTTGTGTTCTCAACGGGAGCCGAACCTTTAGCCTTATGTGTGCGAGTCAAGCGTCAATATTTTTTATTTGAAATTAATTTATAAATTCTTACGGATTACAATGAGTATTTTAGTGATTGAAAAAGCTAAAGTAATAAACATCATAAATCTAATGGTCAAAAAATAAATGTAATGCGTAAATTCGAAAAAGAAAACACACAAAAAAATGTATTTTTATGGTAAAATTTTTACGTTTATTAGATTTATAGTGTGGAATTAGTATGTTCAAGCAATAATGCACCCTCCTTTCATTTATTTAAGAAAAAATCTTTATAAATTCATAATATCCTACCTCGTAATAAAATGTTTTTCAAATAAAATTAATATTATAGTAGGTTAAGTATGAAACAATTGAAGCAATATATATAAGAACCTGCTGACAAGAGTTGTATGCTTACAATACAACTTCACAAACATCAACAGATGAAATAATTGAAGGAATATAGATGTTCAAATATAGGCAGAATTGTGAATGTTACATAGTGTGTACAGTGGCCACTTAAACCAGCCATTGACAGGTCATAAGCCCTGTAGATGCCTAGACTTCTATATTACCTTCTCTTAAATGTTCTTCATCTCTGTTGTAAAATGTTAATACAACAGGACTTTAATTTTGTGATTATTGTTAATATATTGTTGAATTTTACTTTAGTGTGTCATGTATGTATTGTTAATTATAATGTTTTTAATATATTTCGTGAGGGCTGTCTGAGTCTTGTGTTTAGTTTTTTTTTTGTCTGGTAGTCTATTGTATAATTTTAGTCCTGGTTTTCATAATGATCCTTGTCTCGTTTTAAAATGTTGTTTGTGATATTGTTTTGATATTTTTGTATTTCGTCCGCATTAGGCAATAAAAAAAAACACAAAAACTGCCAATTGATCATGTATTTTACTATCGTGTCTTTATAATTTGTCCTCGTAGGGTAGTAGTCAGAGCATTTGCCTTCCATGCAAACGGTCTCGGGTTCGATTTTCGACATGGTTGATACAAATATATTTAAAAAAAAGTGTTTTTGCTATATAATATTTCAAAATCTCTAGATAGACCCCTGAAACGTTGGACTGGTCATCCTACCTTAATGTACGAATATATTCTATATACTCGTACATATATCCTACGTGCCCAAACTGTTCACTTTGAGAAAATAAATGGTAGGTATTTGGACATATTTTTAGAATAAGAACTCTTAAAAGACAGTGGTAAATAATCCCTTTGCGCGCAGTGATGTAACATCGTGTTACCACTAATTAAATACGGAATATTCTAAAGTTCAGAAATAAAATAAAAAAACATGGATAAATACTATCTAACAATTTGTTTTATATAATTTGAACAAAAATACACATAATTTCGCTCTGTCATAGCAAAATAAATTGAAAATCATAAATACGCCAACCATGTTACGCGCGTCATCATGTCATCAATCGATTAAAGACTGAATCTGTTAAACACATCATCCGCTATAGAAAAGCGTCTCTGTCTTCCTTGTTGTGAGTCATATCTTCTTGCTCTCTCTTATAAAAATGTAAAGCTGAATTTGCGGACATTCATTTGTAACGTAGCAAGGAAAATATTTGTTTAATTAACATCCAGCATAGTTGTACAAATTTAACTTTCCAAATCCGGTGCAAAAATTTCCATTTGAAGATTACAAAAAATACAAGTTCCTAATTTAAAAAAAAACAAGAGAGATATATCAAGTCTTGTGTCCTTTGTCGACTAGTGTGACATCACTGCCACACAAGAGTTAATAAAGCTACATAGAATTTTTGTGAAACAAAAAAATACTATAAATCTACTCTGTACTATGAAGAGAGGAGAGGGAATAGTAAAAATATCCAGGTATGCTGCGATTTTTGTATCAAAACAGTGCTCTATGCATCATTAGGTGTGGAAAATAAATGGTTATGATATTGATGTACTTATTATTTGTGTCCATGTGAATGAAGAATACAATTTTCTATGTGCAAAGAACAAACGCGGACGAATATTTTGACTCGAAAAATCCTTAATAAGGAAATGTAGAGATAAAATAAAGTCCGATTTTTTGTGTACTAGTTGACGTGTTTTCCTACTATTTTTGAGGTTCTTAACTCAATTCCTGACAGGGTAAAGGAAATTTTTGCTTTATAAGGTATTTTAATGTAGTATTTTATTTTTTGTAGACTGGCACCTGAAGCTTAAGACTGTTTACCTAACCTGAATGTAGCAAAATTTGTCGAGGTACGGTGCGATTGGTGTACTAATGGATTGCCTTATCCATTTTTTTTTTGTGAAAAAAGGGTGACGATTTTACTCCTGTATACATTTAACTGTGTATCAGGGCCAGACAGTGAATTTTCAGAGCAAATTCGCATGAGCTATTATTTTAATTATTTTTTTTCCTTTCCTAAATTTGTTGCAACACAGAAAGAAAATATTTTTTAAAAGGGGAATATGGAAGTCTAAGCATTTACAGGGCCTTTGATGTGTCAGGTTTAAGAAGCCACTATACTCACTGTTTATCATTCACTATTTTGCTTATATTTATACATATATCAACATTGCTTTAACTCTTCAATCTGTTGATTTTTGTGAAATGAAAGAACTGAAACCTTATATCAATTAGTTAAATCAACAATGTTTTGAGAATGTCAAAATGTTTGAAGACAAACATACAGTACAAAGTACACACAAATATGCACTAATGCGAAATAAGCGATTCATACGCATACAAAGTTTAATAAAGTAGTTATGTACCTAGTGTTTTTAACTCGATTAAAATTTTGTAAATTTCTGTCAGGATATTATAATTTGATTGTTTATTCTTGATCACAGAAAAGCTGTATTTTTAAGTGTCCTCGGGAAAGGTTATTTTATTTTTATTATTAGTATTATAAATAACTTGTCTGGCGCCATGTTTCTATTATATTACTTCGATGGCGCTAAAAAAGTGATTTTATGAATCTTCTTCTTCTTGTGCCTTGCCGGGTCCCCCCGACGTTGGCGATTACTACAGCGAAAGCATATGTATCTGTCCTGCGCTACTTTTATATTTCGCAGCCAGGACGACTGCTTATTGATGTACTCTCCGTAGTGATTCATAGGAAAAGATGACCAGAGTGGTTTCCCGTTGCCTTCTCTGGTTATTTGATTTTATAAATATTCATTTTTATTTGTATTTTACGTAAAACAATTTCTTATTTCATCACGTGCTGCGGATTTTCTCTAAGCTTTAAATGAGAGAACTGGTGGGTTTTACGTTTTTTTTTAAACATCATTTTACCCTTACGCATCTTTACTGGGAGAGCATTCCGTTTCATAGGGGCTGTGACCGCAAATGCGCGTTTATCAGATTTATTGCGCTGGCTGCGTACAGGTGTAATATATTTTTCTATCACCGTAAACGTAGCTGATTTAAGCGTAGGGCGTCTGTCAGCTAGTCAATCTGAAATGCATTGTTCTTTTACATCTTTCGAGGCAGAATTGTGCAGCAACTTATACACGAGCCCTTACTGTACGTTGGTGCGAGGCAACTTGGAATATGCATCACAAATATGAAATCCTATGTACAGTGTGCAAATTTCACGCATCAAAAATATTCAAAAGTACAAACACATATGTTTTCGGTTGAAGTTTGAGTTTGAATCCGATAAATATATTCAAATACGTAAAAAAACATCACCTCTGCAAAAACGTCGTGAAATATAGTGCTCTGGTTCAATGGACTGTCCTGAACTGTTTCTCAATTAATGTTTCTTCTAAAGCTCCAAAGAATAACCTTATTATGTTATTTATTGTTTCAGAATTTACTTTGTGGAAAAACATTTTGAATTTATTCAAAATAAAACACTTTGTAAATTTACCACACAAAAGATTAATACATTAAAACACGACAAGTTTCGGGTAATCAGTATTACCCATCCTCTGGTGTAAATAAAAACTGTGTTTTAATGTATTAAACTCTTGTGTGGTAAATTTACAAAGTGTTTTTTTTTTAAATACACTCAATTACATTCTTTTTCATATTCCTCGTGTTTCCCGAAATTTATATTTCTGGTGAACTTTAAATAATTTTAATGTTATTACAAAATCATTAAACATAGATTTATTTGCAAATAATCATAATGACGTGCGGCGTTTGCTTTCTAAATAATTTGTATTGTTTTTTCTTTTCTTTTGGATTTACTTTAGATTACTGTTCATTTTATGTTGGAGAATATTTTTAAAATAACTGTGATGCTACTTGTAAAAAACCGTTATTGGCTAATTCGTCATTTATTTTGTTTCATATGTAAGATAAATATAGCTGTTGGTTATCCAATTAACGAATTTAAAAAATTTTAAAAAATCCAATCGAGTTTGAATTTCATCATCTGTGGAAAACGTAACCAGTGTAATTTTAGAAGTAGTGGAGTGGAATGACACTGAGAGACTCCAAAAATAAGTCTCAATCCATACTAAGGCGATTCATTGTGTTCATTGGAATACCTTTGTAGAAACAATTAGGGTGTTTTTACATCTGTTATGTTATTTTTATTTTCAAATAGGCAAAAAAATAAAAATAATAAAAATTGATAACAGTATTGATATTTTTTTCATGTGACGTCGGATAAATTTTCTGCAACGGTTTAAAATATGCATATTTTGAATAACTTAAAAACGAGGCGTTTTGCGCCCTATGGGACAAACAACACGTATGACGCTTTGGCTTCAAATTTGTACGCGATGTTTGTAAGAAGCTCAGTCGGTGGTCATACGCGTGACGTCAAAATGACGTGATGCCAACTGCGAGCTGTTTTGTAAGTGCTTATGTTTAAATTTAAATGATATCTTGTTTAAAATATGCTGTAAATTATATTGTTCGAATTGTAAGAATCCGCTGTAAATAAATATTTATTTTTAACGTTTTTCCTGTCTTGTGAAAGTACCCTTATACAATAATTTAAATATCACTGTAAGGAAAATATTATTTAAATTGTTTCTATCTTAATATATATAATTCCTATGTACGTGTGATGTCACTGCACTCCTCCTAAACGGCTTAATCAATTTACGTGTGGTTTTCAAAGAAATATATATCTTTGCGCTGTGCGTGTTCGTAGATATTAAAATCTTAAGTCAAATATGTAAAAAAAAAAATATGGGCATAAATGTTTTATTTATCATCTCCCAGGGTTGCATTCAAGGAGAATGCATATGCAAAAATGGAAAGATGTTGTTTTTTTGTGTTTAAAAAAATTTTTTTTTGAATGTTTACAAAAAGCATTTTTTTTGTGGATCTCAATCAGATTCTTTCCTTGAATTCCTTATAATTTCTACCCATTTTTTTCTTTTTTTTAGATTTTTGGTAACACTAAAATAATGTTCAATTCAATACATTTTTAAAAATCGTAATCCTACATAAGTACACTATTTTGTTAGTGAGACGACCGGAGTTTGACGTTTGCAAAAAGAATACCATATTTGAAAAAATATTTATTTTATATTTTGGAATTTAACCATTAACAAGTGCCCACTAAAATTTAATATTTTTTTAATATCGACAATTTTTAGTTCTGGAATTTAATCACAAACAAGTACCTAGATGAAAAGTATTTTTCCAAGATGATAGCAGGCAAGCCAACGTTTGGGCAAGACAACGTCTGTCGGGTCCACTAGTATTATTTATAACACAAATCCGTAGTTAATGGAAAAATTACTCGTAAATATTTCTTAATTCGAAATTCTATTTATAGATACTTAACGCCAAATTTTTTTTCTTTGCATATTACTTTCAAGAAAAATCTCCTTTAAAATCATCTCTTTATTTTAATACATCACGTAAAACATTTCTTCAGCTTTTGTACATTACCGTTTTAGGGAAATTGTGATTCATGCGTTTTTGTAAAAACACCTTTGCGGCCGTAAAATTTTACTTGGTAAGTAGAAACAGGAAGAAATATAGTAGTTGAGTTCTAACGGGTGAAATATTACCCTAGAGGAAGTGTCTTGTAAAGAGTTAAGAAATTTAATATCACCGCTTTTTTGTTAGAAATAAGCGGTAAACATTTTTTATGTATTCAAATACAAACTAATAAGTTGCCTCGAGAGATTTCTAACTCTTACAAAAACAAACTCGCAATTGAATCAAAATAATGGCTCCTAAGAATGTAAATTTTATTAATTTGACTAGATTTTTTCAATCTGTAGTTATTCTCGCGACTCTCGTTAATGAGGATAGGCATTGTCTGGTAATTTTTATGAAAAGGTATTTGAACATTATTTTTCTGTCACTCTCTCAAAAAATCTGTGCGAAAAAGATAACTACCTTTGTCGGACTGATTTTGACGAACTGAAATTGACAAAATCTATGAATTGCTGTCTGAATTAAAAAAATTATTAATCATATCTGCTTATCGTAGGTCCATCTTAAACATACAACTCTGCGTTTTTTTGGGTTTTTTTGGTTTTTTGGGGCTTGTCTAAGCTCCCTTCAAAGAAAAATTTATAAAAAAATCAAAACAATTAAGACACGTCAATTATTAATATCTAAAGTGTGCAAACAAGTCACCACTATAATGCTATAATTTAGGTAGAATATATATGGATATATGTTTGTGTGAAGAAAAATAAGACCAGCTTTCTTCTTAAAACGCAGTTTTCTAAATTAAGATCATTAGCTGTCTTAATCGTTTTAAGGGTTTTCATTTTAGTATTTAATTTTTATATTTTGTATGATGTACATACCTTTTAAGTTTTATTCTTAAAAAGCTTCAGAACGTGTATATATGAACCATGAGCCCATAGTTCGTTGGCCTTGTGGTGTGGTGGTCAGAGCGTTTGCTTACCATGCATTAGGTCTCTTATTCGATTCCTGGCATAATTGACATGAAGTATTTATTACATAAGTAGTTTTTACTCTGCAATCAATCATAATCCCCAGACTGGTATTTGAAGCGTAAGGTTAATCAAAAAATTCCACTGTCTAGAAGATATTTTAATTGCTTTTCTGTAACACAAATTATTATATTCCATTAAAAGTCTTCAAAATATTATGTCAAGTATACGAAAGAAACCTTTTTTGACACCTCTTTCTGTTTGCATTCAATCAAGTCAAAACTGCCAAAGCTGCTTGATATAATTTCGCAGGGTACGGTGAAGATGCTTTAAATTATTGAGTAATTTGCAGTAAAATAATGAATGAGATTATATTATTGACTAATTTTGTCTCTTCTCTTGTTTTATTATTTTGTAAACAAATCTCAACACCCTGTTAATGCTTTTTTTATTAATAACGGGTAAAAAAAATATCATTTTTTCAAATCAATTACAAACAGACAAGCTAACAAACAAACCATCACAATGTTTTTCCGTATAGGTAGACAGAGAGAAAAGAACGCTGCATCACTCTGTATTTGCAAACATACCTCGTTTTCTTTACATTCATTCATTTTTCCATACTCGCACATAATTTATTCAGATTTTTGAAGTGTCCTTCTTGTGATAAAAAAAATCAAATCAAATTATTTTGTGAAAATGTATAAATACGAGGCCTTTTTAAACTAAGATGCAATGTATACATAAAAAAAAAATGCTTAAATTTTCCATATGACAAAAAAAATTTTAAGCAACCTTTTTGCTGATGAAAATTTTACGCAAATATTGCTTTTATTGTATGAAATACTTGACTAACCTTAATCGATAAATCTTGAACCTTCTCTCCATTATTGAGTGTCTGACGCTTCATTATTTCCAGCGAATTAAGCACATTAACTCAAAATGAAATCGTTAATGAAAGATCGGGTGTGAAAAGTAATCAAGACCGCGTTTTTTTTATCACCTTTACTATCGTTACTCTCTCATCCACGTGAGTTTATTTTGAATAATTTATATAGCCTCATTTTCATGAAAATCACTTTAAGGGTGATGTACAAAATACATCCTAAAACACATTTTACAGCTGCACAAAGCAATGACGACCATAAATTAATGACAAGTGTTGAAAAAAACACTGTATTGAAACCCGAATAAGAGTTTTAACTACTATTAACTTCACGCCATTTCCGTAGGGGTAGGCAGAGAGAATGGACCGCCACACACGTCTATCCTGGCAAATATTCCTAGCTTCTTTCACATTCATAAATCTTGTCATACACGATCTTTGGTCCTGTCTGCTTTTGACATGACCAGACTTAAAATTTTGGTTTATCTGATCATGCCACGTCTTCCTTGGTAGTTTTCGTCTCATGTTATCGTTCATTTTCGCCATATATACTTGTTTTATCATTCTTTTGTCGTTTATTTGTTTTACATGACCAAACTATCTCAGAGACCCTTTCTTAATCTTATAAGTTATAATTGACTCAGATTTACACTCGCGCCTGATTTAATATAATGCATAATATGTATTTATATAAAATAAATAGCGGACCCGATAAACGTTTTTCTGCCCGAACGTTGGTTTAACTGATATTACCTTGTAAAAAGACTTTTCATTGACAATTAGGTACCTGGGTACTTGTTAATGGTTGAATTCTAAAACATAATAAAAACTTCTCCCACCAGTCTGACGATGTCGGTCACGACAAAATCCGGTCACTAGCCAAACAATTATAAATGGAATAAAACTTTGAACGTATTTTTATTATTTTAATTGAAAATGCAGTTCCACCAAGAAATGTAAGCAGAAAAACTCAATATATTAAAATAAATTATTTTTAAATATAGATATTTTTTTCGCGAATTTCAATCTCAACTCTTTTCACCAACAGGGGAGCAGTTTATTCATAAATGCGATTTTCAAAAATGTATTTAATGTCAGTTAATATGATTTTAGTATAACCAAAAATCCAGTAGAAGAAATAAATGGGAAAAAATTAACGTAAGAATCTGATTGGGATCAACAAAAAGCAAATTTCGTTTTTAAACATTCAAAAACAAACTTTTTTAAACACAAAAAAAAACAATATCCTATCATTTTTTGTCTATGTATTTTCGTCGAATGCAACCCTGGTAGGTCGTTCAAAAAAATATTTATGCTTATAATTTTTTTCACAAAATCGATTGAAAATTTTAATATCTACGAATACGCACAGTGCAAAGATCTACATTTCGCTAAAAACCGCACATAAATCGATAAAGCCTTTTAGAAGAAAATCAGTGACATAACATGTGCAGAAGAATAATATATTAAAGATGTCGTGCTTTAACACCCATGTCTTAATATTATTACCAGCTATGGCTGACTGTTACTAGCTAGAAAATTTAGATGATTAGTTATGTAAGGCTAGACATATGAAAGTACTTCCTGTACATACCCAACATATCATTTAAAGTGTTAACAATATGAGCATTCATTCAGTTAACACGATTTGAGATCAAGTAATAACTTTTGACTCACGTCTTACATTTTCTACTCGTTTCAATAATATCAAAGAAAAAACTTTTTAGATGTTAGGATTTATATTCAGAATATGTAAATCTTATAAATTTGTATCATCGATAATTTATATAAACAATTCATAAGTTTGTTGTAATTTGGAACTTGGATATGTAGTCTGGTCAAGAAATCACATACTTCATATTAATTCAATTGAATCTGTGCAAAAAAAAATTCGTTTCCTAACATAAAATATAACCTGGACAGAACCCTTCAGTTTTATGATCAGCGCCTAGATCATTTTGGTCTAGATAAGTCAGAATTTAAGAGACAGATTTAAGACTTAATATGTCTTTCTAAAATAATTAATTTTGTTAAAAAATGTACTCCTGAATGTGCCCAGTCTGCGATTAAGATCGTACACAACATTTTATCTTATTACCTTCAATAAAAATATGGCGTACTTCAATGCATTATCACGTATGTAAAGATTATTTAATAATGTAAAAAGTAATTGATATCTTTAACAAAAAATTAAATAATAATAGGAAAACTGTAACGCAATTTATAGAATCAAATAGTAAATAATGTTAGATAAGTAAAATAATTTGTGATAAACTGTTGGTAATAATTTATTGCAATAACTTTTTTAACAATCATAGAATTAAATTAAGCTTGTCAATTTAAAATAAATAAATATTTAACTTTTTTTTTCTTTATTTGTGCATGCTGTGTTATCAAATAATTGATGAACAATATCTAAAATAACAATTTGTGATTATTACACCAATGTCAAATGTAGGGTTAATTGTTTGTTTGCCATAATAAATCAAATAAATACCCGAAAAACATTTAAAAACCGTGGGTCGTCTTTACAATTTAAATGTACCTTCTCAAAACTAAAAGGTCAGTAGTATATCTTCATAATCATTTATGAGAATTTATCTTCAACTCTACCGTCATTGATGTCTTTAACTTTCCACTGTAACTGCGGCCCAGAAATCATTTTTACTGCATGGCGACTTATACACCAGCGTTTGTTTCGAACTCTCGTGATCAGGTCTGGGTTAATGGAATAGGTCTGACTACTCTTTGGATAGAAGTCTCAACGTGTCAGCCGTTTGTTCATATTCAATTTCTTTATACTTTCAATATCCTCTTTCAAGGGTTCGTCAATACGACTAAAGATATATTCAAAATCTCAAACGGTTCCATCCTCTTCATAAAGACACGCGTTGTGGTCCATCCTCCCTGCCTACTCCTACGGGGTAGTGACGTAATGGTAGTAGTAATAGCAGTTAACCTGAGAGTATCTTTATTTATTTGCGTCGTTCTATTTCAAACACAGAACTATTTTGATTCTGCCCGGACATGGCAAAACGGTGTATATGTGGGCTAATTTTAAAGGTGTTTATAATACATCTTAATATAAATCTAGACCCTTGTAAAATTAGCCTTATTTAACCCTCTCAGTACAATGAATAAAATTATGTCAACTATCACGGTCCGAGGACTTACATAATATACATATTAACAAATTACAGCAGAGATAGAGAGCATTTAAGAGAAGGAAATTCTATGAATTTAATACTTGATTTTCACAAAAATAGTCCGAAATAAACTATTCAGAGTAGATTATACAAATAGATACCAACAAAATAGTAACTTTAATAAAAACAAAAAAAATACTTGAGCGGAACGTCCAATCAACTTGTTTATTTTATTTTTCATACGGATTGCCAAAGAGCTGAGAAGTGACATAGGCTACATTTTTCCAAGAAAAACAATATCACTCACTGAATAAATATCGGGCTAAATGTCGGCCTCATCGTGTAATGGTCAGCGGTTTGCCTACCATGCAAGAGATCTCGGGTTCGATTGATTAATATGAAATATTAATTTATATGGTGTTTTTATACCATAATATAATAAACTAGAATTCACGTCAAGTGCCCCTCCTTCCTGACCACAAGATCTGATTTGATCCTGACTGCTGCGAGAAAAGTTCCAAACAATAAGGTGCTAGAACTCCAGTACAAGGTAGGTAATTGCATTCATTGAATTAGGGTTGAGTAGCAAAGTAGACAAAGATAACTCATTCCATGGACCAGACCATTTAGAGCGTTCATCTGCTAACAGGCAAGTGGCGCGATCAAATTTGTTAAACTTAACGATAAACGGAAAATTTTATAGCTATAAAATTTATTAAATTCCATATAAGATTGCCTAGAATTGTTATCTTTTATCAATTTCAGGGTGCCTGAAAAAATTACAAAACAGCTGACACTGTATTGTAGGAACAATTCACGAACAGTGTATACTTGTAATGCCGTATTAAACAGACTACCAGAAGTCGGCAATTCTTATTCACGATATTACACCGCGAGGTCGACTTTAGGACGACGAGGTCGGCGTGTTTGCCAACCATGCAAAAGGTATTGGCTTCGATTTCCAACATGATGTAGTCACTACACATTAATAAAATAAGAGATTTAAAAAGAAAAAAATTGAATATTTATAGGAAATAGCTTTAATTGACCATAATTTGATGATAAAATTTCAAAAATACCTGCTGAAAACATGAAAAAAACATTGGGTATCGCGACGCGTATAACGACTCGGGCGAAACGTGCACCCGCGCCAAATTTCCGAGAGCTACTAAGTAGCTAGTATTAGACTACGTAACTGGACATACAGTAGACGTGTAACGCCAGGTGTTATTGGTATACTTTTGATGATATTTGTAATTTATCCCCGATTTCCGATTAGATGCTTGTTTTGCCTCTAAAATAAATAACAACGATCTTCCATCAAGAATTTTCACTCACAAACTAGAATATTTGTTGGTTTTGAGAAATCATTTACACATAAAGAGGTCGCTCTACAACAAAGATATTTCATAACATTTCATTTTTTCCACTTATTTTGAAATATATTTTTTATACGGGGTTGATGAATTTTTCACACCCCATCTGTTCAAGCAGAGTTAAAGTATGTAGTTTCTCATCCCTACACGAAGGAAAGTAATTATGTAGCTGTATTCAGCATTAATGGGCCACCATTAACGATCCAATCGGCCAATAGGCGTTAAGGGATGACATTCTTCACCCCCAAGTTGCTGGTGACTATTATCCCAATTAGGGGAAGCAATATCTTCTACTAAAAGGCAGTTGGAGTAGAAAATTGTCCCTTTTACCAGTATAATAATAATTGTAACATTATATTTAAATTTTCAATCCATGTTTTAGTAATATTTTTTTAAAATATTTAAAATTTCATATTTTTAATTAATAAATTATATTATACGGATAAGTAAAAAAAATACTTCAAAAGGTTAAAGGTAGGGTCTTTTCAGGTTAGACACCACGTCAGGAGAAACGAAATAAAAATGCGCTATTGAAAAACTAAATTAATTCATTGGGTACGTCTCTCATATACCGCAGCACTCTCCTGCACTTTGCGGGAGAGACGCTTTTTTGCAGTGGTAATATATTTTTTTCCTTTTTTGTTGGTTAGACTTCATAAATCGTTTTCATATCGTCACCTTAGACTGTAAAATAAGTAACTTCAGATTTTGATAAAAATGAGATTCGAATGTCATTTGAAAGATACCTTTAATTTAAATTAGGTCTACCTGTGTCAGAAACAAATTATAAATCCCCGATGACTAATTTTAATTTACTGTAGCTGTCAAGTAGGAGGACAATTAATAACCTCTTGCTGTTTAATAAATTATTTAATAATAAAATAGATTGCCCAGAACTGTTTACTTTAATAAACTTTTGTGTTCCACATACACCAACAAGACTAATTTTTTTGTTTTACAGTCATCATAATACTAATAATCATATCAAAACTAAAATGTTTTTATTGTATTTTATATAATATTTGGACTTTTTGAAGAATTTTTTTAGATAAATGTGAATACGTAAAGATGCGTATGCATTTTTTTTTAAATACGTTACTCTTTTGCTCCCAGACGGTACAAATTTATCCAGGTGAAAAACAAGTCATATATCACTTTAATGATAGTTCATTTGATGTAACTAATCACTTTCGGTAGACATTTGGATATTTTTGAGTAGTTACGGTCATTTTGAAGAAGTTTATTTCAAAAAATAATCCCTGGGTACCAGTTTTGAGTAGATCTGACACCCGTTTTGCTGTGTAAAATTACAACCCCTTTACAAACCTCCATATAACAAGTATAATGATGGAAGTAAGCAAAAAAAATCAAATGTTCTTGTGGTTTGACATGGGTTTTTCAATCATTTTCATAAGTATATCGTATCCCTAAATAAATCAATTTTTTATCTTGCAATTTCTTGATAGTACAAAATTAAACCACGTTTTAATTCAAATAAAATGTTTTCAATTGAACAACTGAAATAAATAATTGGTTTTAGCTAAAAAATACAATAATTAAAAAAGGAATGGAAAAACATTTTTGTATTCGTAATTTCAGGAAATCTAAATTTGAAAGGTTATTAAGTTAATGTAAATTTGAAGTTTATAATTTACAAAATACAGTAGAGAATTCAATAAATCAAGCGATAACTGAAAAGACCTAATCCCTATTTTAACATTCTCAATCTTTCAAATCCGCGGGGAATAATCTATAAATTCGGTTATCATTAGACTTAAGATGGGCGATAAATAAGATTTATTCTGATCGCTGAAATTTGGTAGATTTTCTAGTCCTTTAGAAGATTTTTCTGTCTCACGACGAACGATTTTCATCTTAGAAAGCCTTCTAAATATTCACTCGTTTTGTGAAAAGAAAATCTTCACGTTGAAACAAAGGCGCTATTATTCATTTTGATTAAGAAATCACCCGCGAAATCGCCGGGATGGTTTTTCTCAAAAGCGTAAAAATGTATTTTGAAAATTAAAATATCTTTGTGCACACTTAAAAAATCAAAAACATTCAAATAGTAATTTTTAACAAAATACTATCTACATTTTTTAATCTAACATAAGGTTACAAATGGGTTCGTATTATAATGAGAATTTACGGGAGTTCGTTCCTTGAATATTACTAAGTAATTGTATATAACCGTTTACAGACTTTTCTATGTCTACCAGTTTCAAGACGTATTCATCTCTTCGTTAATACACTAATTACACCAACATGCAAACCCCAAAGTTACAGGAGTTAAAACATTGAATCTAAATAAACAACATTTTTGAAAAAATATCATTGGAAGGGTATGAACAAAACTGTCCCTTAAATCAATAATCAAATCACTTTAAGCCAATTATACGATGCTCCATTTTAAGAGTCACCCTAAACCTATTAAATTTATGCTACTGCCTTCATCCGTCCTTTTTTTTTAAACTGTTTCTCCCACAAAAAACAAACATGACCGTAAGTGTTAACTTCTTACCTCAAGTGTCCTGTCGGCAAGGTGGTTTTTTGTTTTTCAGCAACTATAATTATGCTTAAGGTGTATGGTGAGAATTGCACGATGGTGTATTAAGTGTCCTGACGAAGAGACGAGTATATAGGTATCAATATCGATTTTCGATGATGACTTTTTTATAACTTATGTCTATTTTTATCAGACGTTTATAATACAAAACAAATAAACACCTGTTAAAACAATTCGACAGGAAATTCATTAATTAGATATACCTGTAAAAAATACAGTGCATACTTTTGCACTGCACGTTTCATTTATTAAACAAATTTCTTCTTGGAATTGATTATTTTGAATAGTTGCTTAATTTACATCTTCAGTTGTTTATAATATGCACGTATATGTACCGCATGTAATGTATGTGTTTGTGTATGTTTTATATATGCATTCATATAAGTGTGCATGGATGACACGGAGTGTGCATTCGGTATTTTTAATTTATTATCAATAATAAACCTTCATGGAAAACGCAAATGCTAGCGATAATTCTTTTATATTTTAAGTTTTTTTAAATATTTTTTTTTGTCACATTGTTCACAGTTTAAGACAGAATTGAGCATTTGGCCATAAGGGAGCAGCTCATAGTAAAGTATTCCCTGCCAATCCCACCAAACACACAGCAACACCTTTCTGGCCGTCAGTCTTGTCTTGACCACGGTCTGGGCCGCTGCGTTGGCTTTCGACCACAATCTTTGTCGCTTAACATTTTCGTAAGTAACGCATTTTTCATTACCAGTCCGCTTCAAAAATGGGTCGATTTTGTTAGCAATTTGCAGAAGGAAATTCAGTCCATGAGGTTTTTTGCGTCAGCTCGTGTGGCATCCAAGCATCAAGTTTTTTTTTCTAATCCAGCCTTCTGCAAATGGTTTGAAGCGGTTTATGATCGAAATTTAGCTTCTGAGCGATTTTGTGACTGCTTACATGACGGTATCTCGATAGTTTTCAAGATTTAATCGACATTTTCGACAACATGCCTGCCAGAGCGTGGTGCGTCATTCACTTCTACTACTCTAGAAAGAAATCACTCAAACTACTGTTGTGCAACACAAACCGAAAAAGAATTGGCCCCGTATATATTGTAAATGTTTTGGTTGCTTTCAGGTAATAAAAATGTAAAACATTGCAAATTTGTTCCTTTGTGACCTCCATACTCGACGCACGATAGTTCACGATTGAACCAACCAAGCACAATACTGTCAAAAAACATTTATAGTATACACTTACACCTTTACAACCTCGTATCGTATGATCTAATGTGACCAATAATGAACATAATATACTGAGTTGAAAAAAAAGGTGCGAAATACAAAATTACTTTTTCTCCAACCTGATATTTATACTTATTGTAATGTAGTTGAAATTCCTAGTAAATTCAAATACATTTCTTTGATATTACACTCTTCATTGCTTGTAATAATGTCTCAGAAATATTCTTTAGCAATTTGACTCAAACTACATTCCTCTCGATCCACAACTTTCACTGTGGTTTCAATTCTAAACATTACTAGAATATTTCAATGAAGTATTATAATGAAAAATCTATACAATGACGCTTTTGCTAGTTGTTTAAGAGTATTATTAAAGCTATTTTTACAGAAAAACCTTTGATTTTTGTGCCTTAACGAGAAATAAAATTGAACTGAAAATTTTGATTTTTAATATTATGTTATTTAAGCTTTTGCGCAAAGTACTTAGCGGTTATTTTTGCTATACGCAAATCCTCCCAAACAAAAATAAGCATATGAAGTTTCTTACTGTGCGGTTGTGTTTTTTTTTTGTAGAAATATAAATATTTGTGTTCTTACGAGGTACCCGAATCATTTATTTTGTGGGCCATTTTCAACGAGTTGTAAATAACTCACAATGATAAATCGGAAATCATCTTGGGGAAGAGTGAGACTCGAACCACGGACCTTTGATCTGTGGGTCCGAGACACTAGGCTCAGGACCACAATCCGATTTAAAAGCTAGTATTAATTAAGCTTTCACTCTTAAAAGGCTGTGCTACTAAATTTATTTACATGCGAAGATGTTACATCATGTTACTTCAAGCATAAGAGAGAATATTCTGAAGTTTAAACATTAAAAAAAAAACACATTATGCAGTAAAATAATTATTTTTCCATGATTTTTTTTTTTTAATGTAATAAAATCAAGGTTTGTTACAGCATAATAAATTAAAAGTCATTTAACAATCAGGCGCTCCCACTCACTGGCAATAACCGACTGATTGAATGAATTTCTTCTTGTGTTTTTGTCTCTTTCACATAAACAGAGGATTTAAAACAGTGTTTCTGTCTTCCTTGTTTTATATTATATTCTCGTGCTCTGTCTTATACAATTAAACAGATTTATTTTGATATTGGCATCACTTTCATTACTATAATTATTCTTCGCATAGTAAGGAAATATATTTTATGTACAAAAAATCCAGCATTTTTTAATAATTTAACTTTCTAAATCTGGTACGAAAATTTCCATTTGAAAATGACAAAAAATGCATTTTCATCATTCAAATACAAAAAACAGACATTTTACGTCTTGTGTCCTATGTAGACTTGTATTACACGATAGTCACACAAGAATTAAAAGAATAATGCTGACTCTACAAAATTGTACCGAGTTGAGAATTAAAGGATTGTAATGGTGAACATTAAAGGCCGAAACCTAACCGCAGGCCATCAGGTAGACCTAATCTGAGTTTTACATCCCTGTAATTTAACCTCTTCAGATCTACACAGAAAAAAAATTCCCTGACGATTTATCACTAAATTTTTATCCTCTGTTCTTCTGTCTCTTAAAATATAAATTTAATGTGGAAGCTCACTGTTTTTTAAATATTTTTTATTTATTTGTTAATTTACTACCAAAAAACGCCAAACTTTTATCAACATTGTTTTTATGTATCGTTCTAAAACAGGTATAAATAACAAACCACAATAAAACATAAACATTTAAATATGTATTTATACATAAATAAAAAAAACAATGAGATATTTGACAATCAAATAAGACACAATTTTTAGTCATAGAAATAATTTACAGAATATTATGTTATATTAATGCGCAACAACGAAAACGAAAATCTATAATAAAATTAGCACATTAGTGTAATTAGTGCCTTTAAAAATGTATGAGAACGTCTCAAAACCGGTGTACAAATAGAAGTCGGAAAATGGTTAAATACGAATAGTTACTAATATTTATTTATTTAGGTATTTATTACATATGCGGCCTAAGCCAATTACAACAGTTACATGAAGAAACATAAATGCAAGAAACTGAACAAAAAGAACTAAAAACAATTAAGCAAAGACAAACAAGGGCAAAACAATAATTGTATACAATATATTCCAAAAAACGAAAGATTTAAAACTTTGAGCTAAACCATGCCAATCCCACTTCATCCTACATTGTTTAGTCGCGAAGAGATCTACGAAAAACCGGAAGATCTTTCCCGAAAAATTCCAAGTCGTGTGATGAATTGACTAATTTACACATTCTGGACATTGGGGCATAAAAACCAAAGTTGCTCTTAGAAGATTTTATAAATAGCAGATTTTGACTTCTGGCTGCACGGTCGGGAACATGAAAAGAGTTTGATTGCAACAGAGATGGGACATCACTTAAAGCATTAAGTATTTTGAAAAAGTATATAAGGTCTATCTCAGTTCTACGTCTCTCCAATGAAGACAGATTAAGAGATTGCTCTATTTCAAAATAGGAATAATTACTCCTTTGTAACCCGAGCAACCATGCCCTTTTTCTTAGAAACGGTGTTGGACAGACTCGATATGGTCAATATGAGTCCTGTAGAAAAGAGACCAAATAGAATAAGCGTATTCTAGATGCGGTCGTGAGCAATAAAGAGTTTTGATGGTATTAATATTTTTGAAGTCCGCCGTCACTCTATTGATAAAACCGAGAAGTTTGAGAAATTTGTTTAAAATATTATTTTATTTAATTTTTTATTTTATTTTATTTATTGGGGATATCAACAGTAATACATTTAACAAAAATACAACAAATAAAATATACAGAGAATAAAACCAATGACAGATATCCACAGAAATACATTAAATACACGTACAATACATACTAGTGTGTTTGTGTGAGTGTAAGTAAGTGAGAGGGTGGTTGTTATATTGGAATGAGGGTGGACATGTGTGTAAATATTGCACAAGTGTCAAGTGTCGAAAATATAAATATATTTAAAATATTAAGAATTAGAGATAAAATATAATAAAATAAAATAAACTGAGATAAAATAAGACTTTATTGTTGAAACTAAGTATAAGACAAAAAAGTATGTTTTAAGACGCGCATTTTAAATGTTATTTTTTTTTACAATCAAATGGATCAATAAGGGGAAAGTTCAAATTATATTCACTAACAAAACGTATAAGTGGAGAGTTCTGGGCATAGTTCGTACGAACTGCTGGCAGATGAAATAGAGAGCTCGACGTGTGACGGGTGCGGTAGCTGGGGACATTTAATGATAACTCCGACAAAAGAGCCGGACTATCAAGGCGTCCACTAAGTATGTCATGAAGCACCCCCATGTCCAACAGTAGACGGCGATCTTCTAAAGTAAGCAAGTGGTGTTTTTTTGCAGGAAGACATATAATTGAGATCGGTATACCTGCATCTCCAGTTAAGATGTCTCAGAAATGTCCATTGAATTTTCTCGAACTTTTCTAGAGGCATACTCGAGCAAACTGCGAATTATCAATGTGTTCACGATAGGAGAGTTTACTATCTTAAGTAATGCTAAGATCCTTTATCGACAAAACCATTGAAAGGGAAGTATTTTTTAGTTTTTAGTTAAATTGTATAGGTTTATTTCGTTGCGAGAAAGATATTATTTTACATTTGTCAATGTTAAGTTGAAGACAATTGATGTCGCACCATTCATTAAAACAATTCATTGAAAAATTTTCTGGACTAAAAAATAGTGAAACTTTTAAAGTAAGAGAAACTTACCTAATACACCTGGCCTCACTCCCATTACGAAGAGAATGAGAAGTAAGAGTATAAAACTGCATTCTATTCTGTCTGTCCAGGTTCGATACCCGGCTCTTCTTAGCCGGTTATTACTCCTCATGGTATCCATGTTGCTAACTCCACAACAATCTCACTCTAGGGCATCAGTGTCACGTATATGGGTAACATAACTGTAACAAAGAATTAATTTTTATTTAAAAACATTTAAGGAAACATACAGTTTATAGTATATGGTGAAAAATATTTGAGGATTTATTTCTTGACGAGTAGTTGTAATTGCTTTTGAAATATTTGCGTAAATTGTAAGAACGCAAATGTTTACTTTAAGACAAAAGCACAGTAAATGATTTCTGGTTCATTTACACATAAATAATTAAATTAAAAAATATGCTAGCCGGCTATTGTCAACTATCACCGGCTGTTACGTGCTTTCCAAATGACAACAAATTTGTTTATTATTTTTTTTAAAAAATGTTTTTTATTATTTATAATTTATTGTTTATTTATTTATATGTTTTACAGGAACATACGATAAACAACGATTAAATGAAATGCTATAGACTGGCAGATGGAATAAATATTTATTTCTTGTCACCTGAGGATGGATATTAAAATTTCTGCATAGTAGGGTTATAGAACCTTTTTATTATTTAATAATTTATACAAAGTTATAATGACAAATGTTACACGGTGTGTTATATGGTTGCATAAACTAGCCAATTGCAGCCGTGTCAATGCCTAGAATTCCACATTCCCTCCTCGAATAGATTCTTTCTGTTGTTATAAATTTCAATCTCAATGAGGTAGTGAAATCCATCAATGTTTATAAACATTTAGATCTTTAAATATTTTGTTTTAAATCTTCAAAACTTAATACTGTTTTATTAAATGAGAGAATTCTATAGTTAATTTTAATCACATATTATGTAGTATATGTTATCACTAAGTTGGTTCGGTATATTAAACTAGGAATAGTTGAATCTCATCAAGTTTGTAAGTATGTTTATCTTATTAAGGGTTGTTAGGTAAGTATGAACCTATCTTTGTTTGTTAATAGTGAAATATCTGTGTATTAACTATAAACCAAATATTATCATAAACTACCTACATTATTAACATAAGACACACACCTTTCAGTTATTTTATTTAAAATATAACACGCCACTCATAAATTGTAATTGTTGCGATTCAAACATTGGAAAAACTAACATGATTTTTAAGATTATAGTAAAGGAATAATTAAATAATAAACATTTTTCGGAATTCGCGAAACCATCTGATGAAATATAATTGTAGTTTGAGTTAAGACACTGGATTAAAAGTGCATCATATTGAAAATAAAATATCAATACAAGACCACTTGGAAACCTTAGAAATTAAGAAAGTGATTCATGATTAGAAAAACAACAAATAACCAAATAAACTATATTTCCATAAGTCCAATTTTGTTTTGTTTTAAATATCGTATCCATCTAACTTCACACTTTCCATCTTTAAAAAAACAATATGACAAAAAAATGACTTATGAGCTCCATATTTATCAAATATTTAGTAATCAATGTAAAAATAAAATAGGACATAAAACATTAGTCAGGTTAAAACCGGTCAGTAGAAAAAATAAAAATTAAGTTGTTGAAAGAAAGTTGTTTTACATTTATTTTATCATAATAAATAATCACAAAATTTGGGTTTCAAATAAGAATTTCAAAATAAATAATTCCTTCATTTTTTATAAACTTGTATTTGATTCACGATGAAATGGAATAACAACAAATATATTGAATTAAATAAACGATTTATTAATCCTGTCTGTCAGAAGAGTAAAAAGTTAGTCATAAATAGTTAGTCCCAAAGTTTCTGTCCCAAACTTGAAAACTGCTCATGAACATTTTAAATAATCCACATCAGTTATAGCATGTCGACCACTTATAGTAAAAATATGATTTTGTATGGAAAATATTGATTATGTGAAAATATTAAACAACTTTATTTTTAACCACTTGAGCCAATGAATAACAACAAGAAGTAAGCGCTTCAAATACAAAAAAATAAATTGATTACACTTAAAACAAATTATTTTTAATAAATCATTGGGTACGTAGATTTTAATAACAAGTTTTCTTATTTTATTTTTCTTGGCTTCATAAAGTTAGGGATGCGTTATTATTGATTAATTTAGTGTTTATTTTGTAGAACTCCATATTTAAACTTATAATATTAGAAATCAAACTCTGATTTGAGTCTACTGAACACTTTATTTTATTTTTACAAATATAAAATAAAGTGTTCTGTAGACTCAAATCAGTGTTTGATTTCGTATATTATAAGTTTTTATACGTTATTATTTTTTTTGTTATTTGAATCTTTATACTAAAAAATAATTATAAAAAATAGAAAAAAGGTATGCATTTTTTGGGTGATCTTTTCAATGTTGGATTTATTCCGAATTTTCGGCGATAGTTTTGAAACCGGCAACATTAAACTTTAAATTTCTTTAATTTTACATGTTACATACGCCTTTATACATTTAAATAATTATCAGATAATGTGCGGATATCTTGAATCTAACTAAACAGTTTTTAAAAATCGGTATATTAAATGAATATTGATTATATCTGGGAAATATGAAGCACATATATATTTTTTTAAAGTTGTCTTATAAAGGGTTAAAGGCAGAACGAATTACGAATTACGAATTTTATTATTACGAATTTAATAATAAATTGAGTACCTTACTTCATGCAGGTATTATGGTTCCTAGAATTTAATAAACATATTCAAACGGAATTTGTTGGAATTTCCTTTGAGAAAATTGCTTTTCTTGCACTGGTGCTGCACTGAATAGTATGTAGAGTTCAGTACATTGCATTGTTCCCATACAAAGGTTGCACGCAGAGTTAGCTTCAATTAACTTGCATGTAGAATTTAGCAATTTTCTCAAAATGGAAAACTTTACCTATTTTTAAAATTAAATACGATATTCACCACTGTTTAATCAAAAAAAGCACAAGCGTTTTCAAAAAAATAATATCACGTGTATACGAATCGATATGTGTTATCTTTAAAAAAAACATATTATTTACGTTATAACATAATAAATAAAAAGATGCAAAACCATGTAAGTAGTAACAAATTTCAACAGGTGTAAAGTGGCCTCTTAAACCAGCCAATGACAAGTCATAAGCCCTGTAAATGCCTAGACTTACATAATCCCTTATTTTAGGTGTTCTCCATCCCTGTTGTAATTTGTAAATCTTAAAGACTCCCGGGGGGGTGAAATTCAGTTTTTTGGTTACGAACATTTGGACAAACTCAAATATTGTATAAAAATACATTTATGTTTACATTTATTTCTTCATAATATTTTAATTGGGTAGTAAAATTATAAAAAAACACCAACCTGTAATTATATAATTGACAAGTTTTCCACAATATTATCGTAAGATATAAAACTATAAATCTTCATTAATTATTTTAAAATACATACATGTATGTCATAAATTACCTACTTTGTTATGAATTTTCCCGAAATTCCAATGTAAATACCTAAATTCCCCATAACCGATTAAACACTTAGCCTTGCCTTTAACTATTGGTTTTCCCCGCAATAATGGTTAATGTACATGCTATATTTCGTAAGATTATTTTTATTTTTTACTTAAGTACCTTGATTTATATAACTTTATAAGGACATTTAATTCATCTTATCTTCATATTCGTTTGAAAATGCTCAAACAATTGCCACGAAATTTTTGTTTTTATGTTTGTAAAAATAATATAAAGTGTTCCAGTAGACTCAAATTAGTGTATGATTTCTTTTATTAAAAGTTTAAATAAAATTAATTGCCAACTCAATATTACAATTAATGTTTTATCAATTATACGAACAAATCAATGCGCGCTGTTTGTGCTTGACAGAAAAAAGGGACAATAAAAAAAAACGTCGAAATTACGACTGAAATTCGTATTTCGATCAAAGTACTAGCCGGTGATCGTTGGGTAACAAGGTTGGTTTGTAGCGCTACGCTGGTGGAAATTTGATAGATTGTTTACAAAACCGATCCTTGGACTAATATATTCCTACGTCAAAAAGCTTCTTCATCTATCCTGAGAAATAAAATAAAAGTTTTTAATGGCAACCAACAATTTTTACAAAACGCGCATAAAAAATCTCAGAAAAGTCGTTTATTTCCCGGAAGAAATATTACTTTCTTGCAACACCGTAATACATCACGAAAGTTTCCTTGACCAATAATAAATGATTGTTGTAAGTTTTGACGTACTGAACCAACACTTTCGTAAAGATTTCACTTGGATAAGACCATTTTAGAAAACGTTCTTTTTTATTATTTTAAACACAAAGGGTTTTAAAAACTGTACGTTTGAAAATATCAGACTACAAGTAATCAGTTTGCTTTGCAAAAATTGATTTTTATTAATTATTATTTTTATTTATTTGAGACAAAAAGATATGATTTAATTTGATTACTTAGCAAGAGTGTCATTTTAATAAGATGAAAAGAAACAGTGATTATTCGGCAATCATTTTAGGTTACCTAAGATTAACCTAAGGTAACCCAAGGTTACTATACAGGGCATACAGTGACTCGAGGGAGTATTTTGATACGGTATGTTAAGAACTAATACCAATTTAACAAACTACAACAGGGATGAAGAATGCCTTAAATAAAGTAATATGAAAGTCAAGGCATTTACAGGACTTATGACCTGTCATTGGCTGGTTTAAGTGGCCACTTTACACACTGTGTAACATTCACAATTTCGCCTATGTTTGAACATCCATATTTTTTCAATTCTTTAATTCAAGGTATTCTCCATTCCTGTTGTAATTTATTAATCTTATTGACCGAGCGGGTGAAATCCAGTCTTTTGTCTTCGAACATTTGGACGAACTCAAATATTGTAATAATGCCAATTTGTTTATATTTTGGAAACTTTTATGAACTTTGTTACTTTTTCACATCCATGTTGAATATACTTGTTTATCCTTACACGAGACAGTGTATTCATATCACTTGATAATTAGATTATAGAAATCCAATTTCACTTAAGCAACTTAACACCGAGAACCGAAGCCGTTCTTAATTAATTAATTAATTAAGTCAAATTCACGTTTCTCTTCATTTACCCGTTCACTATGTGCACAGCCATTAGAATTTTATACCTAGAAGGATTGAAAGTAAATGAGCAATCAGCCAAGCGAAGTGAGCGATCAAATTCTAGGGGATCTGAAGTGAATTCAAGTGCGCCCGTGGATGACGGCAGAAGAAGGCAATAAGACATAACCCAATCAGTATCCCTGTAATAAGGCTCTGAAAGAGGATTCGCTGGATAACAAATGAAGCGAGATGAGTACGGAGAACTGGCAGCCTATGCATTAACTTGATAAGTTTTTGCGCCTTTTCCGGAACAAACCTTTCTTGTTTCAGGAAACCTGAAAATTATCATTTTATAAGCCGATATTTTTTTCAACAATGTTTCAAGTATGTCCAAATGCTTGCAGACTGGCTGGATTTTCTCCCTAGGGAGGTGTTCATACTAATAATAATAAATAAATTTGTTGCAACTGGGAGAGAATACACTTTTAAGAAGGGAATTTGGGACTCTAGGCATTTACAGGACTAATGACATGTAATTGGCTGTTTTTTTTTTTAATGTTTTTTTTTTTATTCTCTTATTATTATTTTTTATTTAAAACTTCTTTGGGATCTTAGATATAAAGAAAACATTTTTGTGACAATACATAATATCATTTATATATTTTTTGATACATTATATACATATAAAATAAATAAACATATAAGGGCGGGCATATTGCCTTAAAGCAGTTTTTTCCTACCTACCCAAACCGTTCAGTTTTAGAAAATTACAAATACATGGGCATTGAAATTGAATCTTTTTATTTTATACAAAAATTAAAAACAAAGATTGACAAAATAAAAACACATAAAAAATCAACACTTCACTATGAAGAGAAGCAAGGGGATTGGAACGAAAGAAGAAGGATAAAGGAAAAAAAGGAGACATTTCAATATTGACTTAAATGTAAATAAAGAAGGGGCGTCTCTAACTTTAGTGGGTATATTTTTCCACAATCGAGCGGTTTCTACTGTGAAAGAGGATGCAAAAAAATTAGAGCGATGACAGGGTATTAAAAGGGTTTTCTCGTTACCAGAACGAAAAGAAAGTCCCTGTTGGGAAAGAGGTTGGAAGAGTTTTCTCAGATAAACAGGCGAAGTGGGATTATTTAAAATATTGTGAAGAATGAATGTGAATGTGAATGTTTCTTTTATGCCTGATACTGAACTGTTGTTGCGTGCGATACTGGGTTGTGTGGTCAAATTTGCGGAGATCTAAGATATAACGTATACAAATATTCTGCAATCGTTCTTATTTATCAAGTAATTTAGAGTTAGCATCTGGACAACATACATTCGCATAGTCAAGGAGTGAAAGAAGTAAGCTCTGAACAAATGTTCGCTTAACATTAATTGGCAAGAAATTCTGTAATCTTTTAAGTGAGTGCAAACTACTATAAAGTTTACGACTAACTTCGTTAACCTGATCGTGCTACCCTAAATGTTTATGAATGATAATACCTAATTTTTTTACTGAAGTTATGAATGGGATTTCTGTACCATCAATTTTGAAAAGAGAAAGTGTGGAAAAATTCACTTTTTAATACATTTGTTTACTACCAACACGTACAATTTTGATTTTTGTTGCTATCATACAGAGTTAATGCATCCGAAATAAAATAAACAATATAAAAGAAACATAAAACACAGTGTTTTACACCATCGATATAAATAACATTGAAAACTATGATTATCAAAAGGATTTAAGAAATAATTTTAAATTGCGACACTTTTGGATTTCCTATTTGACATTTTGTGTTTTAGCTCATCGGGCAGTAAATTAAATTCGGAATTGCCTATATTTTCCAGAGACCGTCTGCCAAACCTCGTTGAGCGAAACTTAGACACATGAAGATTACTTGAGTAACGCGTATTATAATTGTGAATATCATGACCAAATGTGTGTTTTAAATTTGTGTGAGCAGAAAAATTTATGATATTAGTAAAAAAAAATTAGTATAGTATGTTTATATCGATATTTGTTTATCGGAACAAAGTGTTTTATTGTATATAATATGAACAAAACGTTGATTAAGTGAAAGTGAAATAAGTTTTTTAACTTTTTCTTTTATTTTTTATGGTATTTCGTTATTTAAAATAATTTAGTGCATCAACAATCCTTTGATTTATCAATAAAAATTGAGAGAAATGTACAACTTTATAAGGGTTTCAAACTCTAAATAAATAACCAATGATACAATAAATGTAGATGTAATGCATGTACATGTACACCTAATCTGTATTTATATATGATTATCTGTTTTTTGCAAACTGTTTTTGTGAACTAATAAAAAAAATATTATATTTTTAAATAAATAAAAAGGTGAAAATAAAAATAATTATAATAAGAAATAAAAAATATTTTTTTATACAATTAAGTGGGTATTATTGTTTTACTATTTAAAGCCATCAATAAAGACTTTTAGTAGAGTAAATATAATAATGTCGCTCTCAGTACGTTTGCGGCGGTCAGTACGTTTGTCTACCATGCAAGAGATCTCGGGTTCGATTCCCGACATGGTAAATATGAAATATTTATTCAAAAGGGTGTTTTCACACAATAATATTTCATAGTCCCTGGACTGCAACCTGAAGCTTTAAACTGTTCATTTTACCTTTATGTAACAAAAATAATTAAGGTGCGCTGCAGTTGGTGTACCAATGCAGTGCCCTATGCACCATCAAGTGCGGAAAGGGAATGATGATGATAATGAAATAAAAATATTCATAGTTTTTTTTCTCTCACGTAATGAGAAACGTTTATGTAAATTATCTGATTTTTTAATCTTTTTTTTCTAATCTGAATAAACTTTGAACGCTTAAACATAAAAAATAAACAAATAAATATGATTTTATGTAAGTAAATACATATGTGCGTATTTGTATTAACATATATATATATTTATTTTTTTCATGTATCTATATCTCTTTCTTACATTAACGATCATCTTGATTTGTTGAGTATAAATCATAAAATATAATATTAACATATTACAACAGAGGTAAAGAACATTTCAGAAAAGGTAATATAGAAGTCTAGGCACCTACAGGGTTTATGAGAGGTTTCAGCTCTTTAACTTCACAAACATCAACAGATAAAATAATTGAAGGAATAAAGATGTTTCAAATATGGGCAAAATGGTGAATGTTACACAGTGTGTAAAGTGGCCACTTAAACCAGCCAATGACAGGTCATAAACCTTGTAGATGCCTAGACTTCTGTATTACCTTTTCTGAAATGTTCTTTATCTCTGTTGTAATATGTTAATGTTATCAGCTCCCCAGGGAAAAACTCAAAATATTGTTGATAAAATATAAAACATAGTATAGTACCAGCGGGCAATGTTTAATGGATGCACCTTTCTATATTTTATCCCAACCCTTAAGGTCTTTTTACGCCTGTTTTTTTGTATTATGTTTTTTCTTCTAAGGTTAGAAATGTTTAGCTTAAAAGCATATCCCTCCACACACCCTTAGTCATTTTAAGGACCGTAGACCTGCCTATCGGTTTCACTTATATAAAAAAACATACTTTTTGGAACTAATGAGTTTATCATTAAGTGTTCTTTTACTCTTATATTAAATTTTCTCTAAGTTTTTTCCAATGTAGATTGAATTGCAATCATAAAGATTCTGTCATTATACTTTAAACTTTTTTTTTATATTTAATCATTTTTAATTTTAACGCATATTTACGTGTACAAATTCTTATTTAATTCCTTATTAAAGCGACACGTTTTGAATACAAATACATGCTAGGCACCTGAATAAAATATGGTGATTTATATCTGAAATACCTAACGGAGTTATAACGAAAATGTATTAATAATGACATAACGAAACTAACGACGGAATAACGAAAAGTAACGAAAATAACGCCCTCTGTAAACGTATCTAATCCCGTGTAGTACTGTTCAAATATTACTTACCTAACTAAGCTCCAGAATTTCCCAAATATTTTTCCCCCGGGACTTTTCTCTAAAACGGAAATAATAACCCGGATTTGATTGTTTGATTAGTATTTGTGTTTACCTTTATCCTATAATATCCGTATTACAAATAGGTTGCGTGACAGTTAACGGTATTGAAGTATGTTTAATAATGTACCTTTTGTGTTTTTAAGTTGCGTATTATTTGTACTTATAAATCTGACAAACCCGTTAAAAATCATGAACACGTAAACTTAAATATTTAGTCAATTAAAAACGACCATTATAGTTCCATACGTAATTTTTTTTACCAAAACCTATATTTTTATTTATACCTATTGACAGATTTATAAAATTAAGTTTTGGTTTTAGGTTTTGGAATTGGTACATAAATAGTATTTAATTTATTCGACATGCAAAATATGTTTCAAAGAACATTAACTATAAACAAGAAAAACATAATTATTTTTCCAAAGAGACGAGCCATTGCCTTGTAGGTATATTTTATCTGTTAAAAAGTAACCAGATTTAAGGTCTGACCACGTGGTTTGCGGGAAAGTTAAACCAGTTTGATATTAACGTGCCCGAAATAATATCTGAAAACAGTGTTTTATTTATTTGGTTCTTTATTGTTTACTTGTTATTATGAACACTTAAATAACTTACTACTCTCTTAATGTATGCTTTTTGTTTTTTATTTGTATCATTGTCATAATCTATCAAATTATTTCAAACTTGAAATTCATACATAGGGTTTACGATTCCAACCGTCCATGCGCTTTGTAGCTGCAGGATATGTTGTTATCCTCATTTTATTTGTAAACGATTAAAAAAAAAATCAGAAAAAAAAAAAAAAAAATTTTTAAATAATGTAAATGGGCTAGGTTTCATACCGTTCATGCGCTTTAAAGCTGCAAGACATGATGTTATATTGCTTCTATTTGTTATCTGTTATTAAATTAAATTATGATTGGAAACGACGAACTTGAATTTCAATCGTCAATGCGCTATGTAGCTGCAAGACGTGTAAGGATATTTATTGTACAGTGCCCTTGAGGTGATTTAAACAAAAACGGCGCTATATAAATTATCCACGATAGTAATAATAATAATTATAATGACGTTTTGTACTATTTGTGTAAATTTGCAATCAAGCGGTGTTGTATGGTATATAAACCAATGGTATAGTACCAAGTAAATTGAAAGTCAACCGTAGGAAACTATACACTATCTAAAGACAAATGGCTATCAGGTTATGCAAGGGATACCGAACAATCTCCCTGGTACTATCTTTGGTTTCGTTTTGAGTAGATTTCTTGATTTCAATAAGTTTTTAATCGGCCCACTACAAATATATAATATTTTTCCTTATTCTTTCACTTAAATATAAAATAAAAGCTTACATTAAAGCGGAAAATCCATTTCTATAAAATGTTATCCGTGCACAAAAGCAAGGTAAATCAAAAACGCGACTCTCGTCCACAAAATCATAATAATGTTTTTTTTAACAATCTGGTTTAACTAAACCGCAAGTTGCGTGGTGAATCGTGCGCGGCGCCCGCGCGCTGCTTTGAAAACGCAAACGCTAGCCACTGTTCTTCTTAAATCCAAGCCAAAAATATGAAAACATTTCAGTCTATTATGTTTGAACTCACAGGAGAAAAAAGTGAAATGTTCACGAGATAACCTTTGTAAAAAAAATATGTGTGGGGTTTATAGTGCATTTATTGATGACGCACCTGTTCAAAAATTAACCTGAAATTATAATGCAATGACCGATGAGGCTAGTCTAGAAATTTAATACAAAATTTTATGCAAATTTAATAGTATTGCACATAAAGACGAGATCATCGTCCGGCTGTACATTTACATGATTCCGACCATAAAGATATGAGGAACAAAGAAACGAGGCCTATAAAGAGACCACAGGGCATAGTCAACGCCCAGTCAGTTCAGTTCAATCAGTGACAAAGTTCCAGCATGTAGTTCAAGTGCAGTCTCTTCAACCTATCGTCGCCGCTATGCTCACGCTATACAACCAAGCGCTGTGTCTTATTTGCCATGTAATAAATACGCATTCAAACAGCAATCATGTGTTTTCTGTTAAGATTTATCTGGGGTAGGAGCTCTAACCCTCAATTATTAAATCCTACATGTGTTAAAAGAAGTTGATTAAGCAGCTTACAACGAATTCCTGAAACCGACGCTAATGTATGGAAGTGAAGTAAAGTACAGAAATGAAAAAAACAACGATGAAAATAGATATATAATTTCAATCCATTGGGTTAGTGCGTGTTAAAACTTTGCATTAAAAGTCTGGGATAAGCAGCATTCAAGGTGATACAATATCCCCAAAACTATTCACACTAGATCTGGAAGATGTCTTCAAAACCCTTGACTGGAACAACAAGGGTATTAACATCAACGGCGAACTCATTAGTAATCTCAGATTTGCAGATAATATAGTTCTATTTGCTTAAGATGAGAAAGAACTCGTAAACATGATAAACGAAGTTAATACAGCATTCCTGAAAATAGGGTTGAAAATGAAATAAAAAACTAAAGTAATGAGTGATGCAAACCAATCATGTCACATCTTAGTAAATGGACAAGTCGTTGAAAAGTTTGACAGTTATTCATACCTTGGGCACGAAATTAACTTTGGAAAAGATAATCAAGAGGTAGAAATAGAAAAAAGGCGAGGTTTAGCAGGGGGTGCCTTTGGTAAGCTCTCATTTATCTTTAAATCTCCGAAGTATTCACATTACTTAAAAAATAAACTTTTTGATGCTTGTGTTTTCCTTGTACTGACATATGGCTTTGAAACTTATGTGTTCACGAATTTTTTTTTACACAAATTATCAGTGACACAGAGAGCCATGGAAAGGGAATGCTAGGTATTTTGTTGAGATAGAAAAACCAATACATTTTTAGAGCAAGAACAAAGGTCATTGATGTGATCCATAGGGCTGCCCACCAGAAATAGAGCTGGGTTGGTCATAAAGCTATAATAACAGACTCTAGATGGACCAAAAAAGTCCTGAAATGGCGACCCAAAACGAGTAGAAGAAGTGTCGGCAGGCCTCAAACAAGGTGGTCTGATGACATAAGACGAGTTGCAAAAAGTGGTTGGATGCGGTTGGCTCAGGATAGGGAAATATGGAGACTAAAGGGGGAGGCCTATGTTCACCATTAGACAAGAAACGGCTGATGATGATGATGAAGCAGCATTGACAACATTAAGAATGGGAGCTTCTAATTGACAACGTGACTTAAAATATTAACGATAAAAATGTTTATGAATGCCGAAAACAAGGTTTTCTGTGTTGCCATAGAGCATGAACTTAACCTAGCCCCAAATGAAAAAATCCGATGGTTTAATTATTGCAGTGTCGTTAAGTACAAGAAATAAGGTTTTTTTTATAATATTTTCGCTGAACTGCTAACCCAGTAAATTTGAGATTTCACAAAGAGCCTTTGGACGTTAAAAATTTGCAAGCGTTGTTTGAGTTAAGGGCGTTCCATCATTGATTTAAATATTATTACAAAAATTTTAATTATTTGTTTGACAAAATACAGTGTTCCCAATCAAAAGTTTTATAACGACAAAACAAGCTTAAACAAGGTTAAATTATTAAGGAAATAACATTATGAGATTTCCTATTGAAAGTATAATCAAATGATTTGGAAACCATTGAGACATTATAATTTGCACACAAAGTAATTTGAACCGAACTCTTAAATACTTAAGGTCCGTTTTCCTCTGTTTATATTTCTACGGGGATGTATAAATACTTTTTTTAGTACAATTGCGAAGGGGTGAATTTTAAAAGAGATTCTTTTACTGAATTTTCAGTCAGCATTTTGCCACAAACCAAATGAAAAATACACCCATGAGATTCATAAAATTTCAAAAGCTTAGTATGGATGATTTAAGTATTTTTAAATTTATTAATTTATAATTGTGTTTCGCGCTTGAAAGTTTTTTATTGACAGAATGCAGGAGAGTTTTTTTCTAAAGAACTATATATTTTTACCAATCAAATAACCCGCAAATGAGAAATGTACTGGTCAAATTATAATAAAAATAGTGGTTTATTTTTTTAAAAATAAATTGAAAAACCTATACAGTTTAACATGCAATATACTATAATTCAGGAACAATCAGTTTCGCTCTTTCAAATGTCTTTTAAACCAATTGCGTAGTTCATGGTGTACACCAAAACTAAAAAATTAGAGCTGCAAACGCCTATTGACTTAATTTTTTTTGCAAAAATATGTATCAGACCTATGCAATTGGTTTAATACATATTTGAAATAATAAAATCGTCTTTTTGAGAATTGTGGGTTCATTAAAATGAGCCAATTTAATGCCTTATGTACCACAGGGTGTGGAAAGGGAAATTATGAATTTACTTTTTGCTTATGTAGGCTCAAAATTAACTATTCTTTGATAAAAAAAAATATCAGTATTATTGATAAACCGACGGATCTTTATTTCGTGAATGCAAAATTGCATACTATACGGTAATCTTGTTATCGGGAAATTCTTTTGTTATATTTGATAGAAAGAAAATTTAAATGACACCGAGAACAAACCATAAGTTAGTCAATCGCATCCACTTAAAGAAGAATCCTCCTGTAAACAATGCTGCAACGTCGTGTTGTATTTACCAAGCCATATTGAAGACGGGGAGTCGAATCCCATCAATTTGAATTCGACAACTCGAGTATTATTAGAGCTATTCAATATTTTTTGTAATTTTAAAAATAATTTAAATGAACACTCGGTAAGCTATCCAAAAAAAACTTTCATTGGTATTTTATTTTGTTGACTAGGCATTCACATGGCTTATGATTTGTCATTGGCTAGTTTAAGTGCTGCAAACCATTCTGCATATTTTTGAACATTCACATTTCCTCAACTCTTCCGTCTGTTGACTTTTGTGAAAAAAAGTGCTGAAACCTTCATAATATAGGTAAATTTACCAGTCTGAACCAATTCACCTACTAGACAACGCCTGAAAACGCTTTTTTTCCTTCACAAAAGTCAACAGATGGAAGAGTTGCGGAAATGTGGATGTTCTAAAATAGGCAGAATGGAAAATTTTACACAGTGTGTGATGTGGCTACTTAAAACAGCAATAATGACAGGTCATAAGCCCTGTAAATACCTTAAATACCATATTCCACATTTTTTCTTATCAAAAATGTTTTTCCTTTCTGTTACAACAAATTTAAATATAAATAACTCCCTAGAGAGGAAATCCAGCCAGTCTGCAAGCATTTGGACGTACTCAAAACATTGTACTTATATTGAATTAAATTATGTTTTTTTTTTTAAATATACAACAGTTTATTATCTGACGCGCTTTGTCGTTTTAGAATATTACCAAATATTTAAACACAAACATTATATAGACGAAACGCGTCACATTATACACTCTCGTATATTTAAAAAATTAAATCTATTAAAAGTTTTTAATTTAAGATACCTTACCAAATTTCACTATGGAATTTGACCAATTATCTGCATATACAATAAAAACGAAAATATCGTTTTGCTTTTTTTGTTATTAAATTTTCAAATCGTTTGATATATAAAAAAAAAAAACAAAAAATACGACGGTCGATTTCATGCTTTATATATTAGCATTCGGTGAGCTAACAAAAATACAGGAATGAATAAAAAATGCGTACGTCATAACATGAATAAATTATTGCATGATCACAAACACATCCAACTTTTTGCTCTTGCCTGGCTATAATATACCAGCAGGCGCTGGGGTCATTTGGTCCTCCCGTTCGGATGATGTATCATTTTTAGATACTTAGTGAGGAAAAGGTTAAGCAAAATATTATGAGGTATTCTGAAATTTTATTTATTTACAATGGTTTATAGTAGACGTTGTGGGAGTGGAAGCGGGAGAGAGGTGTTTATAATAGAATTTGATTCAGTGATCGTTTGAAACCTAAGAATTCGGGGCATAGGGGAATGAAAATTATAGTTAGTTCTATGGTTATCGGTATGAAAGAGTAAGTTTTGTCTGAGGTTTCTAGTTTAAATACAAATATTTTAGATTAACAAATTACAACAGGAATAGGGAATATTTCAGAGAAGAAATATGGAAGTATAGGCATTTACAGAGCTTATGGTTTATCGTTGGCTGGTTTAAGTGGACACTTTACACATTGTGTAACATTCACAATTTTGAATATGTGTGAACATTAACATTTTTCTGATGCTACTATCTGTTGATTTTAGTAAAATTAAAAAGCTGAAACCTTTATTGTTATGAAGAGATTCATCCGACTGGATTATTCCAATTTCCAATGTTGTCCATCCCTTTTGCAAGTTGTCAATCTTAATGGCTCCCTAATTGTTTACAAACATTTGGACAAACTCAAAATATTATAAAAAATATTTAATAAAAAAAAATGTATTTACGTATTTAAATAAACTGGTGAATAATCAATTTTATTTCATCATTATCATCATTCTCTTTCTACACCTAATTTTTTTTGTAACATGAAGGTTATATGATCAGTCTCTCGCTTAAGATACCAGTCCAGGGACCATGAAATATTCTAGCGTAAAAACACCCTTTTCAATAAATATTTTACATCAACCATGTCGGGAATCGAACCCGAGACCTCTCGCATGGTAAGCAAATGCACTGTCCATTACGCCACTAGGCCGACGTGACTAAAAAGATTCATATAATTTTAACCTATCATAGCATAAAAAAACTTCATAATTCTTAAAAAATAAGAGAACCGTATTCTAAGACTCATTGTTGCTATAAATAATATTGTTTTAATAATTAAAAACTTTTTTATTTGTTTCTGCTGAAAAACGATGTCTGTGACTCAAAAAAGCAAATCAGAGAAGTCTTTTCAGAAATGATAAAGGGTAAACCAGGGTATGGTCAGCACCCTCCCGGTAATTGGCACTCTCTTATTCAAACTAAAAAAATTTGGTTAGTAATTTTAGTATTTAAAACGGAATACTTACATTTATTAAGTTTAATTATTTTCTTGAATACTGGCCACTATTTCAAACCATCTGTCAATGCGCTCTACGAAAATTAGAGAGAAATCGAGAGTTTCTTTTTTTTTTTTAAATGATAGAGCTGAGTTGAACTTTAATTTTTAGCAAAGTTAGTACTATATTATAAACTTAACTACTTTTTTGTTTTGTTTTCGTTTTTGTGATTAGATACGTGTCTATGTTTACTTGTGATTTGATACATGTTTATTGAGCTAGTTTTGTATCAAATGTGATTATTTTACTCAAAGAAAAAATAAACAAAATCAGAGATTGGCACTGTGCTAATAATTAAAATGTTGAAGTGTTATTCGTCAATATTTGAATTATTGGCACATGCCAATCAGTATTTTACATGCATTATTAATATTTTATTTGTTTATTGTTTGTGACAAATAAAGTTAATTATTTGAGCATTTAGTACAAAAAGGAAAAGCTTACATATAAAAGGAAATACAACGAAATTATTTTTTTTAAGATACACTTTAAAATAAAAAGAGCGTTGCTATCTTTATCTGATTCAGATTGAGTTGTACTTTGTCGTTTTGTTTTAATATTTAATCCATTCGATAATTATAAAAAAAACACGTCAAATAGGTGCGAATCTTTTCACGGTCACTGTTATTAATATGTTTCTTTTTTGGGCGATACCGCGTGTGTTGAATTTATTCCGAAGTTTTGGCAACCATTGCAGGAATCTTCAGCGTAAACCACGTCTTTTATTTTTTTCAATTTACATGAAATTTTTAACGGTACCAATAACTGACAAAATTGCGGTGCAAAATAATAACTAGACGTGTCAAAAAATGGCTGAAATATAATATTTTCAATAGTTTTCAAGTTTTTCAATTAAAAGTTTAAAGTCATTTGTTGATGCAAAAAAAACTTTTACATTAAAATGATAATTGTTTAATTTATAAATAAATATTTACTCAATGTTTACGCTTAAAATGCCAATTATTGGTGGTTTTACCCTATTTAAAATTATTCGTTTTACCAGAACATCTATTTCGTATAAAGAACGCTGAACTAAAGACTGGGTAATAAAATATGAAGAAATGCATTTTGTTTACGATTCATAAAATAACTGGGAAAGAGTTATAAATTTGCGTTTACTGCAGCAGAACTTGTTCTAGTATTGCGTTTTCTAGTATTAAACCACGTTGTACAATAAAACTTTAAAATAAAATGAACATTTTACACAGATATGCGTTTTGTACCTATTCCAATCTGAACCATAATTTTTATCAAAGAAAAATATTTCAATAGGTACATTTATCACAATTATCATTCGACTTTTTTAAATCGCGTAGAGCTTAAGGCACAGCATCAATAAACAAAATGCGGTGTGGTTCAATTATCTGTTACATGAATGAAAGGTAGTTAACGAAATATTGCAGTTAACAACACCTTTAAAATTAATATTTCACGTACAACCTGCCAGGATTTTTTTTATTTATTTTTATTTATCAAAAGCATACAAAAATTAAAATACAAATTATCAAGTCCTACTAAACTGCATAAAATGCAGTTCGTCAGCAGATGCTTAAAGTTAAGTTCTAATGTATAAACATAATCTTATCTCCTTAATGCTATTACATTTAAAAATTCTTATCACTATGGAAATATATATATATATGTTTCTATGTACATCAAAACCAAAAAAAAAATTCTAAATAAAAAATAAAAAACCCAAAAAAAAATTTAAATGAAAAACCACGTTCTAAAAGCCAAATTTTTAGCAGATGTCTTTCTCTTGAGCCATATAAGTTTTTTTTTTAAATTATTTAATGGGAGCATATTTTATATTTTTAGTAAATTGTAATCTAGAGTTCTTTTCCCGTATTTATTATTGAATTATGGGAGAGCTAGTTCATCTATATTAGTGAACCGAGTTTTATATTCATGCTCCAATTTATTTCTTTATTCAGACAGAGATGCGTGCTGAGAAACCAGCTTGGACCATAATAAAGTTCTAACGTAAAAAATATTTAAAAATTTATACAATAAGAATATTGGAATATCGTGTCGCTGACATTTGAATCCAAGACGTCAAAAATGACAGACGAACTTATCTCAACTCGATTTCCTTATTAAGGCTGTTTACCTTAGAGCAGCAACTGAGTAGAAAACACTACTTTACTATTTTAATCATATTTCACACAAAAAAAACGTATTCTTTGTCCGCTTGGACAAAAACATTAACATAGACGATGTGAAATAAAAGTAAAACATAACAAGCACGTAGCATGTGTCATTTTGATTCGTGGGTAATTTTCTAGATTGCATTAATTTTAAAACAGACTTTTATTGTGTAGAGACGAGATGCTAGGCAGAAATAAAAATTTAATTTTAAATTTGAGTCGTTCCGCTTCCAAGATGTTGAAATTTGTAATACATTTCACAGAGTTAAATACCATGAAAATTTTGTTCACAATTTAAGTGCGTAGTATTCTGGATAGTGATGCAAAGGCATGGAGGCCTGAAGAAGCCACTTACCCACTAATGGTGGAGAGAATACAAAATATGTTTCTACGTTACCTGTTCATGAGTGAGTATGGATACTACCCATTGCACTACCTATCATTGTTCCTTTTAGTTATGTTTTGTACCACAAGTTCGCGAGCCAGAAAAAGCATGGCCTTGCTTATGATGGCCTTTAAACTTTCGAACGGGGTAACAATCGTCATAGTGAGAATAATTTTACCATCAAAAATTTTACACAGTTTGTAAAATGGCTAAACTTCATTATCCTTTCTCAAAAATGTTTTCTCTCTGTTGCAACAAATTAACGATGAAAGTGCTTCAAATACAATTTTTATAATACAGCCTTATTAATTTTGATCAATTTAATTAATTATTGATTTATTTTGATCCACATAAGCATTGCCGCATTTAATTAAACCGAATAGCAATACAGCATTAAAAACAAACCAAATTCGTAGTCACCCTTTGTTGACACAGACGGTGGTTTTATTTATACGTTTACTGGCCGGAATAATACAAAGCTTCCTTCCTAACAAAAATTCTGAGCTACATAATACACGTTCCCACCCCGAAAACATCCCACCGTCTTTATCTTGTATTTAAGTAGGTTCGGTAAATAAGGACGGATGACCTATGAAGTATAAAGGGCGTCGCAGTAGAAAAAAAACACAATCAATACTATAAGATATTATCTCTAATAACATAATGATATAATTATATTCGTCTGTGTTCTGGTGGATAATCATACAGTTTTGTTTATAAAATATAATCGTTTGCGTATCATAACATCAGTGTCATAAATAAAAGTTGAAAAGCAAAACACTAACTGACAAATACAATATATTATCATAATTTCTATTTCCACACCAATTGGTGCATATGGCACTGCGTTGATAAATCACATGCAACATTTTTCAATCATCAATTTCATAAAGATAAGACAATCAATGCCAGTCCAGGGATATTGAAATATTGCAGTATACCTTGAGAATTTTGAAAAATATGTTTTAAAAAAAATAATTACATCCTTCTCGTTAATCCTGCAAGGAATCGATCTCAGGACTTCAAGCATGGTCGGCAAACACGCCAATTACTACACAATGAAACTGCCTTATCAACTCTCGATGTCATTATTTATATTTTTTTTCCTAAAAGAAGCCATTGAGTCGAAAACTCTCGTCAAGGGTCGTGGTTCAATTTCACAAGTATTTTCGACTCAATGGTTGTTTATGGTAAAAATTCAAAAAAAAATATTGAGTGGACATAAGTCCGTCTTTTTTTTGCGCGTTCGCCTTTCATTTTTAATTTTATGAGTTTGATACCTGGCAGGGTGGACGTAAAATATTGATTTTAACGTTTATTCGAACTATTGTTCCTAAACTGGCACCTATAACGTTAAACTGATAGCCTTGCATTAATGTACCAGATAATTGAATTCCTCTGCATATTACAGCAAAGATGGTTAACATTTAGAGAGGAGAATAAGGGAGTCAAGGTCCTTAGGAATTTGTAACATAATCTTGACAACTGCATTAGGATTGAAATCGAGTGTTTTGTCTACACACATTTGGACTTATTGAAATATTGTTGATTAGACTAAGTAGTCCAAGAAGTAAAAAACCTCAGAAATATTTAAAGGCGCCATCTAAAACGTGATAAATCTTACCTTCAATAATGAGGGAGTTTCATTAAGGGAAGAATTAAACAAACATGAAGCTTTAAACAAAGATAAGAAAGTGAATGTTAAACAGTGTGTAAAATGGAAAGCTTCGTGGCGCAATTAGGTCAGCGTGTTTGCCTACCATGCAAGAGGTCTCGGGTCCAATTCCAGACATGGTTGACATGAAATATTTATTTTAAACGGTGTTTGTTGTTTCCAGACTGGTACCTGAAGCGTACGACTGATCATCTTACCTTCGTAAAACAAAAAAACAACAAACGCTGTGATTGATATACCAATGCAGTGCCCTATGCAACATTAGATACGGCAAACTAAACCAGACGATGACAGGTCATGAATGACAAAATGAATGACCAGAATCTAATACGAACATCAAATGTTAAGGATCTGGGCGTTAAATTTGTGAGCACCTTGACATATAATGATCACAAAGAGGCAATCAGTGGTAAATCATTGAAGATGTTACGATTCGTTATGCGCACTGCCAGGGTTTTCGACGATACCTACGTACTTTGAACTCTTCACAACTCTTTAGTGCGAAGTAGACTCGATAGTGGCTCGATGATTTAGGAGGCACATTAACTGAAGTACTCTCTTATGATAGAAAAACTCCATAAGAAGTTTCTGAGATATCTCTACATGAGAGAGTGCGGGTATTATTCTCGGCTCTACCCGACCGAGTTTCTTCGTGGTATGCTTGGATACAACAATTTAGAGACTTGAACTAATGTGTATTTGACTATATATTTTTATCGATTGTTGCGCGGTATGATCGATAATCCTGAGATGAGCATTGGTTTGTATGTTTCTGATAATTACCTAAGAGAGCGTCAGCATTGATTGTTTCATATTACGATGTACAGAACCAACATGCCGATGGTTTGCCTGTTATACCTACAGCTATTCTGAACGACATTGCTCTGGATGCTGTTCTATTCCATGTATCTGAAGGGGTTTTCCGCATCAGGATTCTTCTACTACTTAGACGAAAGTCTCTTCCGTGTATTTTTCTATTTTTATTTAATTTTATTTGTTTTATGTTTATTCAAAAAACAACAGCAATACAAAAAAATATACACAACATTATAAAAAAAACATGAAACGAAGCCAAATTAATTTTTCACATAAATACAATTATAATAATCCAGTTCAGTTAGATATTCATTCATTAAAGTGCATGTGTGCGAGTTTTTTGTGTGAGGATGCGTGTGTAAGTGAGTGGAGTGTGGTTTTGGTAGGTATGTGAATACGTGGGTGAGTGTTAATGGGTGTGAGGGTGGGTTTATGGACAGGGTAAGTGTGTTTTTAATATAAGTGAATATAAACATCTTAAATTTACAATTAAAAATATATTTTTTTTTATAAAGAAACATTTTTTTTTAAACTCATTCGTATTGAATTTTAGTTTTAAATGATTTTTTATTTTTTTTAAAAATGAATTGAATTGAATTGAGTCATAGGCCCTGTAAATGCCTAGACTTGCTAACCATTTTTTTTTTCCAAAACCCTTTCCATCTCCGATGAAATATTTTAATGGCGATGATGATTAAAACTGAGCAAAATTATCAATACAATCATCATGGTATAATAAGGAACTGCGACAGTCGTTTTGTCTCCCTCTAACGACCACTTAAGATAAGGACTTGGACGGTAAACAATGCTTTCTGTCTCCTTTTAGTAGAATTTATGGGTGTTTTGGTATCCCGCTGATATTAAGCTCAGTGGGGTGGTAGAATTGAATAAAATTGTGAATTAGTTCTTATATTTGAATTTGTTAGCTAGATTCAATTTAGGAAAACAATGAAAAACAATTTTTATTGCTCGGAATGGTGAAAATAAAATATTTGAGATTTACGAGATGAATTTCTGGCGAGATATTATTAAATTATCTTATTTTCTGGGAATCCCGAAAAATTCTATCTACATAGTTTTATAAGAAACAATATTTTTTAAATGCGTTGATTCAATCTTTATTTTGTATAAAATAGATAAGTATTAACCACATATTTCTATTTTTCTACTTAATTTTTTGTTTTATTTTATTTTTCATTTTATTTTAATGTATTTTTTTAAAAATGAAGTTCTGAATATAAACATTTTAAAATCATTATGAAATAAATATGTCTCAATTTATAACTGGTTTCTATCGCCGCTTTTTACTAAATAATATATTTTTGTTAGTTTGTGTACAATCGTCATCATAACTTCATGTTCGCTCCCTAGTTGGAGCATATGGTGTCCACAAAGATCCTCCATGTATTTTTGTCATCTGCCAGCTCCTGTGCATCTTCCTAAATCAGATTTGCGCCCCGTAGTTCTGACATGAACTGCCGACAAACAGTCACCAGTAAACGTCCAGGAAGTCGAGAATCTTATGCCTTGTAAAGTAGGCAAGCGTGGATTAGGCTCTCAGGAGGCATACGCAGTACATGACCAACCGTATCTCCTCCGCTTGATGACAGTTGTCACTGAAGTTTGCTGCGTCCGTTCTCTTATTGCTTCATTCCGCAAAAAGACAAACCACCAAATATAATGTTAAATCACTAAAATATAAATTTTATATTGTGAAATTCTTACCCTGGATCCATAAATACTCCAGGCGCGAGTGATCACAATCGATGAGTTAGATAAATAATAAAAATATTAATAATGAAAACTCCCATATTTCGTATAGCAATTATATGAGAGGGTTTATTCATTTATTTATTTTATTTTATTTTATTATTTTACATATTTAATACAACAATATACAAGTTATTATTTATACAACAAATTAATTCAGTAGTAAAAGTAAACATACATATTTTTTATTTTTGCTGTTGGTTCATCTTAACTGCCTAGCTAGGGATAGCTTCCCCGTTCTAAGGCAGTAAATTATAAATTTTATAATGATATTTAAAAGTATTTACAGTTTTATCATAATGTGTGCTTTTTCAGTCTTAAAGGTAAACAATGAATATCCAGAGAAAACATAAATATAACCAAAATCTCTATATCCTAAGTCCCAAGTCATTACTAGTAAAACAAGCAACCAGCTTACGTCCTTCTACATCGGACAACAAATTCTCTGACTCCCTCCGACCAATATGGATTAAGAATGCAGTCAACACCTTCCTCAGCCTGGCAATCCCACCACATTTCCATGAAACTGGGATAAGGTTATACATGAATCGGTCATGAATTTTTAAATTACGATTTTTTTATAGTTTTTAAGTTTTAATGTTTTTAAAACTTTAACATAATATCTAGAAATTCATAAACAAAACTTCAGTAAAGATATGACACACAAATATTTTATGAATTTGAAACAATTGATAAACGGTGTTTTGTTAATTTCGCAAAGTTGGTAAATACTTAAAAGTATCATACCTCAAAGTGTAACTAATTTAAGTCTGAATTGAAAGAGGCGTAATTTGTCAGTCGGGAAGTATGTAATTAAGTTATTTAAACATTATAATTGAGTTATATAAACCTTTAACAAATATTTTTTTAAACAGAAATCCCTGAAAAGAAAAATTCGTGAGAGTTTATAAACTCTATTTTTCTAACGCGCGATTTTACTATGTTTGTGATTAATTGTGTGATTTTCATGTAATTATTATTTTTTGTCATTATTTTATTTCATTTACTAATAAATGGTTCTAGCCAATAATAATGACAAAATTGTATTTTTTTTTTCAAACCTCAAATTCTTATGTTCTATTTTAAGTCTCACACTCAAGATCAAAATTTCACCATCGATTTCTTAAATTTATTCAATTAAAAATTAAACAACATTTACTGTTTGTGAATTTTCCATTGAATATTTTTTATTCAGAAACCTTTGATAACAAACAAAGGTAAAATAATAAAACGTCTTTTGTAAAGGGATGGTTTATGTTCGAAAGTTAAACCATCGAGCTGTAACAAAATAAAGTTTTATTTTATATTCGTTATCCATTTCAGCCCTTATTGATATTAATGTACGTAGTGTTAGTATATAGGGGTTTTCGGTTCTAAAAAACGCGGTTACTTGTTCACTCACCTGCTGTTTTATTGTTATTGCAATTTAATGTTTTATTTTCCAGAATATGTACGGAATAGGAGTTTCACACAAAGTGATGAAATAAAATTTGTTATTTATTTGGTAAAAAAGAACCAATAAAAACAGACGGGTTTTAATAAAATTTCCCAGTAAACATTTTTTTTAATGTGTAGGTAACTTGTTATTCTATTTTTTTTTATTTTAATTTTTATAAAAAATCTATTTGTCTTTTGCGTGTTTCAAATCGGATGAAGAGTACAGTTCTATGTGTGAAATAAATCAATAATCCCAAATGAAAGTTTTCGACTCAGAGGCTGCTTTTAGGTATTAATCTTGAAAACAGAGAAAAATTCACATAATAGTCTAGTGGTTGGCTGTATTTGCTTTAATTCTCTGGAGGGTCGACATAAAATATTTATTTATTAGGTTGTCTTCACTGAAATATTCCACTATCACTAGACTGGTGCCTGAAGCGCATGCTTAATCACCTTGCTTTCTTGAAACAGATGTTTGAGAAATGCAGTTTTTTATTAACAATAAAGTGTTTTATGCACTACAGAGTATAAATAAGGGTTTGATGATGATAAAATGTGGAAAATTGAAAAAAAAAAGAAAAAAAAAACATTTTCAATTACCCTTGAGTTTCATTCATCATCCAGTGTATTTCGAGTTTGTCCAAATTATAACAGACATTCACTGTATTATTTAAAGTACTGATGCAATGACCTATGTTTCACTGAGCGGGTTTTGGCAAAATAGATAATTTTGGGATAAAAGCCAACATGAAAAAGATCATTATACCAGAGAAAAAGTAAAAATCAGGTTTTTTATTTCGGAAATAAATGAAGTCGCAAAATTCGGTTTAATACAAGGGATGAAAATAATATTATGATGTGCGAACAATCTATCTATGTAGAAAAAATAAACAATTTTCAAACTGAAGGTAAATAAATATGTGATAAACAAATACTAAATTAAATACGTTCGCATTGAACATTTGATCACACATAATAATGCGTGCCCTACTTCAAGATTCAAAACAAAATAAAAGAGTTCGCTGTTTCATGATGTAATAGCTTATTTTTACATTTAAGTTATTAATTTAAAAATACTTGGTACACTTCCACTTATTTATTTGACCAATTGTCGCATTCATTTTCTGATGGGCATCTTCGGACTGATGAATATTATACAGTGTAAGGATATTTTTTTTAAAACTAAATATTATCTTAAGTGTAGGTACTTTTCAAAATAAGTTGAAAAAGATACAATACGCAATATTTTAATGGAACAGAGATCATTACACTGGAATTCCATCAAGAACTGTGATTAAATAAATAAAAAAACATTTTTATGTTATTATTTTGTCATGCAAGATAAAGTTATGTATTTCAATGCTCTGCGCTATATAGCCATTTAACCGGGAAAAAAATGACTTGTTTTTCTGTTTGACGCTGAATTTTTTTGTTTCATGTTTATTTACACGATTGTTTGGTATTTTTGGTTATAGTTTTTATACTTTGGCATAAGCCGTCAAATAAATAAATAATACACTGATAAAATATGAAAAATTTTCTGATTTTTATTCATGAGCTGCGATAAAAAATTGACACTTTTTTCATTTAGAGTTTAAAAATTGCCACGTTCATTGTGCCTAACCAAAGTTTTACATAAACCATTTCGGTTGACTTACGCTACACAATATTATGATTTGATTTATTATTTCGGAGAAAGGCGAAAATTTATATTTCTATGTTAAATAAAATGTCAAACTTTCCACTTCCTAATCCCGAGTTTTGCGCATAGACAATTGAATGACATTTCCCGGAACAAAGGTGTGATCTACCTATCTATCCCGTCGTATAACGGTTTACCATTTCCTTCGGAGCCTGAACTACGCTTAAAAGCTTTTACTTTTTTTTTTTACTTATTTTATTTTAAATATATTTATGTTTCATTTAATTGAGATACAAATCCCAACTTTATGAAACCAAAGTCCTATATTGATTTGGGACGAATGTATGTATAACACAATCAATATCACCATAACATTTAAGTTTGTTGGTGAAAATTCTTGATATAAATAAAAGACGAGTTATCCACAAATTTTGAACATACAACTAATATTTCAAATTTTTGGATCAATGTATCACTTGCCATTTATTTGTTTGATAAAATATCACCATAAAAGATCAAAGCACCACTTTGACTTTTTTATTGAAATATGATTATTACAATTATAAATAATATTTCTCTTAAAACTAGCAGAATCACCAGTGAATGACCACTACTACCCCAGTAAAAATAATACTCAAATTTAGTTACATCATTACATTATAAAACACTATCACACATTAGAATATGGATATATTCAAAGAATTGCATAAGAAATAGCATCAAATAAAACACTTACCACACCTTTCCTTATAAAAACACTATCAATCTCAGAACCATAACGGGAAGACGCACTATTACCTTTTGACAACTCACAGTTCAGAACTAATAGATTTGTTTGTTGTGTCCGCCTACTACTTTTATCATAGTTTCTAGTGTTGAAAGTTTTTTTACTGGACACATGTAGCAATTCCACTATATACTTTCCAGAACAAAAACATAAGTAAAAAATACATGGCATATCAACATACAAAAGAAACATGCAATATTAAAATAAAATAGAAACATTAAAACTACTCGTTTATGAAAATGAAGTAAACTACCTCAAATATTTTCAAAATAATTTAGGAGTTTTTCACTCAAATCCCTCCCCTTAAGGAAGATTCAGTCCTGAACTGTTTTTTGAAAATATATTTTGTCCTTGGAAGCTTAACACGCCTTTTCAAAATATTAACAATGCGCAATTAGCTTATATTAGCGGTTCGCATAACTTATAAAGAGCAATCAAATAGCACGTATTTAACTAAACTGCTGAAAAACGTTTAGATAATAAAACAATAAATAAAAAAAATGTTTTGAAAAATTAATTCTTTTCTTTTATTTAGTGATGTAGCCAGCGTCATAAATTGCAATTATTTAATTAATTTCGCAGCAACCACTATGAGTATTACTAAGATACCAGAGAAAACTTTTTATTATAATCTCTCATCAACTTCAGGGTGCCTGGAAGAATGACTAGACAGGTGCCACCGTTTTATAGCAACAATTCACGGAGAGAGTATACTTGTAATGCCGTATTAAATAGACTTCATCAACTCGGCAATGGTTATTCCCACGCATCTGATATATTTTGTGTAGGGTATTGTTCCCATAGAACAAACCTTTTGAACTTTTTCAAAGATGGTGAATGGTAATTATATTTATTCATTCATGCATTTCATAATATATATTTATACAGTTTTTTGTTTACGTTACCTAGCTGTGTGAAACAGTACTTAAGATTTTCTTGTTGTTTTACTGTCGAATGTTTAATTATTTAAACTTTCTACTGAATTTGCTGTATAATTTTTAGGTTATTTTTTAAAATATAAGTCTTGAATAATTTTTGGTTTAATTTTTTTTTATAAATCTTGGGTATAAGGAAATTCATGTTTTAAAAAAAAATATTAAGCCAAATATGTTAATACTATAAATGTTTGGAAAAGGCAGATTTGCCGTTTATGTTTATAAAATAAATAAATAAAACTCCTAAGAGAGGAAATTCTGCCTGTATATAAACATTTGGACATACTCAAAACATTGTAGATTAAAAAGCTTACCCAATTCAGCAATGGAGGCGGATCCATAATTTTACTATAATTGCGTGTGTTTATCTGTTTGATTGTGAAACGGAGCAACCTATCAACTAGATTTCGAGCATAGGTATAGCCAAAAAGCTAAAAAAAAATATGAGTACTTCTCATATTTAGAAACATTTTAAATCCTGGGTGGAAATTTTTACAGGCTAAATAAATAATTTCTTCACGTCATAACTAAATGAGAAATCTACGTGATTTTTTGCATAAAGATCTTCTAAAATCTAACAAGTATCACAAGCTAAATATTTAAAAAATGTTATTTATATTTAAAAATATTACTCCCTAGGGAAAGTTCTCAGTGGAAAAATGACTTGTTATCAAAACAGAAAAACGATGCTATGTCGCCATAGACTAACAAATCTTCGTTTTTTTTGCGTGGCAATAATTGAAGGGTCGGCAATCAATCAAGCTACTTTTTATGCCGAATAAATATATCATTTTAAATCATTTTCAAAACAAGATAGTTCTTATTATAATTGACAATTTCTCCAAGCAGTTATTTGATAAATACCACCTATAATAAAAAATTGAAATATTATTTTATATTACTATTAATGTAAAGTACGTTGAAAAATAATTTAAAGTTGAAATCTTCTAATTAAATGGTACTGGAATATATACAAATTAAATTGTTATTATCGCGATTCAATTTGTTTAAAAAAAAACAAAATAAACTTAAATATATATATAAAAGAACACTTTTATAAAGGTACTTATAAATATATAAACCTGTTAAAAATATTTTTTTTTCTAATTCAAAAACTTTCTGATAGAAAATATCATAATTTTAACTAAGACGCCAGGCTCTAGATTGTACACGTAGAAAAAAAGGTATTACAAGAGTTTTTATTTCTATTTGAGTTATAAAAAAATATATTTATCAAATATCAATAAATAAGAATAAGATTACTTTTTATATTTATTTTTAGTAATGAAAACTAAGTATAAAAATTATAACATAAATTTACATTTTAACAAACATCTGGACAGCGCGTTTAATACTAGGTATATTTAAATCTATGCAATATCTCGCAGCAGTCTCCTGCAATGGTCTCCTCCCCTCAGACAAAATTCAAACTGATACACTTCTCCTAAAAACGGCTTTCATTTCGAAAAACTTGACATGTTCATCCAGGACATTGAACATACTTAGGCCACAAATAATAAATTTTTCGAAGGCAAAGTCCTACGTGTTTTCGATATTTAATGATTCAATGTACAACAAAAATATTAAGATAATTTTAAGTGATGACGCATTTTGGCAAGTCAAAAGAAATGCTCTATAGTCCAATAGTGAATAACTTTTACTCATGTTTATGAATTGAATGTTGAATTCACAGGCGTATTTTTTAGATTACACTATAAATAGAATTTGAAAACTTGTTTGTCGCATCAAATATTCAAGTTTATTTATTTTACGAACCAGAGCATACATTTTTTGTGTATTCCTCATAAAAAGTTAGGTAAACGCGATGGAACATTTGAATTATTTCCCCATGTTTTCTGTTAAACGGAATATGAAAAAGGAAAACCAACGCCATTAAAATGTCAACGTCGCACGTTATTATTATCTGTGTTAAAATATCACAGATTTTTTTTAATGTCAGAGAAATTTCATGAAAATTTGACGTAAACGTACAAGTGAATTATTTTATCGTATCGCTTATCCGATAAAATACTCAGAAGTTTCCGAAATTAGAATTTCCAGGAAAACTTTCCAACTTATTTAACATGTCTTAAAACCATGTTCTCTTCTTTAATCATGTTTTATTTGAATAAATGGGGAACATACAACTTATTACAATTTAAAAGTATAACCATGTATCACCCTTTTGCTCCGAACTAAAATGGCTTAATTTTTATCAGCGCATAAACTTTAAATCTCTATCACTTCTTCATAATATTCGTCACAATCTTTGCCCTCCAAAATATCTTGCTGAGAACTTCATTTACCTTTCTGATCATAATCTTTTGCTTCCCTCTTCTCAGGAGAAAACACTTTCCATTCTTTGACATAGCATATTATTTTTCAGCTATTTCTTTTCAGTCCAAGCCGCTTGACTTAGGAATGAGCTACTCCTTCCTTTTAAAATGCACTTTCTCTAGCCACCTTCAAGAAACGCCTGAAACATTATTAAATTTTCCCAGAATCCCAAACTATTTTATACTTTTTTTTATCCTTTTTTTCTTCCCATGGTTGATCTTTCTCTCTTCTTCCAAACTCATTATCTGATCCCACATTTTCCTCATAATTAAATGCTTTATGTGCTATGTTAACTGAATTTCATAAGCGTGAATATGCAGGTCTTAAGTCAAAATTCTTTGCGTAGAGCTTCTACAGACGTTTAATTGTTGACAATGATGACAAATGGACGTGGGTGGGAGTTTGTGTACACTTTCCTTAACTGCCGCAATGTTTTCAAGCAATTGACTCGTAAGAAAACTGCCACTTACTTTAAAATCCTCAATGGAGTCAACAGCTTCAGATTTATTAATTAAATTCTCCGCAGCCAGCGACTCGAGATGGTGCATAATGATGACTAAAAAATGCGCGACATTTATGAACTGCCTCTGTTAAGTTCTTATCATTTTGATAGTGAATTTTCATAATTTCTATGCATTGCTCGACTGAAAAACGCTTCATGATTTAATTTTAGGCTTTATTGATGACAACTGCAATTCATGTTTAACACAACAAAAAATATTCAAAATTCAAAATTAGTAGGTTTTGAGATACCTTGTACAATGTTAGCTCTTACGAAAAGTCCTTTATTACTTTTAAATTATGTTTTATTCTTTTTGATACGTCATTGCCTAAATCTTTATTTAATGTATTTCAAAATTTCAAACCCGTCATTTTTCTTCAAAAATTATGCTTGTATGTAAATAACAGGAAGAGAAAACAACATTCTATTAAGGTTAAAGGCAGAAACGGATAGTCGGAAAGTATTCGATAGAAACGTCGCAAAGCAGATTACCTCTCCTAAGGCTTCGAAAGCCAATCAGGCTTTTACGCTGACCCTTGTTCAATTCATGTGGCACCTTAGACCGCAAAATGTCAAAGTTTTTCCAGGAAATTTCATCCCTGATTTTCTGTTTCAGATTTTCTCACTGTAACAGAGAAAAAGTTTCTTGTTATTACGGTAAATTTTATTAGTTTCAACTAATTACAATTACAGACCTTTTAAAAAAAAAATGTTTCATTAACAAACTTTGATACTTTAATGTGTATGAACAACAATTTCATTATCTTACTTTATTATTTCAATATCGTTAAAAATATAGACTAAATTTTACCAATATGAACTACACACCCATACTCTTATATCGATATAACGTGACTCTGCAGGTACATAGTACAAGACTTGATATGTTAATCTCCTTATTTTTTATTTTATATTTTACTAAAACAGTATTAAATTATGTGGTTATTTAAATAAACAGAGTAAAGCATTTTTTTTTGAATAATTTAACAATCATTATTTATCAAATTAAAAAAAAACACATTCGCATGGTATAGAAATATGATTATTATTTTTTAAAGACACAAAACGCACCAATACATAAAATTATCGGTTCAGTTTTGAATTGCGGAAAATACGATTTTGTCTATCTAAGTTAGGCATAAATGATCCGAAATGCAGTTGTTTTTTTTTACATAGCACCGCGACGGCATCTTCAAGAAGGTGACATAAAAACAATGTTCAAATACCTATTTATCGAAATTCTATAAAATATATTTACATATCTAATTTAAACTAAAAAGTTAAATTGATATCAAACATGCATTTGTGATTATTTTATATTAACGAAAGCTGTAAGTCAATTTTTTTTGCAAAATTTAGTAATGAATGTCATTTTGTTTACATATTTTTGGAAAATTTATGTAGCGCCATTTTCGTTAAAATCACCTCAAGGGCTCATATATTCATCTTTATATTTTTACTCTAGCAATGATTGATTACGTCTATCCTGTACAGGCTTATTTTGCCCACTGGTGATTTTTTTTTTAGTATGTACTTCCAAAGCAAAAAAATTCGTGAGGTAAAAATATGTGATTTTGGTTCATATATTGGATAAAATTTTCGTTCAAAACTTCAAAAATCGGCCCATTAGATAGCAGAATATTTTAATATTTTTATTGTGCTTATAAAATAATATCTAAATCTAGATTAACGAGCGGTTTTTGGGAATACAAAAGATTCACGTGAGTATTTGGTTTGTAATGAATCTAAAAAAATATACTTTGATCACATTTAATTTTTGTGTTCTGACTAAGAATCGGACCTGGAACCCTCCATGCGTGAGTCAAGCGTCTCAACCAATTTACCACGGAGGCAGATCAACTGAGACTCGCAGGGTTGATAAAGCAAGGCCCGAAGGCCGACAATCGCCAGTCAGCGATTGCCGACTGTTGCCTGCTAGTATTCTGTTAATGCTTAAAACATTGTAGTCTTCCGGAATGCCACTATTGAAATAACTGGGTTTAAAACACCAGTAACGCGTAATAATACTCATGTTTTCAAAAAAGTTCAGCGGTTTTCTGGTATTTAAGCAGTGGATACTGAATAATTTCCACAACTTTTTAACAAACTACCTCTGACGCAGCGAGGGATTTTGCACAAGATTAAGTTTTATTGTCATAATCAAACATACTTTAACATATTATGTTCCTCATTATTTCATTTTCCTTTTTTTCACAAAATATTGACTTTCAATGACTGTTTTATTGTTTTGAATGTCATGCCATTTAATGTATATTTACATGTTATTTTCAGAAATTAATAATGTTTTTATTATTGGCACGTAATGTTTTGTTTTTCCCTTAAGAAAATTTGATATATACATTGTTTTTCATGCAATATTCTACATTACTTTTGATACTAAAGTCCGAGGGGGAATTAGGGCGCGGGTTGGGCGGTTAGAACAAAAAAATACTGAAGTCTCGTAGTTATTTGATAGTCTATACTTTAAATGTTTTTTTTTAAATATTCTTATCAAAAACCTATAAATCCAAAAAAACAGCGATAAATTGTATTTTTACTTCGAGAGGAACATATATTTGAAACAGTTTTACAACTTCAAACTGCTCTCCTGAAAAATTTACCAAATGTGACTTCCAGCGCAGCTAGAGCATGTACTCAAATCTAGTAATAGCAATGCATTGCCGGGTTCAGCTCGTGTGTTAATAAATGAAGGTTTGAGAAATATGCTGATACAGGTATGAAGTTGGGTCAATATTCCCGAGAAATATAACGTATTATTATAATACCTTAACCCGTATACCGTCACCCCGTCTATTAACCTGGCTTTAGCAACGTACTCCCTACCTGATCAGGGTAACGTTATTACAGCTTTAAACCACCATACCGGCAGTAATCAGCTAAAGGCGAGATTACTGTTAAAGCGATTACGCAAACTAGATTTCCAAGGTAATTTTCGCTGACGAGAGATAATTTTTTTCACTTGTTATTTTTTCGTAATACAACTACATGTGTACATGTACATTAGAGTGGGCCGATGACGTATGAAGTTTTGTATTTTTTTAGAAATCAAAGTGAAAGGGGTCTAGAAGGTTGCATTTTGGATCACATTGAACGTAAAAATTATTTGACAAAATATTCCATACTACTTTTGGCCCTCAACCGAGCTTTGAAGTTTATCACTGTCTGAACATTTTGTCAACTATATGGATATGGATCGATAAAATAATTTTTTTGTCAGTAAAGATATAACTTAATCACATTACGAATTCGAACACGTTTTAAAACTACCGAAATGCAAAAAGTTTACACTCCACGGAACTGAATCCGTTGAGCGCCTGGCCAATATTGACAAAAACAATGGCTCATTAAAACAATACTACCCATTTATTACAAAAAAAAGTTAAACTCACGCCCTTAGATGCTTATTTATTTAGGTTAAATGCACATTATAAAATTTAATTGTACTAATTTTCTTACTTCAGTACGAAATGACAGTCGGTTTAGCGCTTAAAATCGACTTTTTCGAAAACTTCAAGCTCTGTTTGAGGGATAAAAGTAGTATGAAATATTTAAAAAAATATTTTTTGCATTCTTAGTAATCGAAGAGGCAACTGTTTAGACTTCTTTTATTTCAAAATTCAGAAAAAAAAATATCGACCCACCCTAATGTACATTCACTAAAAACAATTTTAGAATAACTAACTAACAATGTTTCATATGGGTGCGAAGGTTTCTTTGTTGAGAATGTGCCTACTGCCAACTGCGACACGTTACAAATTACTAGTACATAAACACATACTTTTTTCTATAAAACACTTTGTTTACCCTAAAGATGGCTCTTCCAATGGTAGCCGAAACGTCGAAACAAACCCAACATACACGGTTTCATTTTAAAATATTAATGTTACATACATATATAAAGTTACCTTAGTAATGTGTGCTCTAAAATTAATAACTAATGTCTTTGAGTCCATGGTGATATATTACATTTTCATATATATTCATCATGTTTTTTTGTTTGTACGTGTATATCTGCTGTATTACTGTTGATATCCCAAATAAATAAAATAAGACTAACGATAATCCTATCAAGTATTTGTATGTAACCAATTACTAACATTTTTATGTCTACAAGTTTCGAGACGCATTTGTCTCCTCATCAGGACATCAATAAAACTAACCTTCACCATAGTTATTGTACAAAAATATAAAACCTACTTTGTTGATTTGAAACCGCATGCTTTAAGTAGGCAACCCTTACACGCACCGATTAGTTAATGCAAATATTTGATGTTGTGGGAGAAATATCACATACAACAAAAATAGATAAAAATATGTGAAATGGATTGAAAAAGTAATTGTATTTTCAAAATCAATATGGATTTCGGGGAGAAATGTTATCATAGATAACTTTTAAAATACAATTGTTGAAAAACACGTCTTCCAAAAAATGCGACATGTTTGGTTTTGACCATTGTGACATCAAGATTCGTGAGGACGTTCTATTAAAATTTAGACAGTCACAAACAAAGTTGACAATTCAACAGAATCGTAACGTTTTAAGGACGTGGCCAATACAATGAACTGTTTTCGCGGGAATTAAAAATAATAATTTAAAAATAAAAAAAAGTTGTTATTATGCTTCTAATTATGTTTTTTTTTTTTTATCAACAATATTTTATTGACCCTTAATAATGTTTTATTTTGTAAAAAAAGTTAGATTCCCCTATTCTTGTTCTATTTCACAAATAGAACTGTATTTTTTATTTGCCCTGACGCGGGTAATTTGCATTTTTACTAAACAATAAAACAAACATATGAATAAGTTAGTTAAATATGGAAGTTAAACTTGGGCAGAATGGTTAATGTTACTCAGCTTACAAAATCATCAAATGACCTTTAAATGTCTAAATTTTTATTATTTTTCGCAAAGGGATTTTAATTTCTAGAAAAACTGTCAGTTATTATTTCGAATTCAATTTAAAATGGTAAATTTCTAATATTTCTGAAAGAAAAAAGCTTTTTTACTCACCACAAATTCAAATCGAAAGGCAATAAAACCTTTTTAATTCATCCCCGCCTGCTTTTTGAAATCAATCGGATCCTAATTTACGAATAGGGGTGGCAAGGGTATACGAGTATACCGTTTTATGTACGCTTAGTGTCTCAAAGGTCCCTTACTAATTGACATGTGGTTCGAAAATCGAGAACTCGGAGACTTAACCTTTGTCATTGTCAAGCCGAGAATCAATCACACAGGGTAAGTGAAATAAGGGATGAAACACTTTTCGACAAGGGCGATTTAACATGTAATAAAATAGTGCAAACGTCTGATCTTCTTACTAATAAATTGACCTTAGAATTGAGAAGTTCTGTGAAAAAACATATGATTTAATTTTACTCTACCAAGCTTGGTAAAAAATATGTTAAAGATTTTTACTAAACCCTGTGCACTGAACTCTCACTAAAATCAAAGAAAATGTGGTTGAAATTTATTGCAAAAGAGAAATAAAACATTTAAGCACAGGATATTTATCTAGAAGTTAAGGAATTTACAGGGTTTGTGACTTGTCATTGGCTGGTTTAAGTGGCCACTATAGATTTTTTTTCTTTTTCTCTTTCTTTAATTTGCTTTTTTTATACATACAAAGCTGTATTGATTTGTGTTTTTATTTTCATCACTATGGTTCTCATAATGTCAAATTATTATTAAGCAGTGGCTTCGATAATTTTTACTTCCTACAAAGAATTTATACATTCCTACAAAAAATCATATTGCAGATGTTTATCACGTCGATTAAAAGTCCTAAACCACCTTCACCGATCACAGTGGAAACAGATTAGTGCATCGTGGTCACGTGGTCAAACACCAAAATTAAAGGCAACGCAAGTGGATTTATGTATGATCTGTGCGAGTTTCAGTTTGTCCGTCTGTAGTTTTGCACATTGCAACGTTTTTTTTCTAAACAAACAACAAACCATCACGCTGTTTCCCCGTAGGGGTAGGCAGAGAGGATAGAACGCCATAACACTCTATCTTGGCATACAGACCTCGCTTCCTCTACATTCATACATCTTCTAATGCACGCACGTCGATTATTCCCACTTTTGACATGTCCATCTTCAAGTATTTGATGGACTTGACATTTTTCTAAAATAACTTAATTGCAACTATATTTATTGGTACTTTATTTATTTGAAATTAAATTTTTAGCTTGTTTGTTTTGTTTTGGCATTGTTGTCATAATATTATATATAATATTGACCTTATGTTTTATTTTATTTTGTCATAAATTGAGCAAAAAAAATAAACAGTTTTATTTTTTATAGTGGCAACATTTCTACGCCTAGATGCTCTTATATGTTTATATTGTAGAATCTAGCCACATCAAATGTACATCTAGGCATATGTTTTCAATACTGACAGTTTTGCCGAAATTTAATTCGGCTTCAAAATTTTTGCATCTCTCTCTCATAATAGAATTTTAAGAAAAAAATACTCACTTCAAAACTATTAAAAATTTAAACAAATCGTAATTACAGGAAAAAAATATTCGTAGAATATTTTTTTTACACATTTAGTGCATAGATAAGCGTACCGAGGGGTACTAGACACGTCGGCGTCTGTACAAACCGATGTACTAACATCAAAACTTGATGGTGGGGGCATCAGTAGTGTATCTTTGCTCGTGAGAATTTATATTCAACTATGGCGTCATAATAACGCCATGTTACTTGAGTGCGAAGATATGTGTACCGTGACGTTTGCTTACCCTTGTTGCATATCGATGTACTGACCCAAAACTTAAAATTGAAGAGTCAGTAGTGTATTTTTGTAATTGGTCGTGAGAAATTATCTTCAACTATACCGTCATGGTGAAAGTATGACGTCCTTAGCTTCCCATCATAATCGCGGCCCTGCCAAGGAAATTGCATTTTATATTGTGTTGTGTACGTTATTGGTGCTGTGTTGGTTAACTCTTTTTTTGTTATGATAATGTTATAATCTACCAACAAAACAATAAAAATATAAATCAATAAAGGATGTCTGTATCCAAAGAGATGTGGTTGATTTGAGATATAGTTTTTTCTTTTGAAATTACCTTTGGCACGCTGGTTCTGCAAGCAGCCGGATAAAATAGCTTACACCGCTATCTAACGAAACCGCATGTCTAACGAAGTCAATAGGAACATACCCAATTCAAACCAACCATCACTACGTTTCGTTGTATTGGTGAGCAGATCGATTAACATTGTATTGAGTTTTTTTAAATGTGTGTTACCAAGAACTGGATTTAACTTCTAAAATTTGATACGTTTACGCACTACAATAAAATGAAATTACAATTTACCGAAAAAAAGTCTGATTTTTAATGGTTTTAAAATGTTGTTAGATATTTTATTCTCCATCGGGAGAATAATGAAATTTGCACATTGTGTCTTTTCAATACCTTCCAAAAGGTCTATTGAATACCGTATCGTGATTTATCGCTAACGTTTTTCCTAAATGTCATGTCTGAAATATAACACGCATTGTTCCCGATATTACAATATTTATTTCGACAAAAAATCATACGATTTATTAAGGGATGAAACCTAGGTCACGTGACCCGACGGATAGAAGAGATGTCTCCATACAAATAGACTTGATGCTGAAAGTAATAAAGTACAATGAAAACTTCGAGGGGGAAAAGCGAGTATTATTTTTCTAGATTTACTTTTAGATAAACACTCTGGAACCAGCGCAGCGGTTCATTTAGATTTTATATTTATTTTATGAAAAATAGTCAAGGTAAGATAACAAAAACTACTAATTGTGAACAAAATTATTTGTAACTTAAAGGAAAAAAAAATAGGGTAGTTTTATGAATGCGAATCGTGGCACCTCAAAAGGGACCAAAACTAAAAACTTTTGATTTCTGAGAATAAGTGCCTCAAAAGAATACTGGGTGTACCGTGATAAAGCTTCTAAAGGAACACGTGTCATTATCATCATCATTGTTTCCTTTCCACACCTAATGGTTCATAGGCACTGCATTGGTAAGGTGATCAGTCTTGCACTTCAGGTACCAATCTAGGAACTATGAAATATTCTGGTTTAAAAACACCCTTTAAAATTATATTTAATATCATCCACGCTGGGAATCGAACCCGAGATCTCTTGCATGGTAGGCAAATGCGCTGACCGTTATACTACGAGGCTGACAATGACATATGACATACGCAATTCTAAATAACCGTAATAAAATAACATCAGATTGGAATAATCTTCCGTCGGAAAATCTTCCAGCACATGTATTGAGAAAAAAATGTAATATCAAAATTTTAACTCTACGTTAAGACATACATATTTATAAAATTAGTAATTCATAAATTATAATAGGATTATTAATTTTATTAAGTAAGCACACATAAAAATATATTTTCGTTAAAAAAAATGTAAAATTAGTACACAATAATAATAATAGTATTTCAACAAAATTACAATATCTTTATGTAGCACATTTTCAATGGTAATAGATATCTCTGGATTATGTGTGTTCTGCTTAACTAGGTACAACCTGTTTTAAGGCAGATATTTTTTTGTGTGGGGCAAAATAAAAAATATATGACTACCTACTAGTGAATTTAGCATATAATTTTACGATATTAAATAGCCTTTTTGTTTTTTCTTTTTTTTAAAATACTATTCAACAAATATTTTGACTTTTTTCTATTCAAGTCAAGTAACCATTTTTAAAAAAATATTTAAATTAAAATAATTGCAAAAAACTTTGTAAGATGTGTATAAGATTTTTGTGAATATTATTTATTACTCTCATTTATTATTACAGTATAGAAAGAGTTTCTCGAAACCGTATCTCAATTATGTTATTGAATTTTTTTTCCTGTTGATTTCAATGATAAGATTATTTTGTATATTTGATTATGTAAGTATTTCAATTTGTATAATTTTTATTATAATCTATAAATCTCGTTATTTATTTTACGCTTTCTTCTTTTTAATTTAATTGTTTATTATTTATACTTTGTTTTTCTGGATTTTCATTATATTAGATCACATGTCATTACAATTTATTCTACTTCAAATGAATTAATAATTTAAAGTACAAAGTAAAATGACGATGTATATTTAATTATAATTTATTATTGCTTGACACGGGCTCAGCTTAAAAAGCCGAAGTTCATTAACATTAAAACGAGAGTAATTTTGAATGAATAAATAAATTTAAAAATAAATACAATTCATTATGTTAGTATAGAAGTGTTTTGATTTTGTCAATATTACCGGTATAAGATATTTATAGACTGACTTGATCTTGCAGTTATCGATTTTGTAGATACTTGTGAGTCTTTAGTAGAGTACCTATTATCCAGCACTAAAATTTGACTCTCGAACTCAAAAAAACTAAAAATAGCAAAATATTACTAGGTCACTTTTTGCTGTATGCTCAGAATATATTGATATGTTTATAAGAATTAAATATTCAATAGATATATAAATTTAAATGCCTAAAATTTTCAATGAAAAAAAAATCCACATATATACTCGTCATATAAATAAATAGCTAGCTGGTTATGAAGGTGTTTGACTTTCACGTCACATGTAATATCTTTCTCTTGGGTTGACTTACATGTCAAATGCTAAGACCGCTCTTTCATTTAGCCGTTGCTTGTAAAAACAATTTGTGATATGAAATAAATGCCAGCGCGTTAATCTATTATTCACGTATCATGATAGCTTTAACAGAAATTGTACATAAAAATATTAATAATAAGAGTTACAATTTATTTTAGTAACCATAATATAACAAAAATATCATAAATACAAAGTCAACAATGTTTTGAGTTTGTCCAAACCTTTGTAGACAAGGGCTAGATTCAGCCCCCTAGGAAACTGTTAATATTTACATATTACAACAGAGATAAAGAACATTTGTTGAAATTTAAATGTTACAGAGTGTTTGTTTTAAGGGGCCACTTAAACTAGCCAATGATTGGTCATAAGCCTTGTGAATGCCCAAACTTCTATGTTCCCTTCTCTAAAATGTTCGTTAAATCTGTTGTAATGTGTTTATATTAACAGCACCCGAGGGGGTTGAATCCAGCCCTTGTTTACAAAAGTTTGGATACAAAACTCAAAACATTATTGATTAATGCACCTTGTCCAAGAAGGAGTGTATTTTATTAATTTTTTAATTCAGACGTTGCCTAGTAGGTGGGTGAAATAATTCAATCTTATGAATCTCACCCGCATCAAAAAAAGTTTCAGCTCTTTAACATCACAAACGTCAGCAGATGAAAGAATTGAAGGAAAATAGATATTTAAATATCGGAAGAATGGTGAATGTTACACAGTGTGTAGAGTGGTCACTTAAACTAGCCAATGGTAGGTCATAAGCCCTGAATATGCCTAGACTTCTACATTCCCTTCCCTTCAAATGTTCTTCATCTCTGATTTAATATTTTAATACATACATAGTAAAAAAACAGAGATTTACACGGTTCGGTTTAATGGCGGACGTATTGCCACCAGCAATTTCTTACAATCTGACTTAGAAATAAATTTAATATTTTGAATGTCTATTTCTTATAATATTTCCAAAAACACATATGAATTTACACTGTTGCAACTCTCAATATTATTTAATAATACATTAACATTTATTTGTTAGAAACACTTTTCAAACTCTTGCAAAAATTTAAACTCAATTTATTTCATTATTTTTTTATAAAAGATGATTATATTTTTTTACGACCATGATTGAGTCTCTTTGAATAAATATTTTTTTCACTTACAATTTTTTTTATTTACTGTTATTCCTGGTGTTGTGAAAGCAGATTTTTCTTGTTTGCTAAAATATTTAGGTCTTGATTTTACAATAACACAAAGTTTCATACCACAAATACGTCAATGTTTATAAATTTCATCATCATCATTCCCTTTCTGCACTTATCAAATCCGAAACGGTTTTTATCAGGTTAATTATCAATGGGAAAAAATCACCCGCCATCATTTATCTAAACTGGGGACTTTTCTTTTCATAAGTAGCCAAAATGATAATTTTCGAAACGTTTTACAAACCTAAAAGATGAAAAAAATATAATTGAGAAAAAAAAAGAAACCAAGTTAATGTAAAAAGATTTATCTGAGGAGAAAAAAAATTACAAAGCTGATCAAGAGATATTAAAAAAATTTACGATTCAATTATGTTCGGAAATAAGCTAGGAGTCAACGAAAAATTGGTAAAAACATGTTAATACCTCGACGACACCAGACAATTCGAATCCGAAATATGAAATCGTCCTGGTAAAAAGATTTACTAAACTCTAAAAAATATATAATTACAATTTCAATAATTTTACATTTTAAGTTTTTTTTTTCATTTAATTTTTTAATATCCTCATTACTTTGTATTCTGTTTTTACTGTGATTTTTTACGATACGTTAACATTTTTTTTATGACATTTTTGTTCTTTTTATTTCTTTTTTTATGTTTTTGCATATGATTTGATGCTGTTTTTGCATATTATTTGATGCTTAACTATAAAAAAAACACAACTTATTTAATTGGTAAGTTGAATAAAAATACCATCAGGCATTAAATCTGGCAGACAAGATAAAAGACATACATATTTCTGGACAAATTTTAAATACACAACAATGAAAGTGCAAGAAGAAAAGTATTACGATAAAACATTTTTCAACAATATTTTGAGTTTGTCCAAATTTTCGTAGACAAGAACTGGATTCAATTCCCTGGGGAGCTGTTTATAATTACATTTTTGATAAGAAATAATTCGTTTCTGCTGGCCAAAACAAAACATTAAGCTGCAACAAAAAACTGTAAATAAGATAAATAATGGAAACACAAATCAGAAAGGATTTTTTTTTAATTTACAAGGATTTTGACCTGTCAATGGCTGTATGTATATACTATAAAAAAAAATTGAATATCAATGTAGGTTATAAGTTGCTATTTTTTACAGCTCTAGGTCGGTATAAGTTATTTTGTGTTTTTCAGAACATTAAATTTGTCCTTAGGGCAAAACATGATTAATTTATTCAGAGTTCATTCCGAGCTTCGCAACAAAAACTTCGTGTCTAAATAAATCACAATATATAAAAGTTTTCTTTTTCACTTTTGAAATTTCATTTGAAACCGTTTCCTGGAAAATTTGGCAAGGCTTATTGTATTGATTAACTTTGATTTTCAGATTTTTCCGGAAACTTGTACATTCTTTCAGATGCTTTCATTACATGAAAAATGCGGAAAATTTTTTTGTTCAAGGGCGTAAATTGATTATTTTGAATTAAAGATTCTAGTTATTCTTTTAATTTTGCTTCAAAAGCAAAAGCTAATAAAAAGAAAAATAATTAAATTAGCTATTTTTTGGTCTTTTCTTATTATTAATATGACAATGTTTATGGAACCTTAACACGCTTGCAACGGACCGTAAATCAAGCGTACGCCAAGCAAAAGACAGCATTTATATTATGTTTGCGAATGCGCTAGTCAATGTTTTAAATATTAAAAATACTAGTAAAATGTAACAAATAGAATTCGGATTTGGAGATGAAGATCAGAATTGTAATTGTAAGATCAGTTTTTTTACGAAATGCATAAACTCTTATGCAACTGCAATCTGAATCTAAGCACAATGTGGAATTAAAGCCTATGTACTACTTTTTTTATTAAGTTTTTTCATAACATCTTAATAACTAATATAAACTTTTACTTATCACAAATTTTCTCAATTTTTTCAAATTAATTTTAAATATTTTGATTTTTTTACAATAAACAGACTTCTGCCTAAAGTAGAAAAACCTCATAATCAGTTTACATATTTTGCAAGATTACGCTTTCCTTTTTTTAACTTATTATATATATAAAATAAAACAGCATCATGGCTCAGAAATCTTAGACAGTACCGGATGCAGCAGCGCTGATTAGACTAGCCCAGGATTGTAACGAGTTAACTTTTAAAAAGCTGTGTTGATAAAATCATTTACAAGTTGCGATGTAACTTCGTGCTATCACAAGTAAAATATGTTATATTCTAATGTTCAGACATTTGAAAAAAAAAGCAAAACATCGAGACATATTGTTAAATAATTAAGTTTTGACAATTTATAAAAAAATATTATATAATTTAGGCATTTTGTATCAAAATTAATTAAAATTTATAAATACACCCGTCTTTTAACAAACATGTACCCTAGTTTACAACCAATAACCGATTTATTGAACTAACGACTTTTTGTCTCTTTCATATAAATATCGGCCACAGAACTGCGTTTCTGTATTCTTTGTTATAAGTTATATTCTAGAGTTCATTCTCATACAGCAAAATAGGTTAAGTGCGGTATTTATTTATTGTACGGCACCTTGTGCACTCAAATGCCTTTTACAATATAAAATAAAACAATATAATAAGTAAGTTAGAAATAAAAATAAAAAACATTATTAAAACATTGGTATAAAAAGAAAAAGAAAAATTTGAAAAATATAATTGTTTGTTTGTCAGCATACAAAAAATATAAAAAAGCGCGATATATGAATATAAAACGAGTTAACACCAGATCATTAGCATTAAAATTAAATGTTAACAAAACTAAATATATGAATATAGGAAACAAAAGAATAGAAATTACACCATCAATTGTAATAGAAAATGAAAAACTTAATGAAGTCACTGAAATTAAATATTTAGGTGCAATGTTGGATTCAAAACTTACATTTCACCAAAACGCTAAGATGGTAATAAATAAGATTGCAAAAAAAATATCAATTTTGGGAAGGATCAGAAGATTTATTGATAAGGACTCCTGCAAAACTATTTACAAAGCAATTATTGAACCACACGTTAATTACTGTAGTAGCATTTTATTTTTATCGAACAAAGAAAACATGGATAAACTAACTGTATTACAAAATAAAGCCTTTAGAATCATTTTGAAAAAAAACAGATATACGAGGGTAAAGTCGATGGTAAATGAAATGAAATTATTAACATATAAACAAAGAATATTTTACAATACAATGATATTTGTTCATAAAATTATAAACTCTAATAAAAAAACAGAATTTTGGAAAAAAATTGATCGGAACCAGCATGAACACGATCACAATACTAGAGAAAATAACAAAATTAGACTTCCATTTAGGAAAAAGGCAAAGTCACAAAATTCAATTTTATTTAAAGCAATTAAAAAGTATTACGAAATGGAAAAAAATATTTATGAAGAAAAAAACATATCAAAATTTAAAATAATGGTCAAGACATATGTGATAAACAATTTATAAATTAAATATATTTTCAATGTTATTATGAGAACACACATAACAATATGTATGATATGTGTGCCCTACTTTAAGATTTAAAATAAATAAAAATAAATAAAATATAAATAGTTTTTGCAAATAATTCGTTAATCGTTACTAAAGAACATTACAAAATAATTATAAAGAGATGATTTGAATTCACAGAAACCCGATTTAAAAATGTCAATATGAGAGATACATTCATTTCCTAGTCTGTGTATACGTGGTATAGGTGAGTGACAAAGAAAGTAGGATTAAGATGGGTGACAATTGTGTAGGGTATTTTGTCTAGTTCTACGTGTTGGTATATTAAAATGTATTAAATTCAGGAGTTCGCAACAATCGAATTTAGTATTGGCATAATTTTCATTTGTATAATTATTTTTCGCAAAGCTGGATAAATATTGTATTACATTAACACTCAGAATGTTTCTTTAAATTATTTTTTTGCAAATCCAATGTTTGAAGATTTAAAAAAAAAAGTTCATTATTATTTAAATAAATAAAAAATATATATGAAGTCCTGTTTTCAATGAAGACTAATATTACAACAGCCACATAAGTGTTAAGGACGATGGTCACCAACTTTCTAAATAAGCTGCAAAGAACAACAAAAAATAATCTTGAGCATTAATGGGTCAAAGCCTACAGAATACACGTTTATTTGATCTATGGCTTCCTTTTACCTGTACACAAATACCAACACCTTTACAAACCACGGCAAGCGTTTGCAAGACAAACCAAACGCCTATTTCACATGATTGCGTTTGTTGACGCTCAGCAAGCTTGTAAAATTACCTTTTTAGTTCACAAAATGTATTAGAAATTTATTTTTGTAATCTTTTTTAATGGGAGTATATATTTATATGAAGATTGTCTTGGTTTTTTATTTAAGATCAACGCAGCATCCTTTATTGTAAAACACAAGTTTTTATTATTAAATTCTCGAAATATATAATGTGATACATTTTTATTAAGTTTTAAATAGCGCATTGAGGTGTTTATTGAAAATAATTTCATGGGTTATATATCGTGAGAAATTTACTAAAACTGACTGATATTATAAAAAAACTAAAATTTCAATAAAATGCTAAGTAGATAAACAATAATCGCTTCTTTGAATTTCATGTTAATCTGCAGAGAGATGAATGAAACCCAGCAAATAAAAGGTCATAATCCCCTTAAATAAAACTTTTTTTTTTTTCTAAAATGATGCTATATGTTAATCTTAATATCTCCCATGCGAGTAAAATCTAGTCCTTGTCTACGAGCATTCAGACTAACTCAAAATTGATGAATTTATTTGTCTGTTTATTAGCTAATTTATTCAAATTTTCAAGTATGAAGAATCAGTACTTTGGCGGACTTATTGCTCGCAAAATCTTTCAGCTAACCAAAAAATAGACTCGTCAAGAGTAAAGTTGGTCAAAATTTTGTATTAAAAAAAACATAAATATATACCAAAAGATACATACATAAAGTAAAAAAAAACCTAATTAATTAAAACTAACAGCTGTTTTTAATTGGAATATAAGACTTGCACAAATTGATTTTTTGAAAAAAAAAATATGTTATACATATTAAATTATGAGAAATATGTAATAAGATATTGAGTTCAGAAGGAGAGAAAAAGAGGAACCAAGAAAAGAAAAAGGGATAAAGTATATAATTTAAAAAAAACTATAAAATTTTAGGAGTTCAGGATTCTAAGTATGTATAATTAAGTTTCAGGTGTTTCTTTAAAGTGGCTAGAGAAGTAACTATGCGTTTATTTTGATCCTGAAAATTCAATTTTACCGAGATTGAAAATCGTTTTACATTTTTTTACGCGAAAAATTTACAGAAAGAAAAATTTTCAATAGCTGAAATAATTTTTCCATCTAAGATTTGTTATGCGAATTTATGCCTTCGACTATGAAAATTTCTTAAAAAGAAATTGTCATACGCAAATATTGAAAAAAATTTCGCTCTGTGTGCTTTAAGATTCAAATATACTAACACATTTTATATGACAGGTGAATTTGAGCAAAACTCAATTCGTTACACATTTAAGTACATTTTTACTCCAGCAAAAATAAACACTTCTTAAGAATTCAATTTATGTTATTTATTGACAAATCTTGATGAAATTCCTTTGTTATTTGGTAAACATTTCAAGTAGGTTTTTATAATGAATATTTATTTTAATAAATATGTAAATATGCATAAAATATTATTTTAAATCTATAAATCCATTTTTCAGTTTTTCCTTTTCGTTTATTTATAAATATTTTTTTAAATTTTAAAGCTGATTAAGCTTTATGTCTTTTTTTTATTCGATGTAAATTTTCTTTGAATTTTAAAATAGGTAAACATAAGTTAAATTTACAATAATAAAAAAAACATGTAAAACCACGCATGGCTTGTGTGCGGGTATACATTTTATTTTAAATTTAAATATAGGACACTGGAAGAATACGACAGGAATAAGAAAATGAAAAAATGAGTGCATATAATATAAGAAAACATTTGTGGCCAATAAAAATGAGAAAAAAATATTTAAAGTACGTGTTGTTCATTTAAAAACGATGATTTTTAAATCTCTTTTTTTCATCCATAATGTAAGAAATAAATTAAAATTATTAATGTTCAAATCTTTTTTTCCGATCGATTATTACTTAATATTCATTATATGACTGGTTGAGTTTTGTACTACTTATCCAATCAAATTGGAATAAAAAAAATACGGATATAGATTAAAGACAGATTGGATTTTCTCCTTAGGGGTTATTAGAATTTAAATTTGAGAGGTAAAAAAATGAAAAATTGTTGTCAGGCATTGCCTTGTAGGTGAATTGGTTCAGCCAAATGAATCTCACCCACATGCTTAAGGTTTCATCCTTTTCCTTGAAAAAATTCAACAGATGGAAGAGTTGAGAAAATATGGATATTTACATATGGACAGAATGGTGAATGTTACGCAGTACGTAAAATGGTCACTTAAACCAGTCAACGACAGGTCATTATCCCTGTAAATGCCTAGACTTCCATATACCTTTTTCAAAATGTTTTTCCTCATTGTCTCAACAAACTTAGTTTTAACAAATTACATCAGGGATGGAGAATACCTTAAATAAGGAAATATGGAAGTCTAGGCATTTACACGGCTTATGACCTGTCATTGGCTGGTTTAAGTGGCTACTTTACACACTGTGTAATACAGCTAGTAAAAATCCAGTCTTTTGTCTACGAACATTTGGACAAACTCAAATATTGTAATGAATTTAGTTTTATTTGAATACTCACATGCACATTTTTATTGGCAGTGTGCGTAATGTGCATGTAAATTTGAATGTTTTTTGATGTAAATATTTGGAAGGTTAATCTGTTTGTAATCACTAACCTATTATTTTTTTGATAACCGATTTTCATCTTTATTTCAAGGACAATATTATTAATACTGAAAAAATTGGCTTGGCTGAGATTAAGGGTGGTGAAAAGAAATGAAACATTTATTTTAAAACTAATTTCTAAAAATAACAGTTTAAAGCAGTGGGGGCAAAACCATCACTGGCCACTGGCCCCCTCTCTTAGGCAAATAAAAACAGTTTAGAACTGTGCAACGGTAACTGTTACTGCTACTATTTTGAAATAACCGAAACGCCTATCTCTCGTTAAGACACGAAATACGACAAGTTCATTTTTTTATAATTTATTGCCCAAAAAAAATTATGTTAAAAACTCGTTTACTTATCGTAGTTGCTCCAAGTTTAATTTAATCCATTTAGATATTTTTAATACGAAATTTTGTGACTTCAAAAAAAAACTTTTTTAAACACTGTAAAATAAAACATTTGTCAGAGTGTTATAAGTTTATGTTCCTTTAATTATGTTTATATTGTAATAATATCAAAATTTTGAATTGGTCAACTCTATTACGAAAATCCCCCTCCTCCACTCCTCCACTCCTTTACTCTTTTTTCTCATCCCTTAACCCTTATGAGCTCTTTTTTTATGTATAATAATATATATATATATATTTTTTACTGTGTAACATGTTCTCTCATTATATTTGTAAAAACCTTAACTGGATGTACGACCTATTTTTTATATTTTGTATTCTTATATAACAACTGTTGTTTTTCCTTAATAAATAAAAAAAATAAAATAGAAGTACTCGAGTTTCGTCAAATCTGTTGTTTTTAACTATTGATCGAGAAAAATTGCTATACCATCGAAATCGCTAACTAAAAGCATTTTGTGATATTTTTTTAACATGAAAAAGTTGGATTGCTGTTAACCATATAATATCGATAAACAAGTTCCTTAATAAAAGCTAGTAAAAATCTTTGATATGTGCATAACAAGTTATAAAACAAAACTCACTAGTTTTCTAGAATATAGCATCACTTTTCTATTGCTGGGTCGCATTCACCCTTTATAATACGTTCAATAAAGTTAACACCCTTTCTCGACAATACCTCTTTACGCTTCATTTCGATTACCGCAATCCCTTAAGGTCGCATAACTTCCTACTTCACACATTTCTCGAAAAACGCATTTCACCTCGATTTATTGAAAAACCTCAGCCAGGAGTGTTATTATTTTCAATTTTCCTTATACATATGAGAGATGAAAAAAGTGGCACAGCCCCATTTTTCACCATTACCGAAATAAATGTTGATTTTAGACGTTTTCACGCTTCATATGAAAATTTATTGAAGTATGATGTTGAAAAATTTACTAAAAGCTCCTTGATTTACAGTCCATGTGGACATTAAACAATAAACTTTTACAGTTTATCGTTTAGTTAAACATTAAAAGCTTATTTACAGACAGATATTTTTTATTTTATTTATTTATTCATTCAAAATGAGACTCGTTTACATTTTCATATAAAAAATCCATTTTCTTTCACACTTTTATATCCTGTTAAAACGCCATAATACGAAACTCATATTTTTTACCTTACATTATTGACTTACAGATTAAATACGCATGAAAATATTCAAAACGATCGTAACTTTAATATTATATAGGTACCGTTAAAGGTGATATGTGAAGTGAAAGTAAAGAGCAAAGTTATGTTTTATAAATAGCCTAATGTCCTCCTGTCAAAACAACTCTTAGACTACAAATAAGCTGTATCAAAAATATAAAACAAATTTGTTTTGGACTTTTTTTTCTACTGACCGGCTTCAAAGCTGAACAAGTTTATTCACCAGTTATAATTGACTTTTTAATTATCACAAAAACTTAATTATACCTTGATAAAGAAGCTTATGCAGCTTTGAAACCAGTCAATAGGAGAACTTTTTTTTAATAATTTGTTTTTAACAAAGTTGAGTTTTTCTACTGGCATTTCTTGGTAGAACTGCATTTTAATTATAATAATAAAAATACGTATATAGTTTTATTCCACTTTTATTTATACATTTTTACCAGTGACCGGGTTTCGTCATGACCGACCCGTCTGACGATGTCGGAACGATGTCGAAAAAAAATATTTTTTTGCTATCTTACTGTGGGCACAGCTAGTTTTAAAAAAATGTACCTTGGTATAAAAAATAAGCTTAACTTCGGCTTAGAATTTTTATGACCTACATCATGACCAACGTTCGTGTTCGGTACAGTTTTCCTCCAATTCGAAATGCAGTTATTTTTAATATTAAAGTATGCTTTCGTGATCAAATTGCATATTGATAAACTATTATAGTACTCAAAAAGTCACATTTAGTGAAGATTCATGTTTCAAATTTATTTGCGTGCGGAAGAAAGTACTATTTAAAATAATTGGCCTTATAAAGAGCTTATTAAGTTCATTCAAGACACCATTTGATAAGAATTTTCATAATATTCCCAATTGATTTTTACACTAAAAAGATACATAAATTGAGTTAATGGTAAATTATAAATCAAAAAATCTTGGAATTTTATGGTTTAATTTAATTATAATACAAAACCTTTTTTATATAATTAATAAAAGAGAACATTTTCTCTAAAACAATGAAGAATCAAAAGTAAGGTCGGAAGTATAAATTCAAATAATTGAAGGATTTTTTTTTTCAAAATCATTAAGGTTTTTGAATAAACTTAAATACATGTTGATGTGACCTGAAAATAAATGCCAATTTTTCATAGTATCTACAATAGTCTTAAAGACAGAGTAGAAATTAATATCATTCATTTCCTATATGCAAACAATGGATTGTCAAAACACCTAAATTACTTGATTGATTGATTGATTGATTTGGTGTTTATTTTGTAGAACTCCATATTTTAACTTATAATATTAGAAATCAAACACTGATTTGAGTCTACTGAAAACATTATTTTACTTTTTTCTTGATTTGGAAAACAGTATTTCAAACCTTGTTTCTTAAGGACTATTTTTCTTTGAGATGGTACTTTTGACATAAGACCATAATTACTTTCATGCGTCATATTGCAGGACATATAGCCGTTTTTAGCACTATTAATTACTAGAACAATGCGGCCAGTTGACATTTCAATAAAATACCTAATATCGACTGAATTCAAAGTGGTAATTTTTATTTATTTTTTAATGAATTACATATTAAAGTAATGGATAATAGATCTATATAATATAATATATTATGAAATTACATCGTTTGAGTTAATTTTATGGATGAGAGTTTTTGCATCACACAGAACCACAGAAAATATCAATATAGAGTATATGTTACTTTCATTATATTATGTACCTTCTATATAGATACAAATATATGATATTTTTTCATAGCTCACCTGTAAATAAAATCACCATTTGCCACTGCTATATGCCCGCTTTTATATGTTTATAAATTGTATATGGATATAAGGTTTAAAAAAATAAATTAAATAATTATAATAACTTGATTTATAATTTACTTAATGAATGTGATTTACATCTTTGTTGATTAATTTTATGTTTATTACTTAAATCCGAATTTGGCATATTTTGATAAAACGGTAATGGGCTTGACATAAACCCTTCCCCAAACGAGAGAAGATTAATTTTGCACAGGCCGCAGAGTAAACATATTCAAAGCCTTAAACAGTTTTCGAACTAAACAGGCGAACAGTTTTCAAACAATTTCTTTTGGTACAATTACAACGAACATTGTACTGCACGATTCAAAAGAATCGCCAATTGAAAAATCCCCACTTGTCCACAATTTGTCAAAAATTAGTTATAAATGCGATGATATTCTGAATTGTTTTGGTTATCTTTTTACACGCTGTGTGAAAAAACTCCCTCGAGTCACATGAGATTATCTTAGGTTCATCATCATCATTTTATGTCCGCTCCCAAGTTGGAGCATACGGTGTCCACAAAGATTCTCCAATCAACTTTTGGGAGGCTGCTAGTTTTTGTGCGTCCTCCCAAGTCAGGTATGCATCCCGTAGTTCTGACACAAACTGCCGACAAACAGTCAGCAGTGAACTTCAGGACGTTGAGAACCCGAGCCTTGTAAAGTAGGCAAGCGTGGGTAAGGCTCTCAGGAGGCATCCGCAACACATGGCCAAACAAACCAATTGCCTCCACCGATGACAGTTTTCACCGGAGTTTGCTTCGTATGTTTTCTTATTACTTTATTCCTTACAAAATCAACTATACACCTTTTCTCAAATCTCAGAATTTTGTGGTTTTAGGCCCTACGCGGGTGTCAAAATTAGCATCCACAGAAGAGAATAGGTGTTATGGAAGCGTTATATAGGTAGCATTTGATTTTCACTGAATAAATATTTGATTTTCAAACAGGCTTCATACTGTTGAATATAGCACCGGCTATTCCTAGCCGCACTCCCAGTTATTTTTTAAAGCTACCATAGTCCGTATGCAGATACTTCCAGGTTTTTATAACGCTTAACCCTTTCGATGAGTTGGTTTGACAGTCAGGAGATTTTGTCTGTGTTAAGCAGAATGTATAATTGACTTTACTGCACCCGCTAACACCAATATCTCATTTTTTCAAAAATTGTGGACTGACTGCTTTATGCATAGCTACGTTTAATTGATTGTAATTGGTGTACTGATGTAGTGCCCTATGCCCCATTAGGTGCGAAAAGGAAATGATAAAGATAATTTTTCACAAATCTAGTGTTATGTGCTGTAATTAGCTCTTTTATAATGTTGCGGTACAAAAAAGATTGCAAAAAGAGGGTTTTTCAAATACATGATTCAAAACAAACTCTGAAAATATTGTAATGACTGAAATTCAGTTCACTGGAACTAATTATGTGCCAGAGGCTATATAACGATTAGGAGAAAGATTTTCAGAATCCGTTGAAGGTTACGATCCACTTCCGCCTTGGATTAAAGGAATTTGCGGCTTAACGCTTTCACAAACGAAGATTGTTTGTTCTCTTATTATATAAGTATAAAATTAATAATATAATATCTGTGAAATTTCGGGACAAATAATACTTCACTTCAAAGTTGTTGAAAATTTGTACGAGTTAGTGGGAGATTTCCATCTGTTTTGAATTCATCCAAAGTTTAAAAATGTGCTTTATAGTATTCAGATTTATGAATACAAAACAATTAATAACTTACAATATTTTAAGTTTGTATCAATGTTTGTAGACAAAAGAGTGGATTTCATCCCCTAGGGGGTCATTAAGGTTGACAAATTACAACTCGGGTTGATAACATCTTAGAAAAAGGAATATGGAAGTTTTGGCATTTACAGGGCTTATTATTCATTTTTTTATTTCTGCTTATACAATTTTGTATTATTTTTTTATACATAATAATGTTCCATCACTGCAATTTCCCATGCTAAGTTAAACATTTTGCAATAAGCATAATGAAACATGCCTTAAATTAACTATTTAACATAGTGAACATAATATGAAAATAAAAACGTAATTAATCTAATTAACCTAATTTTCATCATAAACATAATAAGCAAAGTGAATAAAAATAATCATTAAAAACATAACAAATTCAAACACACTTGCAGGAAAAGTTTCATAATCAGGAAACAATTTTTTACCTATTTGGCTTGATCCACTCATTGATCCGTGCGTAACCCACCTCCACTATGACCTTTTATTTTATACATAGTTGGATAGTTTACATAGCGCCACTTTTGTGAAAATTACCTCAAAGGCACTGAACAATATATAAATATCCCAGCCCGTCTTGCAGCTACAGAGCGCATGTATAGAGAGAATTCTAGTTCCTGGTTTCTAATTAAGATCTACTTAAATTAATACAGAGAGAAGCTTGATTACCGCATATCTTGCAGCTATAGAGCGCATGGACGAATACATCCAGTTCCCATTTACACATTTTAAAAATTGACAGAAAAATTCAGTTTATTATTGAAATTTAAAAAAAGTACAGTAAAAATAATAAAAAGGAGTAAGATTACAGCACGTTTTGCAGCTACCAAGTGTATGGACGGTTGGAATTCTAGACCCCATTAACAAAGTGCAGGTATTTTATAGTTAATAACATTTACATATGGCAGCTAGATTACCAATCGTTTGGCAACATAAAATAAAATCAATAAATTTACAAAAAATAAACGTTAACAGAGAGCGTCGTAGTAAATTTGTCAAGTTTTTATGCCAAGAAGTTAGTCATTAGCTGGTTTAAGTAGCCACTAAACACTCTGTATAACATTCACCATTTTGCTTTTGTTTAAGCATCAATTTACCATTCATTCTTACATCTGTTCATTTTAGTAAAGCTCAAAAGCTGAAACCTTGATTGTTGTTAATACACACACAGGCAAAGTGAGTGTTACGCATTGTGTAAAGTGGCTACTTGAACCAGCCAAAAACAGGTCACAAGCCCTGTAAATGCCTAGCCTTTCATATTCCCTTCTCTAAATATGTTCTCCATTCCTATTATAATTACCCGGACAAAAGACTCGTCAAGTACCTCCATTTAGATGCAACAATTCGCGAACAGTATACTCATATAATGCTATTCTAAATCGACTTCATGAACTTGGCAATAACTATTCCGACGTTGCTGATATTTTTAACATAAAGTTTAGTTTATATAAATAACGCTTTTTAATCATTTCAAAGATTGTGAAAAGTTATTTACATTTTTTAGATTATGGCTTTCTGTGTTGACTTTTGTTTTACTATTGTAAACCATATTTACGGGTATACTTTTTTATTTAATTACTTTAGTTGCTATTATTATAATTTTCTTTTTAATTTGAGACATCAAATAATTTTATTGTATTTTCACCTCTTTAAGAAAAAAATACAAAAATAATTTTCCATTAAAAATTTTATCTGCTCACATTGTTTAATTATTTTTAGGTTTTTATGCCGTGAATCGTTGGAACTCGTTTTCAACTTTTTTTTATCGCATTTCAGCGTCCATCATCAGGATTAATAGTGTTTGTATAGATATATAAATTAACGTTATGAACTAAGGATTCGTATTGTACTACAATCGTTGCTGAAGGGAGCTTGTTGATTTGAAATCGCATTCTTTTATAGTCTACATTTTTATGAGATTTTTTCAAAAGACTGGTTTTAGTCTCATGCTGACTGTCAGCGCTAATAGGTACATAATATGTTTCTACGTTACCTAATATGTATAACTATAAAGCGTTTTAGAGAGGTTTTGTTTCGAATTTTGTAAACAATAATTTAAAAGCATAATTTCCACAACAGTTAATCGTAATTTACAAAGAGTTTATTAAGACGGGTAAATAAAATAATGAAGTGTTTTGTGCGAATTACACATGGGTTAGTTAAAGTAAATTGTCAAAAGATGTGTTATTTCGTTAGACACAGTTTTGTGTGTGTAATAAAAAGAGAACTCGCAGAAATAATAAAAATATTTGGATGGATGCTCTCAAGTGAATGTTGTTAAAAAATAAAATACAGAAAAAAATATAGTCAGCAACTCGGTATTAAAGTTGATGCGTTTACCTGGCATGGCTAAAATTCCAGATTCAATCTCTGGCAAATTGATTTATTTATATATTGACACTTCCTATGTATACTATCAAAATCCATTACGATTTCACAGTAAAAGCAATTAAAAGACATTTTGTTCCAGTAAAAATCAAATTATAGACTGTTTTTTTTTTAAATCCAACGCATATTCATTGTTATACCTTTTTTTGTTAAGAAAAAGTACAACATATTTTGCGAGTGTTGTAATAAAAAATAAAGGAATTACAAATATTCAAAAACATTTTTAAAAAATAATATTTGTGTTATATTAAAATTATCAAAAATTTCCACTGCACAGACGGTATTATGCTTCGTGTAAGATATTTTTAAATTTTTTTTTTATTATTTATTTATAAAAATAAAAATAAATTACAAACAAAATAATAAAAACGAATCTTTAACTCTGTGAGACTATTAAGTTGCAAACAGTACATAGTCTCCATTTTAGAACAGGCTGTGCCATGTTAGATGGAGACTATCATAAACAGAGAACACTCCATTTTCATTTTACATTAATTGGTTTTATATAGATTCCCTGTTATTAAGCATGTTTTTTTTTTTTTTTTTGCAATAAATTTATAAATAAATAAAAATATAAGCATAACATCAAACAGAATTAACTCATTAGAAAAAAAAAACCCACATAGGTATAGCCTGTGCGGTATATATACAAACTATTATCAGTTTAAAATTACATCACGTACACAACAAAAACACACAGTATTTATATTTGAAAATTAGAAACAAATAAAAATAAACGAAATAAACCTAACAGAACATATAAAAAATCAATGTTTCCCAAAAAATACTGTCTTTGTGAATTCTTGTTATTTTGTTTCTATAGGCGTCGTTATAGGGAGACGCAGACGGTAGACGATAACATAATATTAAGTAAGGGTTTTTATTTATTTTTTATTTTAATAAAACTAATGTGAACGGCATTTGAGTAGTTAAATGTTTGTAATTTCTGTGTTGAGAAATAATGTGATACCGTCATGTGAGGTATGTTTGAAAGGTTCTGCATACATCTTGGTAGATAGAATGGAATGATTTTTTGTGTTAATTATCTATAAGAACTTTTATCTTGTGTTTTTACAGAATTCGGTAAAATACAAAACCTTTTTTGCACCACAACAGGTCAGGAGGCCAATTACAGTGGTGAATTACATCACGGAATACCCAGGCTCGAGAAAAAGTACTCATGAATTATTGTGTTCTCACCGAAAATTGAACCTGGAACCTTTCGTGTGTGAGTCAAGCGTCTTGAACACTTTTTGTAATCTACAAGTCGAGGTGGAGTAAAAAAGGAACTGGTAATTGGTAAATACCTCCTTTTTATTTTTGTAGTGCAAAATCATCAGAATATTGGATTTTCAAAACAAGGTAATCATTATCTTTTTTAAAAAGTATATTTTTTGTCTTTATTAAATTACAACAGTATGCTTTTGTGGCTTTGGCGAACAAGAGCAGTTGTTTTTTTTACGTGAGCTAGTTTATCATTTATGTATATTTGTTCCTTAGATTCACTGTATTCCAAGTCCTTAACATTTATATATCCTATATTTTTTTTTGTTGGAGTTTTTTTTTATTTCTTTTGGGTTCAATTTAATTGTCACATTTTTTATATGGATTGAAAAAGAAATTGGAAGTTTTATTTTTTATCGTATCTCCACAATATAATTTAATAAATAATCGTTCTATCAGGACTTGGTGATTTTCACATTTTTCACATGGACTCCTTAAATTTCAACAGAAGTTTTAAGAGCGTTTTGTGTAATGTGATAAAGACGAAACATTATATTTTCATTTTCCCCAAGTCCTTTAATTTTTTTTCAAATTCAATTTTTTTTTTCTGATGGTTTGCTTAAATTTTGAAGGTTTCCATATATTTCTTTATCTCAACATACCTTTTATTATCAATTTAATTTTTATTTTTTATTTCTTTATATGTACCCGCAATTTTATAAAATTATCTTATTTTTTTTTAATCTCTCGGTAGTTTGAGATGCAGTTATTGACAGAGGTGTGAGTTCAGTTTTGTTTATTTCTTTTTTAAGAGCCATTTATTTTTGTATTAAAATTAATGTTATAAAAATAAATAATTAAGTACAAGCTATTTTTGCTTAAGATTGAAAAATTGACATCTATAAACTGCTTTTTAAAATTTTCATGAACATCGAACTTTTATGTACTACCTACATCAAAACTGTCAAATATGCTGTTCTTGCAAATTGATAATTAAAACAATAAAAATAGGATTGTAAACTTTCAAGATATTTTACAAAAGATTTTTCTGTGCTCGTTCTTCATTTGCACATGACACACACATTTAAAGTTTTCGTTAAAATTACTTAAACATTACAAAAATTCACTTTTTAATATGTTATGCTTAAATGGTTAGGATCACAATAACAAGTTATAAAAAATATTATAATTTTTTATCTATTTTTAAGAAATATATCAATTAAAGAATTATTTAATTATATAATAATAAAAATACGTATATAGTTTTATTTCACTTTTATTTATATTTCCGGTAACTGGTAAAAAAATATAAATATAAATAAAAATGAAATAAAACTAGCGAGAGAAATGTGCTTGTTGATTTGATTAATGGATGCATTGAGAAAATAGGAAACTGGATGGCTGAAAATAGAATTACACTTAATCCATCTAAAACGGAACAATTATGGATGGCTTCAGCCAGACGACAGAATTTGATTCAGGATACGGCACTAAACGATGTAAGGAGTACCGCTTACCCATCGTTAAACTACTGGGAGTCATTCTTAATTCTGACTTTTCTCTTGACGCTCAAATAAGTAGAACGATAAGTTCATGCTTTTACCAGATGAGACAGATTAAATGCATACGCAAAAATTTGCCAGTTGATGCCGCCCGTCAATTAATAAATGCGTTTGTAGTGTCTAGAGTCGATTATCGTAATGGTATTTACGCAGGTCTACCAATGAATAAAATGACTCACCTACAGGCTGTATTAAATGTCGCAGCGAGACTTATTTTTGGAATCTCTAAATTCAGTCATATCACTGCACTACTTTGGGAATTGCACTGGCTACGTTTTCCATAGAGGGTGGAATACAAACTCTGTTGGCTTATGTATAAGTCACTGCACAGCTCTGCTCCAGAATATCTAAGGGAACTCTGCATTCCAGATGAACTAGCTGACAGACGTCTTACGCTTAGATTAGCTACATCTACGTCGAAAGAAAAAGTTATTATACCTCTACGCAAGCGGCGCACTAAATTCGGCGAACGCGCATTTGCGGTCGCAAGCCCTACGGCATGGAATGCTCTCCCAGCAGAAATCCGAAACTGTGAGAGTGAAGTGATGTTTCAGAAAGAACCTTAAACCTACTTGTTCTCTAAATCATTTCAATAAATTATTGGCACGTGGTGGAAAATTAATATAAAAAAGTACATTATTTTTCTTAAATTAAAAAGTTAAAATTAAATTTATATCTTTATATATACACTTTGTAAAGCGTCCTTGAAGTATTGTATTACAGAAATCGCTATTTAAATTATCTATAATTTTATTTTTTACGAATTTTTCTTATTATAATTAAAATGCAGTTCCACCAAGAAATGTCAGTTGAAAAACTCGATATATTATAGAATTATCGATTAAAAAGGATAATTTGGTATTGAAAATACTTTGAATCAGTAAAAAAAAACTGCGAAAACAATTTTGAATAACATTAAATGATAAAAAAAAAAAAATGTTTTATTATTTAAAACTAATAGTTAGGTAAATGGTTTATATTTATGTATAAAAATATATACTGATGTAAAAAAATAATAAGGAGAAATATTTTGTACTGATAAAGAAATTCAAGAAAAGAAAATATAAAAGAAAAAAAAACACTTACAAAGAAGTTTAAACAATTTTTAACAATAGTAACAAATATTTACCTAGAACCTATGAAATACAGGAGAAGAGCCGTTCTATATGTACTCAATTTCTTGAGAAATGAGTCAACGACACCTTGGTACTCATTGCCTATTTCTTGAGAAATGAGTCAACGACACCTTGGTACTGATTGCCTAGAGTGTGAAGTCTGTTGATGACTACATTTTTACCATATGATGTCGAAGTATTGTTGCCACAGTATTGGTAGGTTTGCCGAGTTGTCCTTTTTGGTACATTAAAATGAATTAAATAATAAGTTATAACGTTACATGAAAAAAATAAGACGTGATTTATATTTATTTGGAAAAAATGAAAACGTTACTAGTAAAAAAAAGAAATAGGAATTTACAAAATAAAACAGAATAGATGTTTATTTTTCGAAAAAAAAAATTCTCTGTAATTTAAATAGAAAAACAAAACGTATAAAAAAAAAAAATTAAAAAAATCGTGTTACAAATTAATTAACATGGAAAAAACGTGATAAAAATTTACATGAAAATGAAAGAAAACGGGTATACAAATTATTTTATCTGTCCTTTCTAAAAAACTAATTTAAGTGTTCCCCGTTTTTAATCTTCAAAATACTGCGGAGTACTTATTATATTAAGAAATTAATTTATTTAGATTAACCGTCAACCCAAAGCAAATGTTGCCAGAGGAATAATATTCCCACAACTCGTCTTTAGTGAGAAAATTTGCATTTTTTCCCCACATCACCCTTCTGACAATGCCACTTTTATTTTTCCTTGTTAAATTCTCTTCGTTTATTTTCCCTTTTGCTTGTTAAATTTCCTCAGATGCTCACAGAGCGTAAATACCTTTATATCTCGACGAAATATTATTGCGCAGAACTGGGTTATTAGACTTTTTAAGAAATGAATCGTAGAAGTTCAGAACCTTGCCTGGCCAAACATTTAGGTAAACAATTCAAATCCGTATTATTTATTTATGTAATCACGTAATTTTTTTTTTCATATATTAATAAATAATTGTATATACCCATTTACCGACTTTTCTTGTCTACCGGTTTCGAGACATATCCGTCTTTTTGACAAGAGACTAATGACATCAGCATGCAAAAGGGAAATATAACTTTTTTTTACATTTTAAAATTAATGAGGGCCTTTGAATAACTGTCAAGTAAAAAAAAATGTACTTGTTAGTAGAATAAAAAATATTTATATTGTTTCAATCTCAAATTCCCGCGAAAAAGGTTCGTTGCATTGGCCACGCCCCTTCCACGTCACGATTCAGCTTAATTTTAAATTACGTTTGTGACCGCTTAAATTTAAATGGAATATGGTCACGAATCTTGACGTCACAATTGTCAAGGTGAAACATGTCCCGTTTTCAAGGAGACGTATTTTTTTAGCAATTAAATTTTAAAAGTTATTTATGAAAACATTTCTCCATTGTAACATATTGATTCTGAAATTCCAATAAAAATTTTCGAAATCTGTATTACATATTTTTATCGGTATTCGTAGCATGTGATATTTCTCTATTCGCAATATACACCCTCACTATGGCAGTAGTTGTATAAAAATATAAACCAACGTGCTCATAGGATACATGACGTTATTAGGTAACACTAACGTGCACTGGCCATATTTTTGTGCAACTACTTACCTTTATGATGAAGGTGTTTTGATAGTAGGATTTTCATGTTGGTGTAATTAATGTCCCGACAAAGAGCCGGGTACGTCTAGAAACCGTTAGACATATAAATGTCGCAATTCTTATATTTTCCAATTATTTGCTAACATTAAAAAAACTGTTTACCGCAAAGTTAATGCTTAAAATAAAATAAAATGCAATTTTCCATCTTTGTTGTGTTCATAAGAATTAAGTTTTTTAATTGGTTATAAAAAAACACAGCATTGAATTAGAACGCTCTGAGTACTGAGTATAAGTTTTGCATTCATTCATTAACTTTTAAGATGGACTTAATTTAAGATATCACTAACAGTATGTTGTGAATGTAAATGCATAGTGTTTAATACTTGGTTAACGAGTTCACCAACATCACCAATTACCTTTTATACACAACTGACGGTGCATAGAGCACTGCATTATAAAATCAAATTAAACGTTTTTCCATCTGTAGTTACCGGAAGGTGATCAGTCTTACAAATACTTAGGTGAAAATAAAAATTAATTTCCACATTCCTGGGCATAGAACCCGGAACCTCAAGCAAGGTAAGCAAATGTGCCAACCACTACATAATGAGATGGAAATTTCCCCATTCATTTTTTTAACTGTTTTTACCTTAGAGCAGCCATCGAGTCAAAATCACTCATCCAAAGTTCCGGTTCCATTTCATACCATAAACGGAATTATTTCATACTATTATGAATCGAAATAATAGTTACCATCAACGATCAATAAAAACCCATTTATCTGAGAAAATAAAGTTGTAGTGTTGTCTTTCAAAGAAAGTAAAGAATTTTGTTGTATTATGATTACACTTATTTTTTTTTTGAATAAAATGTTTACTTTTATTAAAAATAATATCTGCATTATTTGACGGAAAATAATATTTGAAATTGTTTTAAATAGGTAAAATTGCTTTATTTATTTAATAAAATATATTTTTAAGAAACTTGACTGCTAAAAAATATTTTCCACCAACCAAATCTTACTAAGCAACCTAATCCAACGTTTTCTTCTCAATTTCGGGGGTTGAATTTCACTTTTGGTGTCTTAAATTCTGCTATGAAACCACTTTTCACTTTCCTCTTCAAACCTTGAGCGAGGATTAATTTAAATAATTAACAATGTCAACTAATTGTTGGTTAAATATTCACACGAGAAGCTGACGTCTTTAAGTGAGACGTCACATCCTGCCAGTTTGCTGAAATTCTCGAATATTTCAGGCAGAATCAGTTTCAGGACTAGAATACTGAAAAATTCATGAACACGTTAAAGCTCGCGTTTTGAACGCGTGTTAAGGCCAAATAAATTATTCTATTTGCATGAATTTATTTTGTATAAAATTGAAATTTTTCAAATAAGATTATACAATAAAAAAAACCACATTGCGTAATACCAGCAAAAATATTATTATTTGTGAAAAAAAGTTGAGTTTCTTGTTACACTTAAAATGAAGGCGTATTATTTATAAATTTAATACTTTATACTCATATGCGAACAATTATTTAAAAAACAAAAAATATATAAGGCGGGTATAGTACCTTAAAACGATCTCTTTTTTCCTACATAATCCGTTTGATTTGAGAAAATAAATTGTAATTACGAACAAAATTATTCAAAAATAATTCTCGTTTAGTGAAATTTATAATAAAACAATATGAATGATGATAAAAGACGGTTAATAATTTAATTATTAAATATAAATATAGGCTACACAAAGAGGAGAGGGGGGTAGAAAATGAGTTAATAGTGGGAAAGAAGAGGTGGAAAGCAAAAACTGAAATTTTCACATACTGACATTTATTAATTTATTGAAATGTGGAAATGAGGCGTCTCTGTCATTAAAAATTAGATTTGACACAACCGAGCAGTTACTTCAATGAAAGAGAAATATAAAAAATAGAGCGGTAAATAGGTAACGAAAGGCATTTTTTTGTTACTAAAGCAAAGAATTCTTTCCTAATACTGAGCCAGTGTCTGTTACTCACGAGCATTATTGTTTATTGGTATTATTGTATGAATAGAGACATTATCGTAATTTTAGCATATTAAGAAGTTCAAAATTGACATCCAGGTACGGAAAGGTTTTAAAATAATTTATAACAAGTTGCTTGTACATTACTAATAAAAAATCCCGGGAACCCGATCACTGGTAATAATTTATAAATAAAAGTGGAAAAAAACTATTTTTTTAGTTTTATTATTATAATTAAAAATGCAGTTCCACCAAGAAATGTCAGTCGAAAAAATTAATTTATTCACAAAAGATTATTTACTCAGTTAAAACATACTATTTTTTTTTTATTTTTTGAGAATATTTTAACGATATAAAAATAATTTTCGCTTCAAATTTTTTTTATTATAAATATGGGTTCGTTAATTCGAAACATTTTTTATTACATAATTCATTATATTTGTAAAGCAAAAAAATGTTTAGGCGAACAAAATTAATGTAATATTTTGTTTGCAATAAAACAGATTGTATTAAACATTGTATAAAATAGAAATGTTTCCCTCATTCATATTTTAAAAAAAAATGATTAAAACAACAACCAAAACTATCAAAACAATGATAACGGAAAGGAAAAATATTTACTTAAAACTATTTTACATTTTAGAAAAATACGTCAAGTATTTGTTTATGGTTCTAGTATGTTGTTTTCTCATAAAAAAATGTTTGTCATTTGGTACTTGAAATATATGGTTGTTTTTTTCGTTTCTTAAATAAAGTGAATTTTTGATAAACCACCGGAAAAAGAAAAATTTCCATTGCTTAAAAAAAGTGGTTATTCTAATTGAGCTCTCTACGGAAAAGAAAAAATACTCAGAAGATAATGACATTAAATTCACGCGGAATTGTTTTCTGCCGGAAGTAATTTCGTTTAAATCAATCCGAAGCTTCGAGAAGCTCAATTTTTTCTATGCTTTTTATTGACTCAAAACATTTATTTTTTTTGCAACGAACGTAAATTTTGCAATTATTACAGTAAGACAGAAATTTATCAGTATTTTTAATCACAAATACCGAATTTACAGGAATCCTCGTGTAAGCTTATCTTAATATTAATTTAAGTAGTAATAAATACTAAGGTGAACTTCAAATATTGTGTGTTAAACCAAAAAAAAAAATAACACAAATTTAAAAGCGTTTTTAGAATCTTACTGATAAATTTTTAAGGTTTTAGTTCACAAAAATGTTAAGTAATTGCCTAAATTTGTTAATTTTTATACCAATGATTTAAACGTATTTTTATTAAAGCGTTAAATTAACAGGGTTGTGATCCAGGGGAAGTTTAATGGACTCACAAATTAGAGGTTTAAGATTTTTCCCCACATTATAAAAAATTGAGTTCTGTGTTGTAATTAAAATTGTTTTTCGTATTATAATATAAAATGCATTATTTACTGCCTAAGAACGGGAAAGCTATTCCTAATAAGGCAGTTAAGATGACTCATCAGCGAAAATAAAAAATGAAAGTTATGCTGTTACTACTTAATAAATGTATTGTTTAAATCATTTAATGTAAATTGCTGTAATAAATATGTAAAAAAATATATGTTATTGACGTCATAATTTTTTTTTTCCCAATGCTGAAATATTTCGGTTATAAGAGGTACACAGCTGATTGTTCGTCGGCTTTATGAAAAAAAAAACAGAACATAAACCTGACTTTAAAAAAAACATAGGATCTGACAACTATAAAAGATGAATAAACATAGATCATTGACCAATGGACCATTTTTTAAAGACCGGTATTTTTTTCAATATTAGTTAAAATATCGAAAACCTGGAGTTTTGATATGTTTTCGGTATTTTTGCTACCTATATATTCATTTAATACTAAAGAATCAAAATCTTTTTTGCTTCGTTGTATTTAATTTTCAGATTTAAATCGTTCGAAATTCTGTGTGTGTGTGTTTTAAAGTACTTCTATAAAAATAATAAAATTAATAAATTAATAATTAATCAAAATAATAACTATAAAAATCAAACACTGATTTGAGTTTCCTGAACCATTTATTTGTTTTAAAATGCCTTAAAAAGGTGAAATAATTGTCACGGATTTTTTTTTTTACTAAAAAAATTACAGAGTGAATTTATAAATGGAAGATGATGTATGGATCAAATATTTGCTCTACAAAAAATGTCTGACTAAACACCAGAAACTTTTCTGCGCATTTGTCGATCTGCATAAGGCATTCGATAGAGTTGACAGATATGAATTGTGGAAGGTTTTATCGAAGTATGGAGTGAATGGTAACCTGACATGGGCTATTGCGTCACTGTACAAGGACAGCACAGCATGTGTAGAAGTGAATGGGTTATTCACATTGTGGTTGAATATTCCTAAAGAAGTCAAACAAGGATGTGTAATGTAAATATGGTTGTCCAACGTATACGACAATAGCTGTATAAAAGAACTGAAGGATTTAAGAATGGCAGCAAAAATGTGTGGTATAACTCGGTAGTCAGATGGCAGAAGGGACCATCTGTATTTTTTTCTGTGTTTTAGTTTTCAAAAGTTTTAATAAATATTTCGGTAAATACACATAGAAAATAAATAATAAAAACAGCATTATTAAGAATGGTACTTTGTTTTTTAAAAACAACACTAAAGTAATTAGTTTGTGGATTAAAGTCTCCAAATTTAGTCTTATTTTGGCTCTCCTGAACATTTTTGAAAATTGCAAATGGTCCCTTCTGCCATCTGACTACCGAACTGTTTAGTATTTTTTGTATGCTGATGATGCAGTGCTTCTTGCTAGCCGCAAAGAAGACCCACAATTTTTGGTAACATAAGTCTAAGATGTATGCAAGAAAAGCGATTTGCTATTGAATGTTGATAAATCGAAAGTGTTGGTTTTGGAAAGGAATGAAAATATAGCTAAATGTAAGATCAGTGTGGACGGAGATATTCTAAATCAGGTAGAAGAACTTGTGTATCTGGGAAGTGTGTATACTAGGAATGGAAAGACTGAGAAAGTTATCACTGCACTGAAATCTAATTTGTAAAACACATGTCTATCGCAGGAGGTAAAACTAGCAGTTCACAGTGAAGTTCTAGTGCTAACTCTAGTGTATGAAGCGAAGTATGGGGTCGGAAAAATAACGATGAAAATATGTTGAATAATAGGTGCACAAATGTCAAGATCCGTGAACTATGTAAGGCTGAGACATGCATTATCGATAGAATCAAGAAAGAAGTGCTACGTTGGTTTGGACATGTAGAGCAAATGGACAGCAAAAAAACGGCTAAAAGGATCTACGATGCAAATGTTGATGGATGCAGAAAACGAGAAAGACCAAGAAAGACATGGCACAAACTAGTCAATCAAATACTTGAAGATGGACATGTCAAGAATGGTAAAAAATTGGCGGGCATGCATGAGAAGATGTATGATTGTAGAAGAAGCGAGGTATGTATGCAAAGACAGAGTGATACTGCCTTCTATCCTCTCGCCTACTCCCACGAGGAAACGGCGTGATTGTTTGTTTGTTGTAAATCAGTGTTTGATTTTTATATTAAAAGTTAAAATATGGAGACCTGCAAAATAAACGCCAAATCAATAAATAAATGTTTTTAATTAAATCAATAATTATTATTATTTATATTTAGTGTTGGTATACATTTCTTTAAAAACACTATGACATATTTTTTAACATATTCAACATAACAGGTGGCCTCCGTGGTGTAGTGGCAAAGACGTTAGACTCTTAAACGAAAGGTTCCGGGTTCGATTTCCGGTGAGAACACAAATATTAATTGTGAGTTTTCTCAGTCCTGGTTGTTCTGTTCTATAATTATCACTGTAATTGAGATCCCTGGCCTGTTGTGGTGAAAAAAAACAAAATTGTGATCAAAGCGTTAAATACAGATTTCGTGATTTAGATTGAACATGCGTTCCCCCTCCTACTCCCCGCTGTACCACCCCGCTAACGGGTTGCGTGACTTAAGATCAGTGTTTTTCAACGTGTAGCAGCAAGAGGGGCGTGACGTCATATAAGATTCTTTCGCAACTGTATTTTATGAGAAAATTGTATGAATTTAAAAAAAACTTTAAATATAATGAGACAGTTTTTTAAACGCCACCGTGGTAATAATAATGCTTTAATTCGTTTTTATTTATGCGTTTTTAAAACATTTTAGCGGAGATATTTCTGATACTTCCTCCGGGGCTCACGTATTTATTTCACGATATGGCTCGAAAAGAATAAAATCATTAATTTTTGAGATAATTAAACGTAGTTTTGCAGAAAGCAGCCAGCCATAGAAAAGTGAAACTGAGATAATAGCACTTTTGTGAAAAGAGAGAATTATCAAATCTACACAACAGTTGGAATGTTTTTGACTTTAACAAATGATAAATAATGAATACATAAGTTTTTTCTTATTACAAACAAGAATCTCATTATGTATTTGACCAGTTTTAATGTTTTTTAAAGTACCATAAGATTTTTCTCGTGCTGTGGGTGTTTTCAGCAAATTGAGAAATGCCGTTTTTGTGATCGACACTATTTTAATAAGGTGATTAAGACGGTTTTTTGTATGGAAGCGGTCTGGTTGTTTTTAACAAAACATAGAATTTACCTTACTGCACCCGATAACATCAATAACTCATTTTTTCAAAATTGTGGACTCTCTTGATTGCTCTAATTTTTACGACATGTAAGAAAACCATTTTGTTTATGTCTAGTTTCCCGTATCACTGAATTTCCTGATTGTATAAACAAATTAACTGAGTCAACGGAATAATACTTGATATGAAACACGTCTTCAAAAACGATTTTTATTACCCACCTAATGTCTGAAAATTTTAGTACTAAGCTCCAGCCCGAGTATTCCGTGATTATGGAGTTAAATGAGAGCATTTAAACGGCATTTTTATTGCTTTAGCAAGGGAAATAAAAAATCTCCCGCCAAGAGAAAACAAGATCATTCGTAAAGATAGCACGGATAACATAACTGGTGTCTGTTTGTTCTAGCCATTATGCCTGTTCCCATAAATCGGGAGAGTCTCGCAAAAATATTATTATTGTCACCAGTAAATATTTCAAAGAGAAAGATAGTATGGGAGAATCGTGTACCTTAAGACTGTTTTTCTTTTGGGTAATCATCACATTTATAACTGGAAATGAAGGTAATAAAAATTCAACAAAAATACAAAAGAAATATATTTTCATCATCCGGTATTATTTGTCTGGTTACTTTTTAATGAGTCTTACATTATTTAATTTAAATTATTTATTGACAACTCTTGATGTAATTCCATTAAAACTATGTAATAACTTAGATTTACATATAAGTTATTAATTTATAAAATACTTGGTACACTTCCACTTATTTATTTTGACCAATTGGCGCTTTCACCCTCTAATTTCACCCTTTAGACTGGTGAATATTATACAGTGTAAGGTTAATTCATATAAACTAAATATTATCTTAAGTGTAGGTACATTTTTTTATTTACAATTTTAAAAAACCCGTTAGGGTTACATTAGAAATTTAATAATGTCTAGTCATTTTATATCTTGTCTAGTCTAGTTAGTTCAGCCATCATGTGCTTTTTTAGATTGATTTTAAATTTGTCTCCAGTAAAAGTTTTCAAGTAGTAAGGTAAGTCGTTGTAGTGTTTAAGTCCATTAAGTAGTATTTTTGACTGTCCTGTGTTTGTCTTTGCTTTTTCAATATGATAGTGTTGTTGTTGTCTGGTATTATATTTGTGTATGTCAGCATTTTTGACTAATATTATGTCGTCGTCTTGTATGTTACCTAAGCTGAAGATAATATTTAGTTTTATATAAATTTTCCTTACACTGTATAATATTCAACAGTCTAAAGATGCCCATTAGAGGGTGAAAGCGCTAATTGGTCAAAATAAATAAGTGGAAGTGTACCAAGTATTTTTTAAATTAAAAACTTATATGAAAATATAAGTTATTACATCATCAGTCTTACATAAGTTGGTTTAATTTGACTTGTGCTGTTTCTAATATTCCATTCTCAAGTTTACGTATTTAAATTTTATTCTAAGATGGCACCTAAAATGAGAGTTTAACTCTTAAAAAACTGTCCAACAAAATTACTTAACATGTGGAAATGAAACATTGTGTTAGCTCAAGCAAAATACACAATACGCTGTGAAGTACGGACATTTAAAAAAGGACATGAAAACACAACGTTGAATTATTATTTTTCTATAATTGCTATTTTTCAATAATTGGCCTGTACTACCAAACTTAATTAAAATCGTAAATACGTCTGTCATATAATAAGCGTACACTGCCGCTCATGAGATTGATTACTATACTCTTATGCGGTAAAACAGATTTATCGTTGTATTGGAATTACTTTCATTTGTATAATTATTCATCGCATAGCAAGGATATATTTTTTTTGTTTTAAACTTCAGCATATTTATACAAATTGTACTTTGCAAATCCGGTCTGAAAATGTTCATTTGAAGATTGCAGAAATACAACTTCATAATTAAAATACAGAAGAAAGATGCATCAAGTATTATATCCTATGAAGATATGTATCATATCACATACACAAGAGTAAAATCAACCAGTAAGAAACTTTAAATGGCTCCCCAGTACAATTAGCCAATGACATGTACCTCTTTACCTAAATTACAGAAATTTCGTTTTCATTTGTTATTATGCTACTTTATTTTCTTTGGAAACGTTGTGTTACGCAAACATATGCAAAGTTAATTAAAATTGAAATTAACGGTATTTACCTGTATTTAACTGATTTAATCAAAAATTATATTTTTAATTAACTGTTTTTATAAACATAGTAAAAAAGTCTTTCAATTTATTTTCAATAAAAGCTTAAGAAGATAAAATTCAATGTAAAACTCTCAATATTTGGATAAAAAACAGTTAAACTAAATCCCAATACTGCATCCTAACGAACCTAATCTTAGAAATAATAATACAAAAACAAAACAACAGAAAATTATAAGTTTATGTTTTATCGCAATAAGTAAACGTGTTCATTGCTCACCAGGCAGGTTTCCTTTAAAATTTAAGCGCTAAATAAAAAAACCGATATTAAATTTTAACAACCCTTAAAACCTTGCCTTAATATGGGTATTAAATTTATATGATTATGTCAAATGTCAGACCCTTTTGGGAGTTTTAACAAAAAAGAGAGTTTATTAGGCATTACAATGCTATCAATGCCTTAAAATAATATCATTGGGTATACCGTTTTTTGTACTTTTAAAGGGTTTATCAAAAAAATCTGTTTTCATACCCCTACAAAAAAACCTTCTTATAATTATTTAACAAAACTGGTAGTAATATTTAAGCCCGTTGCAAAAGTGAACTTACTGAAACTTTAAAGATAAAGAGGACTCAATGTTTTTATTACATTTCTTTAATCAGCCCAATGTAAAAACCACGTTTTTTTTCTTCTCTGAGTACAAATCAAATTAAATAAAAAGCTCATACAGTTGAAACCATTCTATATCATAAAACCAGAAAAGTCCAGAAGGAGCGTAGAACAATATTTTAATACATTGAACTGTGTCCAATAATCCCCCCACTATCGCCTAATTTCGCCACGCGCATTTGTGATGTCGCCGCGTAATGTTGCTTGATGGGAAAAAAATTACACAAATGTAAGGTAAAAATAAGCAATCTGTTAATTTTTCTAAAATTTAATTTCGGAAACATTGTTTGACACAATGGAGTAGATAAATAAAGGGTCATTTTATAAGAGTAATTGAATTAATAAACTTTACACTGAAAATATAGAAAAATATATATTTTACATAAAAAGCATATTGTTATATCATGTTAATTGATATTTGATGTTTTAAAGATGATGTCATTCAAATGTCCCCCACGGCGTTGTTTAATCCGATGTCTAATTTTCATTAGTTCTTTCATTAGATGAGCAAAGAAGGGTAAAAAAACTTAATACCCTGGCATCACTAGCGAAATTCCTATTTTGTTTCTTCGACAATCTGACAGATGGAAAAATAATTCAATTTTTAAGTAATGCATTTGCTACTTAGACATTCATTTTCTAATTACACATGAAACGTGATACCATCCTGTACCAGACACAACACGGCATAGTTGAATTCAAATCAGGAGTTGTGAACTGAGCGACGTCTACAAAGAAAATAATGGGTTGAAACGTAAACCCACTCATTTATGAGTGGTTGAGTCGCCTTCTGTTTGATGTGTATGCAGTTTCTGGACTTTTCTTAATTATATGGTTCAAACACTAGATTTTAAAGTCAATCGGTTCATTTTATCTGCAATTGTCTCACTTAGGCTCATTTTTATGAAATCGTTTGAAAGCAGAAGTATTTTAATATATTTCTATATTGTCCATAACGATCACGGCTCAGGATGAAACTAAGTTATTTTTTCATACTATCGAATCTTCATTGTTTATAACGTGTAATAATTGTTTTTCGCATTTCTTCCCAAGGGAATCGTTTAGATCTAAATTTGTTGCAACATGCAAAACGCTGAATGTTATACAGTTGAAAACGGCCACCTAAACCAGCCATTGACAGGTCATAGGTCCTGTAAATCTCTAGTCTTCCATATTCCCTTCTGAAAATTGTTTTGCTGCTATGTGGAAATAAATTTTGATTTTAAATAAAATTTGTTGAAACGATTTTAAGGTAATGAATTAAGTAGGTATTAGAACTGTGTAAATAAAATCTTATTTTACTGTTTTTATTATAGGATGAATGCGTTAGAGATTATTTGTGGTTATAATGAGAAAGATATTTCCGAGTTACATTGCAGTTATTTATGATGTCAAGTTGCGCACTGGTTACATCCTATATTTCGTACAAAAGTAATTTAGAATAGTAAACACTGATAAAGAGCTCGCAGTCAGACGACACGTACTGTCGAGATAAAATGTAACGAATTCTGTCGATTTGCGGTGTTATGTAAAATCGTGCAGACTGAAGTTGCAGGAAACTACACGTCGCGGACCAAAGTAGGATTCGAGCCGAGCAACTATACGGCTGTTGGTGTTTTCTACCACGTTATAAAGAAATACTAGCATTTTAAATAATATAAATTTTCCTCGCATTATGAACTGCGAGTTTTTCAACTCCATTGTCAATTTCATGTTTTGCCTCCTGCGACAAAAAAATGATTGCCAAAGTAGGTTTTGCTGTACCGTTCAACCTGTTCTCGGAACTCACCCTCCTTTTAAAATCTTTTTCAGTTTTTCCATCCCTAGTAAAAATACTTCCCAAATACGAAAATTCTTCTACCTGATTCAGAATATCTCTAAAACAATCTGAGAATCTCTTAAGAGTTGAAATATTCAATGAGTTCAAATATTGTTCAGATGTATTATTTGTGTGGTTCAGGTTTTTTATTGTTCCATCTGAGTAAGGCTAGTGGCTATCAATAACGATGTCTGAAAAGGATAAAAAAATAATTCGCAAAGTTACTGGAATGTGAAAAGTAACGGAGAATACACATGGGTTGACTGTTCATTAAATAATTTTACATCGGGTTTATTTTTAAATCTATTTCTTTCAATGATTTCTAATTAATCTAACATAAGGCTATTGAAAGCAAAATTTCGAATTCTCTATATGTAACGTTTTGTATAAAAACAATGAATTTTATAATGAAAACATCTGTATCGAAGATGTCATGGCAAACGATAAAATCAGTCACCGGTTTTTCTAAACTAATGGATTGAAGTATCACTTGTTCTTTATTTATTTACAAACTTTATTTGAGTGCACTTTTTTTAGCACAACCTGTACATAAAACGTATATAATATTTTAAGAATGTTCAAATGTCTGTAAGCGAAAGACAAGAGTTTACGAACATGAAAATAACTTCTGAGAATGTAATTCTGAAATGAAGACATTAACCGGACTTATAATCTGTCATTAGCTAGTTGAATATCACATGTTTACCTTCGTAACGTTTAATTAATCTGGCCGAATTTTTTATTGGCAACGTGTCGTGCGTTGGTAAGATTTTTTCAAATTTTTTCACCTTCAAGGCAACGCCCCAATAAACTATTGAATTTTAATACTTGCTATGCCAGTTTTTGGCTGAATAAAAACTATGTTATGAAGGCAAAAATCTTCATATACATATACTAGCTTTTACCCGCGGCTTCGATCGCGTGGTATAAGTTAGAAATAAGTTATGTAATTAATAAGTTTTGTCGATGAAACTTCATATGTTTTCGGTAAAAAAAGTAGCTTGTGTTGATTGGCAATCTTTCAATTATTGCTACAAAAAATACAACTATCAGAAATGTAAAATTATCGATAAAATTATCAATAAAACTTTTTGTTAGTCTATGGCGACGTTGCATCGCTATTTCGTTCACAAATCCAAAATCCTTAAATAAAACCAAACCAAACTAGCCACATATAAAACAAGTTTTGTTAAATCGTTCATTTCAAATCATTGATATACATCCATTTTTTTTCAAATTGATTATTTTTGACGTTTCACCTTACCGCCTACTCATTTTCGAAAAATGTAGTTAATCTTTGATATATTTCAAATTGTTTTTATTGAATTTTTTTTAATTCGGGAAAATTTCAGTTTTTACCTCTCCGGCTATTTTCATGCAAAGAAATGACAATCGGTAGATTTGTTGAGACGTGAAGGAAACACAAACATATTTTCGCATTTATGTATTTATTAAGGAAATCATACAGTGTTTATATAAATACAAGTTACAAAAGAACAATTAAAAAAAGTAAGACCAATTACAGATTTCACGTGAATTTATTATGAATGCAGGAGGAGAGGGGAAATTTTATTAAATTCTAAATATATATATTTAATAAAAAGTACATATAAGGGAGAAGACATTGCATAGCTTCAACTATACTTTCCTCCCCTCTCTCTCTGCTACCATGAACATTTATATTTTTTAGTAAAAATTCACAACTAACAATAATTAATTAGATGCGAGTTGTAAATGTACATATGAATAAGTAAAAATTAAGAGTTGAAATTAAAAGTTGAAATTATAAATTGAAATAGAATTATGGATACAAATCACAAACTCTGAGTTCACGCAAATATATTTCATGTTTCTAGGCCCCAAAATATTCAATATGTTACCCAAAGATTGCAAAACCATGACCCGGATTCAATTCAGCAAATTTGTATAAAATTAGTTGCTGGATTTAGGTCGAGAAAAATTGGAAAATTTACTCAAAATAAATTCCTAATAAATTAATATTGAATGACTGTATCGTATGTTAGCTAGTAGGTAGTAATTTAATTGTTTATTTTTGCATAAGAATGTCTGCCTTCAAACAGGCTGTACCTAGTTTGGCAGACTAGACATGATCCAGAAAAATCTATTATCTAAATTTTAATGTAATAGATTAAGTTATTGTTATTTTTGTGAATAAACTATGAATATTATTATTTTTATTAAATCTTTTAAACATTTCACTTTAAGCGCCATTCTATTGAAGTAGTATAAAAACCAATTAGAAAATGGGAAACACGTTGTGGTAGAGGAAGATCCAAATCTTTGACCTGCTGATACAAAGTCCATGACACTACCCTCAGAACCACAGCCCATCGTTGTTTTGTTGGCAAGGATTAAATTGAACTCTTATGGAGTTAACAAGATATAACAATAACATCCTTATGCAAACAGAATATGAAAATCTTCCATTTTATACCGTAAGGGTTTTCTTATATTTATGCTTACTTGCAACTGCATCCCTTATTCAGTATTTATGGAACAGCGCTTCCAATAAATGTTCATTCTTCCGAACATTTGGCCGCTATCCAATATCATATAAAAATACCCCCTTTGTCAAATTGTCCGCATACAATGTATACTAATTACCCGTGTCTCTTTGATGTCCAGCATTGTACATTGTCATAAAACAGTATTTCTGTGCATGTAAATAAGTCTTAAAGTTAATTCACGTACATATTTATATGTTTTATTTTATGTTTTGTGGTTTTAGATAACAAAATGCAATAAAAATCCTTGCAATAACTTGTGAAGTTCTAATTTTACAAAATTAAAAATATTGGTCCTTTAATTTATTGATCAGCACACAAAATAGCAATATTATAATGATGAATTGGTCAAAAGATAAAAAAAAATGAATATGTATATTAGGGTGTTGTTTAAGTCACCGCGTATTATATATATATGAGATATATTTAAAGATTAAAAAATACTAGGGAAGCACAGACAATAAAAACAAAAAAAAGAAAACCGTTTTTCATTTCCTCATTTCCTACTCCAGAATGGGATCATTAGGTGGGGAGGAGCGTATAATAACATTTTAAACTCGTTGAAAAAGTTCAATTTTCTCAACAAAATAACTTCATTGATTACTCCAAGACAATGAATTATTATTACAAACGGACAATTTTTACAGAAAAAAATATTATTTCACCCCCTCACCCCTATTTATAAAGGTTTCCGCTCTTTTATTTTATTTAAATATTATTTATTTATTTTTTGTTTTTTTTACAATATAAATAAGAGGTAAAACAGTGTATTCCAAAAATAATGGATAATTACATAGCAATGAAATACATATTTACAGTAAAAATAGTAATCCAAAAAATCCAACATAGGCATGACGTAGGTATACAAGAAATTTTTATGATTTTTGCCCCTATAATAAATAGACAGGTATAATATTTTTTTATTATTAAGAAAGAGAAAAGAAAATATCTTGTAAAAGATTATAAGGTAATTTTTTATTTTATAGTCATTAAAAAAGGAAATAGAGAAAAATATATATTCCATGTTGTCAAAGGACAGCAAAATATATCATCGAAAAAAACAGTTAATATTTTTTGTTTGAATCCTAAATAGTGCGTGTTTTTTAAAAGAAAGAAAATTTTGAGAATTTGGGATCAATAATATATTATCATTAAAAAAAGAATGAAACATTTTTGGGCCTATAAAATATGCATGTTTCTGTGCTAGCCTCGTTTTACTCCACAAAAATCAAGAGATGGATGAGTTGAGGAAATGTGGATATTAAAACACAAGTAGAGTTTAACTCACTGTGTAAGGTGACCACTTATGCCAGCGAACGACAAGTGATAAGCCCTGTAAATGTCTAGATTGTTATATTCCCTTCTCAAAAATGTTTTCTCTCCCTGCTTCAACAAATAAAAATCTTTTTAAACCCCTAGGGAGTAAATTCAGCCCGTCTTCAAATATTTGGACGTACTTAAAACATTACTGAAATAGTATTTAGGTTAATTATGTAAAAAACATTATTCCAAAACTCATGTATTTTAAAGGCTGATAAATCACTACCAGGCACTTGACAGGAGGTCAAAATGTCGTGTTTGATTTAAAAAAATAACTTGTAAAATCAAGGCCCAAAAATGTAAAATTACAGCCTACTTATCCGCTTCAAGCAGTTTCATAAGCGTGCAATAAATTTTTCTTGAGTTTTAAGATTTTTTTGACCTTTAACATAAAGAAGTTTCTTTTAACATTAATTTACTTTGTGACATAAATTGCTGACGGAAATTTCGCGAAAGATGTGTCGTTATTCAGATTTTTTTGCGGCACTTATATTAACATCATCATCATCAGACGCTTATTAGCACCCGATCGTGCATAGGGCATTGCACAAACCAGCATATCGTAATTATCTTTTTTACATTTAAGGTACCAGAGACAAGTTTCATGTCGACCGACCAATATTGCATGTCGACCCTTTCAGGAATCGAATTTGGAACCTCATCCATGGCAGGCAAAAGCATTGACTACCACACCATAAAGCGGAATTTTCTTCATTCAATGTCCTTTTTCTGGATTTGTACTTGAAAGCAGTTATTGAGTTAAACTGACATTATTAATGATTTTTTTGTGCACATTTTGTGAGTTCTATTCTCGTATTTATTTTATAGTATTTTCAATTTATTTGCACATTTTTATTTAAATTATTTTATAAAAAATCTTGATGAAATTAAATTGTTATGATGTAATAACTTATATTTAAGGTATTAATTAAAAATACTTATTATTACACGTCCACTTATTATGCACTTATTTATATTCATCAGCCTGAAGATGCCCATTAGAAGGGGAAAGCGCTTATTGGTCAAACAAAAAAGTAAAAGTGTACAAAGTAATTTTGATTAATAACTTATATGTAAATAAAAGTAAGTACATCATATTCTTACAAACTTTCATATTTGAACTTTGTTTATTCCAGTGCTACATAGTGCAAAGCCAATTCTTCCTTACAAAAAAAAAATATGTAATATTTTTTTTATTTAAAGCATTTATGTCTCAGTATATTACGCTATCATTCGAACACGGGTAAATGGATTCACCTTGCAGTGGCTTGGAGAAGCGCGTTGTTGGAGCTTTTTAAGCGTTTCCATAGGCTCCAGGCTCTTTAAAGAAGTACGATAGCTACGTTTAAAGCTAAAATTATTTAACACATATTATTTTATTGGTTCGTTGGGAAAAAATTCCATTTGGCAATTAGTCCGCCACTGTACAAATATGAACACACAAATAATTTAATGTTTTCATTTTATTTACGAATTACTCAAATATTACGATTTTTGGGGCCACTTTCAACCAATTGTAAATAACTTACTGGGAGAAAACGGAAATCAAATTGTGGTTGAGTGGGATTCAACTCTGATTAGTAATTCAGTAACACCCGGTTCTTATACCTAATAGCCACATCATGAGATTTTTTTTTTCAAATATATTTTTACCTTCTGCCAAAAAATTCACCTTTTGTTAGAACACCAAATTTTAGGCAAAAATTTCTTATTTTAGTTTTTTATTTGCGTAATATGTCAATTAGCGCTTTCGCACTCTGATGGACAGCAAAGAGTGACCAATTTTATTTTAACCTTTGATATCGTAAAAATAACAGCCCTTTTTATAAGTTCTATACGTTCTTCAGAACTGGTAATCAATACAATTTTGTACCCCTATTTTTTGGGTACACTTTTATAAATATCAAACGCGTCTGCTACTATTTTAATTAACTTATAAAAATGAATATTTGCCTTCTTATTATTTACATAAAGATTGTATCTTTAATTCTTTTTCGTATAAATGCGTAATTTTATATACTGACACAATAATAGTATGTTATGCTAATTGAGTATTTGCTAATTTTAACTGTAACATTATATTACTGCAGTGTTCTTGATATTTCGCTCGAAAAAAACTGTAGAGAAACGTGTGTGATCTCTGAGGTAAAAGAAAAACATGTAGTTAAACAGCATTTATAACGCAGAACAAACTAATTTAGACTTATGACAGTGTACTTTTGGAGAATGGTGTGACATTATTCAGCAGGACTTTGTTTATTTATTGCACTGTTATTTTTGTATTTTTATTTTTAAAAATAAACTTTTTTTCCTATTTATTACAGTTGATTAAGTTCTGTCCAATAAGCTGAATTTAAAATTTGAATTTTTACTTTATATTATATTGTAAACATTACATCCGTATTAAAGTCGGTATAAAAAAAAATCATAATAAGAAATGATTTATTCGAATGAAATAAATCGAATGTATTCGATTACTTAACTCATTTAAATGAAAATCTAAATGCAACTGTTCATGAACACAAATTATTAATGTCGATAAATTAATGAATTAGCAATTGTAAAATCTGTGAAAAAGAGAAACTTTGATTGATTGCAAATATAGTAATTGGGATTATTTTATTTTTGCAATATCTGTACGGAATTTTAAGGCTAAATCTAAAGCTTAAAAATCAATCTTATCATTTGATCAATTAATTCATTCGATTATTTTTATCTAAATCAAGAAAGGTGTAAAACGAATGTTGATGGTTACTGAATAAATAATGTCACATATTCCATGTTTGTCATTTCGTTTAATCACAAAGAGCCTCTTGGCATTTTTGTCGGCTGCCAGCTCCTGTGCATCCTCCTAAGTCGTAGTTCTGACATAAATTACCAACAAACAGTCAGCAACAAAAGTCTATGACGTCGAAAACCTGATACTTTCTAAATCAGGCAAACCTGGTAAAGGCTCTCAGGAGGCATCCGCCGTACATAATTATATTAGGTTTTAATAATTTATATATTTAAAAAAAAAATGCGTTTTAATGATTTACCCGAATATTTTATTTTGAGGCCGATACACTAGCTATAGGACCACAACTCGATTATACAGAGTTTTGTGATTTTTTTACAACTTGATTTAACAAACGGGTATCAACTTCATGATAACAATTTTATATCCTTGTTTTTATACGCATTGAATATGTCAATATCTTTTATTTAACTAGAATCATAAAATATTGCCATTCTAATCCTGAATAAAGTATTTCGGTATTTATTTTCGTCATCAACTTGTGAAGATACAGAATTTTCATTAAGATAACGATAAAAATACAAGCTAAAAGGGCTATAAATGTAAACTTGTTTTAAAAACTGGTACAAAAAGTGAATGCTACGCGTTGAATCATAAAACCCATGAAAGACAATACAAAAAGGGTGGGTTCGAAAAAGGGTTTGGGGCCGAAAATCTGGGATTTTGTTTGACGTTTATGTTTTCAATGGTATAAAGCTCTTCATATATTATAATACACCCTGTTATACGGACACACACTCGTGCAAAAAATGAGTTGAAATATTATAATTTGAGGAGTTTAGTTACAAAACAAACGGAATTTTTAAACAACCAATGTTTTGAGAATGTCAAATGTTTGTAGACAGGCTGAATTTTACTCCATAAATAGTTAATATGGATATAAATCATTTTTTTAAAATGGACTATTTATATAATTTAACACTCCCTGTTATACAGACACACATTTGTGCAAAAAAATAAGAAGACAATATTATAATTTGAGGACTTTGTTACAAAGCAAACGAAACTATTAACTCTTAAAAGATTGTAGTAAATACTTCCTTTGCGCGCGGTGATGTAACATTGTGTTACCATTAGTAAAAGATGGAATATTCTAGAGTTCAGACGTTTGAAAAAAAAAACATAGAGACACTCTTTACTAATTATTTTTCTATAATTAATGCGAATTTAACCCTGTTATAGTAAAATTAATTTAAAATCAAATATGACGCTCATGTTACGGGCGTGCGTCCCCTATCATTGTCATCAACTGAATTAAGACTAAATTTGTTTTAGATGACACTCGCCGCAGAACAGCGTCTCTGTCTTTTTTTTGTGAATTCTATCTTCGTGCTCTCTTTTATATTAGGTATCTGTGTAGATGTGTTGCTGCGTTAGTGGACATTTATTCTTTGAGTAGCAAGAATAAATATTTTTTATTAACATTTAGCATAGTTACGCAAATTTTAATTTTTAAATTGCGTGTGGAAATGTCCATTTAAATATTACAAAAAAAAACGAATTCATCATTAAAAAAATAAGAGATATACATCAAGTCTTGTGTCATATGTCAACTAATGTGACATCACAGCCACACAAGAGTTAAACAAGCAACATTTTGAGGATGCCCAATGTTTGTAGTCAGGCTGAATTACACTCCATTGGAGTAAAGATTATTATATATACTTTTTAATTCCCTCATTCTTAGCCTTGCTCAATATGTACTATTGATGACAATAGGTTTGTTCACTCAAACAGCTTTTTATTTCCTTTTTGAATTACTTTAAAATAAAAAAGTACCTTCTAATCTTTTACAGAATATTTTCTTTTCGCTTTCTTATATTGCACAAAAATATTATACCTGTCTATTTATTGTAGGAGCAAAAATTCTAAAGCGTTATTTGTATACCCACAAACATGCCATATCTTTGTGGATTTTTTTGTTTACTGTTACGGTCAATATGTATTTCATTGCTATGTAATTATCCTTACTCTTTTTCATTCGGGTCGGGGTCACCAATGTAGGATTTTGGTTATTAAGGGTTGGAGCCATACCCCAGTTAGAGATTCACAAAGAAGACACGAGGTTGCTGTTTAGTGCGTATTTATTACATGCCGAATAAGATACAGCACTTGATTGTGTAGCGCAAACGTAGCGGCTATAATTTATTTATTTATTTTATTAGGCAAACAAACAGTATGTATACATAAATTGCCAATTTCTTTGTATATTAGAGTAAGAAACTCATGCACACACCAAAAAAATTGTTTACACTTAATACAATAATTTAAATTATGTTCAATATAATAAATGTAAAAGAAACGAAATAAAAAAATATTTAATAATAAATTAATAATAATGTTAAATGTCTGCTTCTCTCAAAATTTGTATAATTTTTGACCTAAATTCACATACATTGTCACAAAAAATATCAGCCTCGGTAAATATATTGTTATATTGGTCGCATATTCTAGGTATTGTAGATTGTTTAAAATAATTTGTTGACGCGTTTTCAGTGTAAAACAAAAGATTTTGTCTTGTCGGTCTAGATGGCACACGGAATGGAAGTCTTTCTAGTAGGTTAGGAGAATCAATTTTATTATTTATTAATTTGAATAAAAATAACTGGTCCAAAATTATTCTTCGACTTTTAAGAGGGTTTATTCCATGGTACTGCATACTTTCAGCATGATTAGAAAAGTTAGTGTTTAACCGGTAGTCGACCTGCTTAAATAAAAGGTTGAAGAGACTGCACTTGAACTACAAGCTGGAACTGAGTGACGTCGTCGAGCTGGATTGAAGTAAACTGAACTTATTAAGCTTACTGACTGAACGGGCTGACTAACTGGCCTCTTTATAGACGACGTTCCTTTGTAGTTCATTTCTTCATAATAGGGACGATGTAAATATACTGCATTAAAATGCTCCCGTTTAAACGTTCAATACTATATGAGTTGCATTATACAAATTTATTGGATTCGATCAAAAATGATGACATTGCATCGTCGGTCATTAGTCTGTTTCAGGTGAACTAATTTAACACGTGTGTGTCGTCGATTATGGACTATGGACCCCTCACTCCGTTTAACTTTTTATGTTTTTTGTAAAAAAAACAAATTAAAATTTTTGAGTTTTTTTTTAAAATTATTATTTTAAAAAACACTGCTCAAACTATTGTGTAAGAATCTGGCAGAATAGTCCAATGTGGCCTTGTTAAGAAACTTCTCTCTTGTTTCTTTTTGATGAGGAAACCACAGAAAACTCTTTCAAAAGAAGCCAAACTATTGACAGACATCAACTCCACTCTACATTGACAGTGTTAGGCATTTTGTGTCCTATCGGTATTTATTTTAAAAATTACCTTCACTATTTTTACCATGAACAAAGGAAATAATCGTGTTAATTTTTTTGCAATGGACGGGGAAAAACATTTTTGAGAGGAAAACATGGAAGTTTAGGCAATTCCAGGGCTTATAATCAGTCATCGGCAAGTAAATGTGGTCACATTGTTATATTCATCATTCTGCCTACGTTAAAATATCTACGTTTTACCAACTCTTCCACCTGTTGACTTTTTTCAAATAATAGTGCTTAAAACCTATGCTGATTTGAGTGAGTTCATCGAGCTTAATTATTGTACCTATTAAGCAACGCCAGAAAACAAATTTATTAAGTTATTTTTAAAATATAAAGTTAAATATTATGTAGTATTATGTACACTTATGTATAAATAAAAAATACACTGACACTCCGGAACGTGCCTGTGGGCCAGTGTGGCTATATCTACAAAAAAAATATATATTGAATGTACCTACCTATTGTATAGACATTTTTGTTAACTATATATTTGTATTGTATTTTATATTGGATTAAATAAAAAAATAAAATTTTTTTTTTTTTTGAGTATGTCCAAATAATTGTGGACAGTCTGGATTTCAATCCCTTAAAAGTTTTAAAAATCTGAGTCATTGACAGAATGATCGATTTAAAATAAGCATATGAAATTAAAAGACCTTTCCCATGTTTGGACAGGATGAAATATCAAAAATAACTTGTACACATCATTATTGTAAACAGAATAAAACTTTATATTATTGTTATAAATAATCAATTAAGGCTTTTTCGTTTCAAATAAAATATTAAAAACTAGTTTTAAAACTAATTTGTTCATATAAAAATTATGACAAGACCAAATTTTATAACTAATTTATATGATGGAAATGTCAAAAGTCGGAATAATTGGCAAGCATGAGAAGTAAGGAAATAAGAACAATGTCTAAACGCTCATGTTACGCGCGTGCCATCAACATCAAACGCATCGCTGTCATTAACCGACTGAAGACTGAATCTGTTTCAGACAACACTCGCCGCAGAACAGCGTCTCTGTCTTCCTTGTTATGATTTCTATCTTCGTGATCTCTCTTTTATAAGGTGTCTGTAAAGGTATAGATGTGTTGCTGAATTAGAGGACATTCATTCTTCGCGTAGCAAGGATAAATATGTTTTGTATTAACATTTAGCATAGTTATACAAATTTTACTTTCCAAATCGGGTGTGAAAATGTCCATTTGAAGATTACAAAAAATACGAATTCATAATTTTAAAGAGTAAGAGAGATATATCGAGTCTTGTGTCCTATGTTGACTAGTGTGACATCACAGCCACACAAGAGTTAAATATCAAAATTTCCTTGACTCTTCCATCCGTTGACTATTGTAAAGCCAAAAAGCTGAAACCTTCGTCATTTAGGTAACGTCTGAAAACAATTTATAATTTGTTTTACTTCTTATACAAATAAGTTTAATTAAAAAATGCACCTTAAAATAATTTCAGATTAATGAATGTTACACAGTGTGTAAAGTGGTCACTTAAACCAGCCAATGATTGGCCATTAGCCCTTTTAAAACAAACTGTTATAAGAAGAGGTGTGAAAATTCAGGCGTTAGTAGGTGAAATGATTCTGCCGGATGAACCCCACCCACACGATAAAAGTTTTTATTTTACAAAAGTCAACATGAAAGAGTTGAAAAATGTGGATGTTTAAATAATGCAGAATGGGGAATGTTACACAGTATGGAATAATTAACGAATATGTTTTTTTTTTGCAAATGTCAAACTCTGCTTTTCTCACCAACAGGGGTGCACTGTATTATTTAGGAATGCGATTTTTAAAAACGTCAGTTGATATAATTGTAATATTTCCAAAAATCTAGAAAAATAAATAACTGGGTAAAAATTATAAGGAATTTAAGGAAATAATCTAATTAAGATCCATAAAAAATGAAAGTTGTTTGAAAACTTGCACTAAAAAAATAATATCTTTTTTATTTTATGCATTCTCGTCGAATCCAACCATGGTGATAAAAAAAAAACATTTACGCCCCTAACTTTTTTTCTACATAAAAGATCGAAAATTTTAATAACTTTAAATATGCTTGTAGCAAAGATCTACATTTCCCTGAAAACCGCACGTAACGATTCAGTCTATTGACGACACACATACAAACATTGCCTTATATATACAGATCAGCATATGTAAAAGGACTGTCTTATTTTATACTGATGATATACTAATGTATGTAATATGTGGAGGTAATTACGATTGTTTAAGTAAAGCATATAACTCCTTCACTTTCCAAAGTATCCCTAAAGTTTCAGGTTCTTATCATTTGTAGATATCAAGTTGAAATTATTTGCTATGTTATAATATGTATATATAAGCACATTCGAATCTCATAATTTACTAATAGTTCATAACTACCATTTTGATTGTGACCAAATATTCATTGACGTATTCTGGATATGTCCCTGATGGGATTAATGAATGTTGTATTATACTTTTTTGACAAAGATACAGCTATTGACAAAACAAAAGGCAAGGCATTCACAGTAACTATGAATTTTATATTATTATAACGATTCTTCCGATTACGAGTATATTCGCTAGTTATAAAAAAATATATAAACCGATTTAACATTAAGAATTTCAACAAAACACTGATTATATTATCAATCGTCCGTGTAACAAGTATAATTTAAACAAAAACTATAATTCTTGTCGATTGTTTTAGTACAGGTAGTCGTTTTAAGAAAGAAAAAAAAAACGAACTATAATTTATTGCTTAAGTTTAATGGAATTCCATTTAGAATAATTGTAAAATAATAAATTAAATAACAAAAAAATAAATGAAGTTATTTCAATTTGATTTGTTATACCTATTGAGCATTAAATATAAGTATTGGAAAAAAACACGATTTTTTAGCAGAGTTTTTTGTATGATTTACTTATACATTTTAAATTTGAGAGCGCTCTCAACGAGTTTTTAATTTTTATAACAATAGAAGTCTGAGGTTCGAATTCTAATCTACCCAAACATGATTCCTATTTTATATTATTAAGTTATTTTCAACTTGACAATGCACTAAAAATTTATACATTAGGGTCAATTATGAGAACGGAAGTACTTGTTTTTTTTATATTTTTAATTGTGGTAGAGCGGGGTTCGAACCGGAGTTCTCCGTTTTGTAAGTTTGTGACGCTAGTAACGGGATCATAACTTGAATAAAAAAGGCAATTTTTTTTTAAATGTTCACACTTTAATTTATTTTCCGCAAATTGAAAATGGCCTTCGATCAATTTTTAATAATTAATATATTTAATCTTTCTTAATTTAAGTCTTGCGATGTCTCTAAACTATTAAATCTTAAAGATTTATCTTCAAAAGCGATATTTGATCTTATTAACTAATGAAGATATGTCTCGTCTAATTTTGATTTAAAAGCAATCTTTTATTGATCAATCTTCCTAATGGGCACAAAGCTAAAGAATTCAATAATGTAATTATTCATTATTTTAGAAAGTTTTATTTCTGTTCAAATGTTCTAGCGGCTTACTCAATTATTTATTTTTAAATATTGTAGTATAAACTATAATAATTCACAAACAAAAACTTTTTTTTTAGTTTTTTTGATACAATTATTATAATTATATATTTAATATTTGTTATTTTTCCTCAATGAAATTCGCGATGAAAAGTTTATTAGATAAATATTTCACTAAAAACGCAATTTATTGTGCAATTTTTTTAATTTTTCATATCGTAGTAAAAACATTTTGTAATTTACTAAAAATCAATTGATTAATAGCGCCACATAAACATTTATTGATTACTTAAATAAAAAGAGTGTCAATGATATATTTGTCATTAATTTACCTTATTAAACGTGATTCCATATCCATCCAACTAAATCACTAATGAACTGCAAAAACACTCACAGTAACTTAATTTAATTTATGTTTATATAAAACTATGTAAATTTGTCACCAAAACCATTTAAAAATAATTCAGGAATCCAAAAAACAATCCCAAAACGTATGTTTAATCACTCATGTTATTTATTAATTCACTTTTCACTTATTTATTTTTATTAATTTTAAAACTTAAAATTATAAAACACCAGTCTTAAAACTGATTTTTTGGTATTGACCAAGTAAAAACACACATTTTATTTCAATCATTTGTATTTTAATAAACTTTGACAATCACTTACTAGTTAAATTCAGTTTATAGGATTACGTACTAATTTTTGAAATATTAGTTTTCTGTCAATTGACGATGTTGATCGGAAATTTTTCACGGCGGTTGTACGTGATTATTGATAAAACAATTAATTGAACTCTAGATCGTGTCAGTAAGTCGGTAAGTTAGGTTATGTTTGGCGTCGGGCTGCTTTCGTAAAGGCGTCGCGGCGACTACTGACTGAATGGTGGCGGGTAGGAGTGAGAGGAGGCTTCTGCGCATGCGTGGCCCCGGGAGATTGGACCTACATCGGATGAGAACCTCATACCTGTATGTCTGAAGTATGCTCTTCAATATGTGGAATAATAAGCCGTTTTATTGAACACATATAATTTAAAAATAATGAAAATAATAATAAATATATATTATTTTCCATAAAGCATCCGAAGGAGAATTTTATATGTTAATTATGTTAAAAAAAAATAAAATAGCCTTTTATACTAAAACTATATTGAAAAATGACTTTTAAATTATAAAAATAAAATCGATATATTGAACAGCTCAGGGATGTACCAATAAGAATGCAATAGTTGTTCATCAAGGATTATTGGGAGAACGTCACGTAGCTTTGATATTCACATTAGAGAATAATAAATTATTTTTCAGATTTTGCAAATCATCTCGTAAATTCAAATCACGATTTTAATAAGTATACATGAGTTGGAATTTCATATGTGATAATGAAGGACCTATATTCAACAACAATGAGGTGTTTTACATTAAAAAATGTTTGAAAAATAATATTCCTCAAATAAATAATCAAAAAGTATCTAATAAAATAAATAAAACAATTTTGTTTTTAATCACTGAATAATATTGTTTATTTAGTTATTAATTTTTTTTTTCCTATTTTAATTGGCTGTTTTAATTTTTAAGATTTCTAAGTTGTCTTATTTAAATATTTTATTTTCAACATGAAGAACTTTTAATCCAGTGTCTTTACTGAAGTTATGATTATTTTCCATCAGATGATTGACGAATTCAGAAAAGTGTTTTAATACTCTTATATTGAAATTTCTTTTTGTTTTTTCAATGTAGATTGAATTGGAATAATTTTTTAGTCCTTTTCTGTCTAGCTTCGAAAATATTGATATCAATTTACCACCCTTGTAAGGAAAAAAGACTGATTAATTGGGTGCGCGTGTAGTTTTTAGTTAACATGATAAAAATAAAATCTGAATTATTTGATGATGAGTTATGTAAACCTTGACGAAGAAGCTTGTTTGCTTTAAAACCGGTGGGTGGAAAAAAAAAATTGGTTAAAAACAAAACCGTTTTTTTAAATTTTTATAATGAGTAACCGTAAAGTTAGTGCTTCAAATTAAAACTTTTTATAAAAAATAAATATTCAATATAGCTCACTTTTTGATTAAAAAAATAAGCAATCGTATATATCATTTAAAATCTTTGTCCCTCTGCTGAATATTATTAACCTAATTTTAGTGCATGTTTGGACATGGTGGTGTAACTCCTCATGCAATTTATGTATTTTTTCGTTACTATGTATGCTACGGTGATGGTTAAGCTGAAAGCGTATATTTGTGTTTGCATTTTGGTGTAGTAAGTGTCCTGACATTTGTTAACATTACTTAAAATGTTTGACCACAAATATTATGCTTTGAACATAAATAACATATTCAATTGTTTGTAGACAAAACTGGATTCTCTTCCTAAGGAATTATCAAGATTTTGTTGTCGTTTACCTATCAGCACCCTGTGGTAAATAGGAATCTGAATCGATTCTCCAATTGCTGCGTAACTGTATCGTTTTTAATAAACAAAAATAAATATTTTGTATTCTGAAATTTAATCCGTGTTTTAATATAAGGATATTTATTTTAAAAACCAAACAAAGAATGCAATCCCCTCTACTCTTTTTTTTATTGCAGACCTCGCTTCATCCACATTTGTAGATATTCTCGTTCGGACATACTCAATATACTATTTACCACAAAATTAGATAAAAATGTTGGCTATTTAAATTATTTAAAAAAAATAGCTACTTGATTTGGGTCCCGAGAATTGTTTTGAGATGGTCACACCACCAATGCAGTAGACTTGTTAATGTATACTTATCTTTTTCAATATCATGATCATGTCACTCTCCATCATTTTCATAATCTAATTGCAGCGTATCAGGATTAATTTTACTATAAAAAATAAATATGATCAGTCTAACTCTCAAACTGTCAGTCTTAGTCCAGGCCCAATGAAATAGTACACATTGCCACTACCTTTATAACCAATGGTTAACACTCCTTCAGTATGGTATTTTAACAAATTACAACAGGGATGGAGAATACCTTAAATAAGGGAATATGGAAGCCAAGGCATTTACAGGGCTTATGACCTGTCATTGGCTGGTTTAAGTGGCCACTTTACACACTGTGTAACATTCACCATGTTGCCTATGTTTGAAATCCATATTTCTTCAATTCTTCCATCTGTTGATTTTAGTGAAGTTAAAGAGCTGAAACCTTTATTGTTGTGAAGAGATTCATTTGACTGAATTATTTCACATATTAGGCAACGCCTGAAAGCAATTTTTCAATTTTTAAACTTCTTTTTGGACCAGTTGGTTTCATTACAATAATTGAGTTTGTCCAAATGTTCATAGACAAAAGACTAGATTTCACCCCCTCGGGGGTCATTAATATTAACAAATTACAACAGGTATGAAGAATACCTTAAATAAGGGAATATGGAAGCCAAGGCATTTACAGGACTTATGACCTGTCATTGGCTGGTTTAAGCGGCCACTTTACTCACTGTGTAACATTCACCATTTTTCCTATGTTTGAACATCCATATTTCTTCCATTTTTCTGTCTGTTGATTTTTTGAAGTTAAAGAGCTGAAACCTTTATTGTTGTGAAGAGATTCATCTGACTGAATTATTTCAAATACTAGGCAATGCCTGAAAACAATTTTTTAATTTTTAAACTTCTTCTTGAACCAGTTGGTTTCATTACAATATTTGAGTTTGTCCAAATGTTCATAAACAAACCTTACCCTGGCTTCTATCAACTTGTAAGTAAATTAATGATATTGAATTATTTTTTAACATTTTCAATGTAAATCTTTAAAGCCCATATTTTTCGGTTTCTTTACTTTTTCTATATTCATTTTAAATCAAGTAATATATATATATATAAAATGCATACATTCTCTGGAGTTACTTCAACTCAATTTGGTACTTAAATACAACTTTTATTTTTAAAGCACATGGTCAGACAAGGCAAGTTTATCATCTTTATAACTTAATATATCACTGTAAAACATGAACCAAAAAACTTTTCCTACACAAAAAATGCATAAATAAACCACTTTCAAGAATGAATAAAGTGAAAATCTAGGACTATGGGAAAAAAAGGTCGTTAACATCACATGCTATGCTAGGTCGTTGACCATAGTTGCAGAATCAGAAAATGATATGCAACGCATGTTACACAAGTTTCATCTGGCATCCCAGAAATATAAAATGAGCATTCATCTTAACTACATATATTTTTCATATTCATGAAACGAGTAATTCTTAGTTTATAAGTATTTATAGATCTATTTTGTAAATACTCTAAAATCGATTGATTGCGTCAGTTTCTTATCGTGCACAGGAATTCAAAACATATTTATTTATTTAATTAACATACACGGCAAATTGCCTTTTACAAAACATATAATGTAAACATATTTGGTTAAAATGTTTTTTTAAAACATAAATTTCTCTTTACCCATGATTTCGAAACAAAGGTCAAACTTAAAAATTATTTAACGCTTTCAGCAGAAGTTTAAAACAATTTAAATTGTTTCAAAATAATTAAATATTTCAAAGGATTAATTAAACAAGAAAATCATATTGTATCTATACTAAAACATAAAATTTGCAAACTAAAATATAGTTTATATTATTTTACATTATATGAACTCGAAAAGTTAAATTACCGTAAACCATTCTCGAAAAAGATCAAAAAGCTTGTTCTATAGAAACAATACCTGACATTTGATATATCTGATACGTCGGAATAACTCTTGCAGAGTTCATATTTAATACGGCATTACAAGTATACACTATCCGTGAATTGATGCTACTAAAAATTCTTCCAGGCGCCCTGAATTTGATGAGATATAACAGTTCAAGTAAACTCTATATCGAAGAGGTCTTTAATTTTTCCGTGTTTCGTTAACTTTAAGCAAATTTAATGTTTATTTTTTAAAAATCCTAATTTAAAAGTTCTTGACTAATTCCAAGATAACAATTTATGTATCGAAAGAATTTTTACTACCGTAGTATCAACATTGAATCGGGGTCATTTTCTTGTATTTAAATTATAAGTAATAGTCGGCCACAGCTAACTCTTTTAAGCAAATAGATTTTTCCGCTATTACTTAATAAATAAAGTTTGTGTTGCTCTTGCATAATGCACAACTTTTGTTATATATGCACTTATCGTACATAATTTTACAATCCATTTGCTCGAGAGATTGCATTTTGACAGCACTTCTTCAACTTTTACCCTTGTTTTCCCATTAAAATACTTCACATTTATACAAAAAGGGCTGTACCAGGATTCCATAGTGAACTACAAACTTTTCCTCTTGCGACATGTTATGTGCCTCATTTTACTCCATTTTATTTTTAACTTGTTCAAACTACCAAAACTGAAATATTTAATTATAAAATCACAAAGCTTAATTTACTAAAGTCATTTTTGTTTTATAGTCATAAAACAGTTGTTTAATGGAGACTATCATAAACAAAGAACACTCTGTTTTGATTTTATATTCATTAGTTATATGCAATAAATTTATAAAATAAAATAAATGAAACGTGTTTTACTTTTTTATAACAATCTACTTTTATGTTTTAATGTTATAACTGTAACGTTCCGAAAAAAAATAGCTATTGTTTTTAGACCTACACTGTAATATTTATTAAGCAATTTGAAGTTATATGCATGAGAAAAAAAATTATTCAAATTAAAAAGAAAAACCGCAAATAATAATACAGAAATACTAACTAAATAGAATTCTGTTTTTACTCGGGTTCAAAAAAAAATCCTTAAATTAACTTTGAATTTATTTACCAATATACTTATTTGTATTAATAGTTTTTAGTTCATTGGGGAGATAATTGAATTTTTTTATTCATTTGAAAACAAAAATATATTGATCACGACTTTTGGGGAATTTAGAAATGTTAATGTTATTTTGGTATCTAAGTGACTTATGCATCTGAAATCCGTTTTATTTTCTTCTTTGTAAATCTGTATTATTGAATCTTTTTTGTAAATAGTTTCAATTGTATGAACTTTAAATAATTTAATTTGACTTTTTGGAATTAAAGGTTAAGGGTTTGTTTAATTTCTGCATATATTTATAAACCAAGAATGCTGCTTGTTTTTTCGATGAGTTTAGGGGAGAAAACATTTTTAAATATTAAAAATATTGTTAAAATTACTTTGTGTGTTTGAACGCTACACAAATTCAATTTTAAACCACTCGTACGGCAATTTGACGCTTCGTCTGAATTTTGAAAGCATAATTCGCCAAATATTATTGAACACTCGATTCAAGTTCATTTTGCGGTTCTTAAAGCGATTCAAGCCTTGAAAATCTGATAGCAATAACGTTTTTCAGGAGTTTGAAGTGCGTATGTTTTCAGGATATTTTCACGGTCTGTAGAAAAGACTTAACGTGTAATGAACTGCGTGGAGTTGATGCCTGGCGGAAATCACCTAATTAAATTTACCGAACGATTGCTTAATAGATCATTTCACAGCATAGTATACTATATTTGTGAGTACTCATTCAGTTATAAAATTACATTTTTCTTTATTGAAATCTAAGTTGCCATAAATATCTCATTAAAGATCGAATAACAGGGGCAACCATTTTGTATTTTTCTTTAAAAAAACATTTCAAATCTTTGCCAAAGGTACATATTACATCATTAAATTTAGCTGTTAATTGATTTTATAATCTTTTAAACTTTTTAAAATGAAAATGAAACACTTGAGTTTTAAAGTTTTTACCAAATATTTAGATTTTGGTGGCCATTTTTAACGAGTTACCTACTTACTTATCGGGTCCGGACTTAAGGCCTTGCTGCTCCAGTGTGCAGCGACAGATATTGCCTTGTCAGTGGCTATTGGCCATGACCGACAAACGCTAAGCAATTTGGGTTTAGATCCAATATTTCTACCGAAGATGCTATAATTTCGATAAGCTATTTTGTTAATAACACAAACAAAAAATATGTTCTCATTATTTTACTTGATATCTCAGGTGCCTTGGACTATGCTTGGTGGCCGATAATTTTTTCCAAGCTACAACTTCGACAAATACCTGCAAACTTATTTAAAATTATAATACGCTATTTTTCAAATCAAAACGTTGTGTATCCCAGTGGTAGTACACTTTTATCCCGTGAGATTTCATGTGGCTGTCCTCAAGGCTCTATTTTGGGACCACTTTTGTGGAATGTATTGTTCGATGATTTTCTCGAACTTCCCCTTCCTTCATCATGTATGATTCAGGGTATTGCCGATGATGGATGTATTTTGATTGAGGGCAATAGCCGCAAATCTCTGGATGGTGACGCAGCTAATATATTAAATAAAGTATCCGATTTAGGTATTCGGAACAAATTGAGTTTTGCTCCTCAAAAAACTCGATTCTCACTTTAAAAGGGTAATTTTGTGTGTCCTCCTTCAATCAAATTTCTTGGCACCTCTATTCGAGCGTCAAATTTGGTTTCAAACCTTGGTGTAATCCTTGAAAGGAATTTGTCTTACACTTCTCATTCTAGGAAAGCCGTGAATTTGGGAAAAATGGCTTTCCACAAAGTTGCACGCTTGGCCAGAGCCAGCTGGAAATTGTCTTTTGAAACTTCAACGGTCTATTTTAAATTCATTTTCCTAGGCATTGGGCACACCGATGTGAGTTGCATTATTTCAGGCAAATTATTTTAAGCGGACAAAGGCAACCTTTTCTGGCTCTTTCTAGAGCATATAGAACATGCTCAACGGATGCACTTCTGGTTCTAACGGGCTTGTTTCCTCTAAATCTGGAGATTTAGCGACGATCTAAAAATTTTCACCTAAAAAGAAGGTGTTCTTTGGTTATTGATGGCGTCCGCCTACTCCCAACCGAAGGAATGTCTCAATCGAGTATAAAAAATGATAAAATAAATTTAACAACTTTGTTTTTAACTACTAATTTTTATTTTTCACTGACCGGTTTCAAAGCAAACAAGTTTTTTTGTCAAGGTTTACATAACTAATGAATTAAATAAAATAAAGAGGAATCATTTCATAAGTTACGTAAACCTTGACAAAGAAGCTTGTTTGCTTTGAAACCGGTCGGTGAAAAATAAAAATTAGTGGTTAAAAACAAAGTTGTTATATTTATTTTATTATAATGAATAACCACAAAGTTAGTGCTTCAAATATAAACTTCATAAAAAAATTACTTTAAATGCTCTTCTTAATGCTTGGTAATTGCGATGGGAATCTTCCCCTTCAGGGAGGGTTACCTTCTTTTTTTTTTCTTTCAATCTGTCAGCGCTAAGAATCTTCTTGGGTTATCCTCGATCACTGGACTACGCAGTTTTTATCAGGTCATGGTAAATTTAATCAAAAATTATTTGTATTTGATATTGTTGACTCCCCTTCGTACCTATCTAGAGCAATTGTGGATAGGTATTAAGAGAGTGCCTTGAGAATAAGAACGAAGAGGTAAATCATGAACTGATAATCGTTGAAATTTTTCACGCAGGTATATTGGAGCGTTAGGAAGTACATTAAACAGAAGTGAGAGGCAGTGATTGTCTCTCCGCTGTCTAATTTTGAGCCATTTCAGTAATCAGAAATGTGGTCATATTTCCTAAGACCAAAAATGTACCTTATGCATGTATTCTAAAGTCGTTCAAGTTAATCGAGTTGCTCACAGCTTAAATCAGTCATGGAAACATCAGCGTAATCTAGAATGGGTAGTAGTAATGCTTGTACAAGGGTGCATTTAGTATTAATGGGTATGAATTTTTGCAACCTTCTAAGTGAGTGTAGACTTAAAAATATTTTGCGGCTTAATTCATTAGTATGAGCTTGCCAGCAGAGATGTTCATCTATTTGTACTCCTAGATTTTTTACGGATTTCCTGTATTGAATATTGGTACCATTGACAATAAGAGGATAAAGTGAAGGTATGTCTAGCTTACTAAGCAATCTTTGACTACCCGCAAACATAATTTGTGTTTTAGAATTTGTGTTTGTGTTTTATAGACAAAGACTGGATTAAACTCCCTGAGAAGCTGTTTATATTAACATATTACAACAGAGATGAAAATCATTTCATCATTCATCTCTGTTGTAATTTATTAATATAATGTATATTTTATGTACGGACGTCCAACATCCGGTTCATTTGCCCCGCCATTGTAAAATAGATTTGTTGACGTCAGGTTATTAAAAAAAAAACTTTTATGTTTCATTCGCCCAGACAGGGAACAAACATAACAATATCCAAGAACGTTGACCGTAAAAAAATATTTTTTAGTTGTTATTATTCAGTGTCCTCTGGTTTGCTTGTTTTTCATTTAACAAAGCCGGTTTTGTAAGTTGTTGATGGGATCGAGTGATTTGTGGCTGGATGGACCATCGTCAGTTAATAAAGATTCACAAATCCTAAATTCCATCCAGTGAATTTCCAACTTTCAATTTTCAAATGTGTATTTATTTTCCTCGTCGCTATGGCCATGGGTAGTTGCGGTCGCTACGATAACAATTAATTATATCCATTGCAACCAACAGCTTACCCACCACATACCGCACACCGCATCTGAGGACATAAGTCTCCTTGGCGGTGCCCACATACACGAAAAAAAAAGAAAAGAAAAGCTGCCCGAAGGAGCTCTCTGAAATCTGGTAACCTTAGCATCTTAGTGCCGAAATAAAGTAATCCAGAAGTACATAATATGTACTTCATTGTATTGAGACGAGAGGGAAGTGAATTTTTCACTGACTGGGATTAAATTGATTGGACATGATCAATTCGCCAAAATTATTACAAAACTTTTTAAAAGCTTTGAAATTCTTTTTAGAAGCCACCAAATCTATACATCCGACAGGACCTATAACAGGGCCACGGATAGTAGCGAGAAGCTCCATTCGGTAATCATAGAGAAGGAGAAAGGGACAAGACCACAGAATATGTTCAGAAGATTGGTTAGGATATCCACAGCAGCACGAAGGGGAGTCAACAATATTAAAAACAAATAATTTTTGATTAAATTTACCATGACCTGATAAAAACTGCGTAGTCCAGTGATTGGGGATAGCCCAAGAAGATTCTAAGCGCTGACGGATTGAAGGAAGAAAAAAAGGTAACTCTCCCTGAAGAGGAAGATTCCTTTTGCGATTGCCAAGCATTAAGAAGAGACCATTGCAGCCAACAATAACAATTTCATTTTTTTTTCTCTTCAATTCATCTGCCCGCATCCGCACGCATTTTTAATTTTCTGACCACTTTCCTACAACAAACCGCGCATCTTTTCATCGTTTGCTCGCATACTTATCGAGATATATTCTTACTCGCGTATATATCAAGCTTCTCAAATGCAAGAGACGATTGCCAAAGTGCTGTGTTCTGTGTTTGCTGAAAATCCGAAACACTACGCGAAAGAAAAGACTAGAAGAATTTTTCATCCAAATTCCTGTGCTTAATTGCCCTTCCCTGACTTCCCAAAAGTAGAATTTCGCTGTAGGTTGTTTAGACTCATACTGTTTTTATCCGAATTCACATCTTCGCATTATTTCTTCCCCAGCAAAATAAATACAGATCAACATCTCTTTTAAATAATCCCACCAAATTAAAAATCGCCACCCCAAAGACTAAGCCCGTTCTGATATTTAAAAAATAGTATATATAAGTCTTAGGCGTGCGGGTAAATACTAAATTTCAATTTCAATAGTCAACTTTATATTTAAATTAATAAACGCGCTTTTAATTTAGCTTTTTTAATAATAAAACTCTGCATCGTCCATCTAAAGATCTAAGTGCTTACTTTCTTCAAAGTATTATTAAAGCTGGTAGTTTTGTAGGTAGTTTAAATGTAGTTGGGTAAGTGAAAAGTTTTCTACGCGATAGCCCTTACGTCTAACGCGCTAAGCTTCCTACTTAGCGAAATTCAGGGCTCTATCTTGCGTCTCTGGGACTGTAGAGTGATGTTTGGGATCCCGTTTACCTTAGCTCACTTGTATGAAAGTTTGGTTCTCACCTAGCACTTTGGACAAATTATTTATAACTTTAGATCCGTGGCGAATGCGATAAATTGACGCTTTTTTTGCAACATTTGAGCCTCTTTAATTGTCTTTAAAGTAAAAACGTTTTATTTTGTACATAGAAGTGTATATTTGTATTTAAATTTTAAACATTTTCTTTAATTACGAATTATTTGTAAATAAATATTCAACTCCCCATAGATAAAATTTGATTTTACTTTGATAAATATAAAATATAACTCTTTTAACTTCTTGCTGTAATGTAGACCGGATTGACATAAACATTTCACAACAGAGATGGTGAACATTTAAGATAGGGAAATATGGATGCCTAAGCATCAACAGAGCTTTACCTATTATTGACTGATTAGCCAGAAAAAAGGCTTCAATGTACATTTTAAAATTATTTTTGTATTGTTTATGTTTTTTATTGTGCACACAGTGCATTGTTGTTATAATGAAGAAAATATTTTTATTTTCAATAAGACTCAGCTTCCGTTTGTAGCGGAGAGCTGAGTCAATTAGGGATAAAGCGTTTTCTATGTCGCTAAAACTCGTCAAAGCAGTATATTAGCATTAATTTAAAAAGAATAAAAAATTGCATTGTACTGCTTGATTGAAATGGACGTTCATTAAGAATTATATTTTTTTTATTTGAAAAATGCCTTTCAGATAACAGGTATACTATAGTTTGAACCGCTGCCCTAGTTCTTGTATGTTCAATAGGCCATTTTAAAAATTGTACAAAATATATTTTATTTGCTTTTAAAGTCAAATAAGTTAAATCAGTAGGTGGAGATTGACATTAAAGAAATGGTGAAAATACTATTGAATAACGGAAAAAAATAATATTTCTTTAGCAACATGAACGCGTAATTAGATAATGAACATATTGGCATTCAAATATTTTTTTTTTAATGGTCAGTTAAACATACAAGAACTAGGGTAGTGGAACGCTTCGTATATCCAAACAGGGTATATATTTGGGTGTTCAGATTATACACTGCCCATTTTTTTCTAAAAATGTATGTTTGTGTATGTGTAATTTTAATTGTGGGAAAAGTATTATTTTTTCTTATTTTTTGATAAGGGGACAATATGCAATAATTTATTAAGCATTAAAAGGTAAAATAATACTTAAACATTAGGAAAACGAAATAAAACGTTTGTTATGAATTTTTTTTATCTATTTTTGAAGGTTGCGGAAACTATTGTAACTATATCTTCAAAAAGTACAAATAAATAACCATTTTAACTTTAGCTTAGTCATACTTATGAAAAAACATGTGCAACTGACTTTTTGATTCAAATTTCATCAAGGAATTCTACCCTGGTGGCAATTTCTGAAATAAATTGTAAAAACTTGCATGTATACAGTATGTTTCACTAGTTACCGAGCGATTACAATGTTTGAAATCACTTTTATACTCTAGTTACCGGTATGTAGCAGATTATCTACATTGAGCGGTGTAGGGTGCAATAAATGTTTTTTTATATTATTTTTTTTATTAACACTTAAAAGGCTGTGGTAAGATATTCGTTTGTATGCGGTGATGTGGCATCGTGTTACCACAAGCCAAAGACGGAATATCATGAAGTTTAGACATCACAGGAGTTTATTAGGATTAACAGGGTTGGAGAATACCTTAAAGAAGGGAATACGGAACATACGCAAAGTAGTGAATGTTACATAGTGTGTAAAGTGACTATTTAAATAAGCCAATAACAGATCATAAGCCCTGTAAACGCCTAGACTTCTTTTAACCTTTCTGTAAGGTATTCTGCATCTCTGTTGCAATTTGTTCATTTTATAATATCGTAGTATCTGCTATTCAATTTTTCTAATTTTTCAATTTCTGAAATAACTCCGCATGTGACGTCAGATGTTCTTTTTCAGTTATTCCTGATCAGTTTTTCGTGTTGGTCTATCCACGGCAAGCAAATCGAAAGTATTCCATAACTCTCATATCATAGGTTGATGCATATAAAGTAGTGACGTCTTTCAAAGTAGTTCGTTTTGATAAAATGCTTTTTATTATTTCTTACGTACATTTTTGGGAAACTTTGCGTTACAATTAAATGCTCTTATTTCTACCAGGCGCAAAACAACATTTATTGCATCCAATTTCCCGGAAGGCTTTAGTTCCTCATTTAGCTGTTTTATAGCAAAATAAATTAAAAATCATAAAAATGTCGGTAATTTTACATGCACGCACCCCCGTTCACTACCAATAATCGATTGAATCTTATTCGCATAAACACTGGAAATAGAACAGGGTTTTGTCTTTCTTGTTATTAGTTCTGTTGCTGTATTGGCATCACATTCATTTTTCGCATAGAAAGTATAAATATTTTTTGTGTTAAAACTCTTAAAAAAATTATACATTCCAAATCCAGTGTAAAAATGTTCATTTGAAAAAAAAAAAAATACGACATCATCATTATAAATCAAGTCTTGTATCCAACGTGGCCAAGTGTGACATCACAGCCACACAAGAGTTAAATATATGTACAGTGTTATTTTGAAACAGTGTAAAATGAGGTCTGTCTATTCATTTTACATTTATTTTGACATAAACTTTATTATAATATGAAAGCTATCACTACTTTGATCGAAACAAAAAAAAAGCTTTCTACTGGCTTTGTTATTACTCTTGTTCAAAGTTTTTATTATCGCCACAGTTAATATAAAAGTTCCAATTATCGTCGTTAGGCTCTCTTTTTAAAAAAAACTACCCCAGTTTTTATCAGCCTTTTTACAACAACGAATTACGTGGCCGTTATCAAACTCGTTAATCATAATTACGCACGTGGTTCGGTTGGGGATGGGGGTGAAATCACCTGAAGAAATTATCTTTGTCAATAGGGGCTGCCTTATCGATTATGTATATATTGCATCCCAATACTATACATTTAATATATAACAACAGAAATGAATGACATTTAAGAGAAGGAAGTATAGAAGTCTAGGCATTAATAATGCTTATCTTTATTTGATTTTTTTTTACAGTATACATAAAAAGTAAAACAGAGTATTAAAAAACAAAAGTTAATACATAGAAATGACAAACATATTAACAGTAAAAATAGTAAACAAAAAATCCCACAAAGGCATGGCCTGTTCGTGGGTATACAAGAAATGTTTATGAATTTTTGCTCCCATAATAAATAGACAGTTTTAATATTTTTGTGTAATATAAAGAGAAAAAAAAATATTCTGTACGAGATTCTAAGGTATTTTAAAAAAAATATATATTAATATTATTATTATTTTGGATAATTTAATTAGTACCGTTTTTGTGAAAATTCAATTTCAATTCAATTCAATTCATTGCTTTAAATATAACATATACATTACAAACGTACATTTAATACGTACATATTATAAAAAAGAAAAAAATGCATGAAAGAGATTCATGTCAAAGTAGTAGGAGAATCCTGCTCCGGAAATCACCTCAAGGGCGCTGTACAATAAATATCCCAACACGTCTTTCAGCTACATAGTGCATGGTTGATTGGGGTTCTAGTTCCTTGTTTTCAATAATGATGTTATTTGGAAAAAATAACATATAAGAGCTAGATTACAGCATGTCTTGCAGCTACAAAGCACATGGACGTTATATCCCCTATTAATATGATTAAGTAGTAATTAAGTAGTGACAGTCTTAAAATGAACACCTGCATGCAAGGATCTGTTTTACAATTTTAACCAAGTGTATTATTTCGAAATAAAAAATATTTTAATGACTAGAAATGAATTGAATTACGAAAACTGCAATTTTCAAATAATCAGCAAACATTTTTTTTTCTCATTGTTTGTGTTTGCAATAACTGCACATCTACATTTTTGCTTATTAAAAATAATACCTACGAATATAGACCATTTAAAATGAGGCTCTCACAAATAATTTAGTAAATTGCCATCACAATGTTTCCACAAAAGAGTAGGCAGAGAGGATATAATGTAACATTGCTTAATTTTTTTTTTGTGTATTCATTCATTTTTTCCACATATACCTTTGAAATTAAAAATCAGTGACAAACTGTTGATTTTGAACGTATTGTTTTATAAACATATCATCCTCTAAACCTCATTCACACTTGACGGAATATAAGGTGCTGTATGATAAAATTAATGCAGCTTAAAGCAATTATTTACTGTAAAGTAAGGCAGTCAAACTCACGCTTCAAGTGCTAGTTTAATAATGATAAAATATTACAGTGTGATACAACCCATTAAACAATCGTTTCATGTTGACCATCTCAAGAATTCAACCTGAGGCTTTTTTTCAATGGCAAATGGTCCATATAAGCGATTATGCCCAGCTAACTATTTTATATTATTATCAACGAAATAGAAAAATATTATTGCCAGCGATTGTATCTCGCTCAAAAAAAAAATACAAATATCTCTAAAGCGTGGCCAGCCCGTTCCTAGTAAAAAAAGAAACTTGACAATAACAACAATTTATTTTCCCGTACATAAAAGTAACTTTATTTTATATCTCGAACATTTGAATATTACATATTTGAAAACTGTTTTTTTTTAAAAAAGGACTATTTTCCCTTGATAGAATACGGTTGACATTTATGAATACCAGTTCTTTTCATTGATTTGAATTAACTTTGACGTATTCAGAAAAAAGTGAACGGGATTCCGCATAATTGGTTTGCTTGAACTGGAATAGATCACTCTGATAAAATGTGGATTAACCGTTGAAAAACTATTTATAAATGTAAAGTATAAGAAAAATATAATAATCCTAGTCCAATAATATAGTTTAATTTTATATCAAAAACTGTCGTTTCTACCCGCCTGGATAAAGACACTTCATACTCACTAATATCGCTTCGTTATTAATTCACCCATAAGGATTTATCAAATTAATTATAGTCTGGTATGTTTAAGTATCTAAAACAGTATGCATTGCACGTGTACTGACTAACTTAAATCAATTTGTTATTTAAAATTATTGCTTCTTTTACATTGTATTTATTGTTAACATTAAATGTAAACGTTTTTAAAAAGGAGAGCATTTGGAATAATTTGACCACGCGAAGGCCACGCATTTTGTTTGTTTATTTGGATGATCTTTTAAAAATGAATTCACAGTAGAAATATTGCAATTTTTGTTTATACTTATGAAGTGACACATTACAGATATTAATATGGTCAGCAAATTCATTGTCGATTTTTGCGATTATAAAAGTTTGAAATCTAAACACTGTCCGGCTGTTATTACAGTAAAATAGTTGGAAGGTTCATCGTGTTTCCAGTTGGAGCAAAAATATTTATTATTTTCAAAAACAAAGTACAGTACAAAAAATTATTTGAAATTTTTTATAAATTAATTAGATCAAATAGTTTTCTGTTTTCAGTCTCCTATTACTCAGCTTAAATAATTTTGTAAAAAAAGCATTTGAATATAATGCTAATTATTCCTTGATGAATTTTACATACTTCAAAAATGTATTTTGTACTCTTTTCATTGATTGTGAATCGTGAATGTGATCGAGTAATTTAGTGCCCAAACTAATGCCGTATACAAAAGTTAAGTGTGTTTATAATATCGAAGTCTTTGGTAATTCTCTTTATAAAACAAACTATTCTCTTATTTATTACCATAATAAATTTGACACTTAATTTTAATTATAAATATTTTTTTATTTTTTTAAATTTTGTTTATTCAGAAAAACAACAGCAATACAAAAATATATACACAACATTATAAAAATAAAAAAAAAAATAAAGCCAAATCAGTTTTCCACATAAATACAATTATAAAAATCCAGTTCAGTTAGATATAATTCATACAAGTGCATGTGTGCGAGTTTTATTTTTATTTTTATAAGCCCTTACGGATAACATTAATTTAACAAAATAATTTTTCTTTTTAAAATTAATTTTCCATTGTTAAAGACAATATTTTTAACTTTTTTTGTAAAGGATGCTCAAGTCTTTTGTTAAGTATTTCTCTGGTAGTTTATTGTGTACTTTCAGTCCCTGGTTTACTAGTTCCGACTGCCATTGCTTTGTTTTAGAATGTTGAATATAATATTGTTCTGATATTCTCGTATTGTGTCCATGCTTGCTAAATTTTTTTTTTTAGTTTTTGTTCTTCGTCTACAATTCCATAAGTGGCTAACTTATGAATAAAATGTAAGGATCCTGGTTGAAGGAGTAAAGTTATATAAAATGTTTAATTTGTTTGAAGATGTATTTATATATTTGAGACACCTATTCTCTTTTCTTAGAAGAATCTTGGGTATTGGGTGGTTTGATTTTGCAAGAAATTAAGTAAAAAAAACGGACGCAGAAAATTCCAGAGACAACTATGATTAATCGAATACGATACGGTTGGCTTGGCTATATGCAGCGGATGCCTCCTAAGAGCCTTAACCACGCTTATTTACTTTTTAATGCATCAGGTTTTCGACGTCTCGACGTATTTTGACTCCTGACTGTTCGTCGGCAGTTTGTATCAGAACTACGAAATGTGAACTTGACTTGTGAGTATCCACAGCAGCTGGTAGCAGACATAGATGCTTGTAGGATCTTTGTGGACACCATTTGCTCTAATTTGGGATCGGACAAGGAATGATTAAAAAATTATTTATTTGTTGTTAAATAAGGGAAGTCATATAGTTACTTGCTTTAATATTTTATTTTGCGGTCTTTGTAGTCTATGTTTATATGTCATTTTGATTCCCTGTTCCCCATAGTAGTTGCATGTATGACAAATTTTACTTTATACATAGTCGTGAATTTGTAAAAAAAATAGATTGATGTACTCAAAATGTGATGAAAATGTGTATTATATACCAAATTTTGTTATGTGTTTTGCATGCCGACATACATACATAAAAATACATACGTACATATTTTCTTATTGTTTTTCTTTTTTTTTATGTCCATGTTTATATATTACTATTTTTTTACTAAACGAACCTTATAATATTGCATTTTTTATATTGTAAATGGCTCTTGTGCCATATAAATGATTAAAAAAAATATTTTTGATGCTCCTAATATGAACAAATGTTTATATTTTAATATGCTCAATAGGCCCAATAAGGGGTCAATTTATTTTAGATAAATTAATTTATTTTAGTCAAATTTGCACATTAATTCTCTGTTCCCGAAAACAAATATACTTATTACCAGAAGTAAATGAAGATGAATCTTTATAAAATTTTAAAAAACCAATTATTCTTAAATTTTTCAAATAATAATTAAATTTCTAGTATTTTCATTTGTTTTATATTTATTTATATTTTATTTCATTTTAGATTCGTTAATTGTTTAAACAAAGTAAATAGTTATTCCCTTTGAGCGTTAGTAAAAAAAAAATGATTAATAAAAAAAAACTTCATTTATAGCAATACTGTATTAAAAAAGTCTTTTGGGTCTTCTAAAAAAAATATTTATGTAATAAATTTCCGTAATAAGCGTCAAATAGAATATGTACCGACATTGGTTTCCTTACATTGTTCAGACTGTCATATGAGATTAGCCGAGCTTTATAAGCTGTGCTACATAATTTACTAGGTATATATTTGCTTAATCTCATTCCTTATTAGATTAAAAGTCATGAGACTGAATATTTACATCACAAACACAGCGTAATAAGGTTGTTTAGTTATTAAAGGTTAAATGGGTAATCAACCTTAAAAAGTCATTTAAAATGAACAAATATTTGTTGTTAATAAGATTTCGCATTTAATTAATTTTAATAAATGTAATTATAAATGAAATAAATATGTTTCTGAAGTAATTACTTTGTGGTTATAATCCGTGCCTTTGTGATGTAGTGGTTAAAACGCTTGACTCATGCACGGATGGTGATAATTAAATTAAGTTTTTCTCAAGCTCGGGGGTATTCTGAACTATAATTCACCACTTATTGGACCTTCTATCCTGTTGGAGTGCAAAAAAATAATATATTTTTTTATTGACTGCTAATTTTCCATTTAATTACCAACCGGATTTGCAATTTCACGTGCTAAATTATTAATGTATGATTGGATCAGTGTTTTCAGTTTATCTTATATTTTTTCAAAAATAGGCAATAAGCAAAAACTAAACAAAACCGTATTTAAAAATATTTCTATGTATCGTATCATATTTAAAAAAAAATATTTATTGGCATTTTGTTTTTTTTAATCCGTTTGTGCACATGATTTAAGAGGTTACCTTGAGCTGGTTTTTAATTACATAACAAATAAATAAATAAAAAATTCTTATTGTTGTAAAATATTTACGAGTACATATCATTTTTATATGTACAAACTTATTTGTATTTAATTAATATGTAATATATTTTCTTTTACTAACTTTGTATACTTTGTGGAAATCTGTTATTAGTTTTGAGCTTATACGCTTTATCTGTTGGTTTACTATAAATATGTTGGTTTCCCAAAAAAAATAAACTAAAAATGATCTGCAACACGCGGCTCCTGTCCATTATTCAATCCACGCTGAACGTCAGCAATGGGAAGAAGGGGAACGTCTACAGAAACGACGCGCCCTGACACGTACTTCAGCGAACATCATAGGTGCAGGGGTGTATGTGAAAACACTTCCAAGAAATGAACAGCGCAGTACCCGCGAATATCAACCGAGGTTCATAGCAAAGCAAGGTCTCCTGCCGTAGTTTGCCAAGGAACTTAGGAGAGTTCAGAATTTGGATTCACAATACCCGGAAAATGGGTGGATGGCGGAAAACCTGTACCTAAGGTGTTGACACAAGTTTATTTAGCGTTAAACGGTTATTATTCATTGACCCATTACACAAAGGACAATGCGCGCGTATAAACACAATATCACGGCACTAGAACAAATATCTGTTATTTCTTTAAAATTTGAATTTCTCCATTGAGTCTATGGAGTTTGAGGTCGTTAGTTTTGTGGAATCAAATTGAACGTTCACACGGTGTCACTCAAGTGAACGTCCCGCGAGAAGTGTGTGGATATTGCCCCTTGAAAAATTATATAAAAGAAGGCTATAAAAAATGTTTATTAGTTATTATGTGAAAACGACAAAGTCATTGTTTTTAGCAAGTTGAAGGGAGAGATATGAAAAAATACGTTAGTCATAAGCACGTGTAATCAAAGACTTTGCAACTGATGACAGTAATATGAGTTGTTTGTTTATCTAGAAATGATCATGCATCACTGAACGTTATTAGAGAAATTGTTGTACTCATTTCAACGCATTTCAGAAATTATGGGTGGTTCAGAAAATATGTTACTTTAAAAACAGGAAGGCTTAAGAAAATATTGTTTTGTAACAGTATGTAACTGTATTTGTATAAAAAGCATTTAAATAAAAATAAAAATTAAAAAAATAGGCATATTATCATTAATCTGCTTATCAATAAAGGCTTGTTACTGTTAACAATAGTGATAAGTATTCATATCGTCATTTTTTAAAAGAATTTCCCTGTATTTCATTTGCAAATTTAGAGTTTTTAGCTTTCTTTCATAATTTGTTTTGTATTAATTTTATTTAAGATAGTTGTACAAATAAAAATGGAATACTTTAACCAATAAACAATATATATGGTTATGCTCAAAGTTTTTGGTCTGTCGTTTTTTTAAATATATTGTATATAATTATTGTTTTGCCCTTGTTTGTCTTTGCTAAATAGTTTGATGTTCTTTTTGTTCAGATTCTTGCATTTATGTTTTTTCATGTAATTGTTGTAATTGATTTAGGTCGTATGTATATAATAAATTAATAAATAAATAAATATAAAACATATGCAAATAATTTCAAAAACCAAATATCGTTACTAAAAATGTAAAATATTAATATGTCAATGAGTGAATAACATAAATTAACGAAGTCAAAAAGATTCAAAGTTGTATAGAAAATATTGAGTTACCTCTCCAAGTTTCGGATTCAGCCAGTAAAACGAGTCTCAGCCGCAATTTTGGTTTCGACCAAAAATTAGCCTAAACTTCGGCTTAACTGAAATCAGCCGTCGGGATTTGTCAGATTACGTTTGGCTGTCTTCGGGTGCATCTTTATCTTTATTGCTCGTGACCATACAAATTATATGTGATCAGTTACTCAGTTATCTTTTAATCTTCATATGGTCAATCTATGTAATGGCTCCCTTAAAATGCTTGGTTTCGTTCTTAGAAATGCCAAGATCTTTTCTAATTCTCAGATTATGAGGACATTGTATAATTTCTTGGTAAGAAGTCGTTTGGAGTTAAGTTCCATTATTTGACATGAGGCTCGATACTTTTTGATGGTGGAGAGAGTGCAGAAAAAAATTCTGCGCTATCTGTACCTAAAAGAGTTTAGATATTATCTTTGGCTCTTCCCAACCAATTTTTTGCAGGAGATGCTAGGCTAACAGTCATTGTGGAGGAGGAGGGACAATCATTTGGGTGTTCACTTTTTCCAGGTGATTAGTGGTCGCATACATAACTCAGAAATTCCGATGAATGTAGGTCTGTTCGTACCTCATAACTATCTTCGACAAAGACAGCATCGATTGTTTTACCTACCACGATGCAAAATCAACCTGCTATTGGTTAGGCTGGTTGGTACAGCAATCTTGCTACTTAATCGCATCACCTCGGATGTCGAAATATTTCACGACAGTGGGTTTTCCCTTAGGAAAGCAATTTTTAACTTTTAATTTTTCTTTTAACAATTTGTTAAATTATTTTAATGATATAACTATCTACTATAATTTGTGATATTTTATTGAATTTGGAATGAATTGGGTTTTCTCTCTGGAATGTTCTAAATATCCGAATAAAATAAATAAAATAAAATAAATGTGGACATCGCGCTAAATAGTTTATAAATAAATGCAATATGTCGCAGCAGTCTCCTGCAATGGTCTCTTTCCTTAGACAAAATCCAAACTTGTACACTCTTTATGAAAACGGTTTTCGTTTTGCAGAACGTTGTATGTTAATTCAAGATATTAAGCCCTCTAGAATGGCGCAAAATTTGATATATTTCTCTTATTTATTTAAATGATTAAGTTGTAATTTTTGAGATTTTCAAATGAACACTTTGATACCGGATTTAGATATTAAAATTTGTATAAATATGCTAGATATTTATCAACAGTTTTGCATATTAAAATAAACGCAAAAAGTATTTATCCCTACTATGCTAAAAAAAAACATTTGCTTGGAAAATATGCCTTCATCGATGGAAGCTTTGGGCGAAATGTAATGATTCAATCAAACCAAACAACTAAGGATGACTTCAGCCAGACGACAGAATTTGATTCAGGATACGGCACTACCCAATGTAAGGAGTACCGCCTTACCCATTATTTAACTACTGGGAATTTTTTTTTATTCTGAGTTTTCTCTTGACGCTCAAATTAGTAGAACGATAAGTTCATGCTTTTAACAGCTGAGATAAATTAAATGCATACGCGAAAAATTGCCAGTTGATGCCGCCCGTCAATTAATAAATGCGTTTGTAGTGTCTAGATTCGCAGCAAGACTTATTTTTGGAATCTCTAAGTTCAGTCATATCACTCCACTACTTCGGTAATTACACTGGCTAGGTTTTCCACAGAGGGTGGAATACAAACTCTGTTGGTTAATGTATAAGTCACTGTACAACTTGGCTCCAAAATGTCTAAAGGAACTCTGCATTCCAGATGAACTAGCTGACAGACGTCTAACGTAAGCGTTAGACTGATCTAAGGATCAGCTACATTTACGTTGAAAGGAAAAGTTATTATACTTCTATGCAAACAGCGCACTAAATTCAGAAAGGAAAAGAGGAAAGATTGAGGAAGAGAAAGGAGATGTTTCTTCAGACGTGATTTAAATAGAGATAATGTAGTAATATCTCTGATGGTGGATGGGAGATGATTCCACAGTCGAGCCACTTGGAGACTATATGAGTTAGAGAAGGAAGAGGAATTGTGGATGGGTATTAAGAGAGTGCCTTGAGTATTAAAACGAAGAGGTAAACCATGAACTGATGAAGCGTTGAATTTTTTTACGCGGGTATATAGGAGCGTTAAGACTATGAAGTACATTGAACATAAGTGAGAGGGAGTGATAGTCTCATTTCAGTTGCCTACGATAGTCAGAAATGTGGTCATATTTCCCAAAACCAAAAAGGTACCTTATGCATGTATTATGAAGTCGTTCAAGTTTATCGAGTTTTCGAGTCGAGGCGCTTTATAAGTTATCCATAATAATAATAAAAATTATGTTTCAATAATACTAAATGTCAAAATTATAGTAGTTAAAGTTTAAACGCGTGCAGCGTAATGTTAATAACTTCGTACGTTGAAAAGTCGTAGAAAAACCGTTAAAATAATACGTTAGAACTTCACTATAATAATAAATGGGGGAACTGGTTTTACTTCCCACAACTTAAGGGTTAGGTAATATAACATTCCACAATTCATCGCCCACATTTCCAGGCGCCATCTAGCGCCGGAATGAAGAGATTTGTCTTTTGAAACTTTAAATTACGGCGTAATGCAAAATTTCATGCGCCTGATATCAAGTTTATACGGCGCTGACATCTTGACACGTTCTTTACTTAGCCAAATAACTTCGGTATTTCCACGATTGTACCGTATTTTACATCTGATTGTATAGACCAGTGGTGTTCAACGTTTTTGAATACTCGACCTCTTTACAAGTAAACAAAATCTGGCTGACCCCTGGACCTTAATTTTATCATACTACTAGTATACAATTCGTGACTTCAAAATAACAAGGGTTCAATTTTCAATTTTTTATCCCGCATTTTTTATTTGTATTTAAGTATTGTATAATTGCATTAAGAAATGCATAATGTTGTTGCTATGTTTCTTGTAATTATTTTATGATTTAACACTAGTTAGAACATCGTTGCCCTGAGATTTAAATTATTTGAAAACAACAAACGTATCGCTTGAAACTCCGTTGATTCCAAATTTTGGATTACTTTGTGTTTGCGGAGAGTAAAGTTAAAACATAAACAATTCATAAATATTTTTTATAAATAAAGAACTTTAGCCCTACCGGAAATTGGAAACAATAAATATTTTCTTGCGTGGGTCAAAATTAGAGCTTTAAATTTTACAGCAAATTTTCTTGAATATAAAAAAATCATTTTTATAAAAACGCACTACTTTGAATGACGTCGCGGGTTCATATAAATAAACCTACGACATGAGAGCTATAGAAGATTTCCGGTCTGCTTTCCGTTTCTGGACCATTTTTTTTATGTATACATACATTTCATATTTACAAAATGGCAGAAAAAACACTGACAATTTTTTCTGGTACTGTGAGTAGGCTCAGCATGTAAAAGGTCGGCAAGCCAAAAGTATTAGTATGTCTAATATTTCAATCGGTTCGCAAATGCCTTTTCTAAGAAAACGATAAGTTGCGGCAAATGTGGTAATCGAATATGATTCCCATAAATATTTTTATTTATTTTATTTATTTATTCACACTTATTATCAAAATACAATTCCATATTCACTTTGCCCAGCTAACAAGGGTACATACCCCGTTCCAAGCTAGGCAATTACATTTTAATATATTATAATACTTAACAAATTAATATAGAGCACAGACAAACAAAATATACACTTATTCGGATACACATTTTGATTCATATACATACAGACATACACACATATACACATATACACACATGTATATATAAATATATACATATATACACATGTACATACACACACACGTACATACACCCATGCGCATACACATACATACATTCATAAAAACATAGACAATTTATTTATGCGAAACTTCATGGTTGTCATCTATAAATATATATTTTTTAAATTATTCTTTATTTTTTATATTTTATTTTTGACATCCAGTAAGGTTCTCCAATCCGTGGCATGCATCAACTTTTCTGACTCCCTACGACCAATGTCATGAAAGAGCGAGGTCAACACCTTCCGTAACTTGACAACACTCCCGTCTTTCCACGATTCTGGCAAAAGGTTATGGACCTTTTTGCCTACGTTATAGTGTTGTCTCGATGCCAGAACAGTGTTGACCCCTTCACTTAGTATCAGATCCCTATTAGAGTATCTTGTGTTATGGTTGTGGTTGACGCTTGGGTAAATGTCTCTCTTTATGTGTGTAACCACTACCGTTCTCAATATATACTGTTGAATAATATTCAGTACTCTGAATTCTTTGAAGAGCAAGTCAAATATAAATAAAAGAAATAGAAAAACGATTATACCTAAAAAGAGAATAAATATATATATAAACAGTTTACGCTACTATAAAAATAAAATTTAAAAAACGCATTTTTTTTATTTATACATATATGTATATTCAAAAAAAAGATTTATAAACGATTCAATGGAATAGCACAATATTTAGTTGTTTTTTTTTTTAAAAAAACGGTTTCGATAAAGGGTATGAAGGTCATAATAAAATAAAAGAGATATCGTTTTTAATTTAATATTACAACCAGAATTATTTTCTTTTAAAAAAAAAAGAGAAAACAATTCTATAAAAAATTGTAAATAAAGAAAAATAACACAAAAATGTTATATGATTTAAATAGCTTGTATTTTTTTTCAAAAACAGAAAATAAAAATAAAATTCCGCCACTTTCATGTTTAATTTATTATTTTAAATTAATACGGCAAATTTTAGTTCAATACTTTGTCTTTATTGAAATCCAAAATGCCTAAGCTTTTACTAAATTTGAAATGGCGTAATCTGCCGGTCTAAAATTGATTATATTTTAGTAACATAAAACTTTTAAGTACATTTTTAACAGAAAAACCTTAAAAAACTGTTGTTTTTATTTAAAATTTTTTTATAATTTTGCGCAATAAAAAAAATCTTTTGTTTTAAAATGGCAAAATCGTATGATTTTCTCATTCTGCGTGCATTTTGCCAGACTACAGCCTTCACATGCAATATAAGAGTACGATTGAAACCTTCATTTGACGTCTTGTGCGTATCTTACTTTGTATCTCAGAAAATTGCTTAATGAACCATCAATAATTAAACTGGGAACTGGTAACAAGACAGACATAACAAGAATACAAAGACAACAAAATAAAATTCTTAAACTAACATACAACCTACCTTATCTAACCTCTACGACTGAACTGTACAAAAAAACACACCAGTTTGACGTAAACTACTTCACTAAAATTGAGACCTATAAAATTGTGCACAATATAACACTGGGAAACATACAAGACGACGACATAATATTAGTCAAAAATGCTGACATACATAAATATAACACCAGACAATAACAACACTATCATATTGAAAAAGCAAAGACAAACACAGGACAGTCAAAAATACTACATAATGGACTTAAACACTACAACGACTTACCTTACTACTTGAAAACTTTTACTGGAGACAAATTTAAAATCAATCTGAAAAAGCACATGATGACTGAACTAACTAGACTAGACGAGACATAAAATGACCAGACAATATAACATTTCTAATGTAACCCTAGCGGGTTTTTTAAAACTGTAAATAAATAAAAATATTTTTTTTTTTTAATTTTCATGAATATGGAACACTGCTTATTGTTTAACCATTCAATAACAACTTTAATGAATATATCTTGCTAAACAAACAAACAAAACAAACAAACCATTATGCCGTTTTCCCGTAAGGGTAGACAGAGAGGATAGAACGCCATATCACTCTATCTTTGCATACAGACCTCGCTTCCTCTACATTCATACATCTTCTCATGCACGTACCCCGATTATTCCTACTTTTGACACATCCATCATCAAGTATTTGATGGACTTGATCGTGCCATGTCATTTTCGGCCTTCCTCGTTTTCTGCATCCATCAACATTCGCATCGTAGACTCTTTTAGCCATTTTTTCGTTGTCCATTCGCTCTACATGTCCAAACTTCAAATGGAATGTAATTCGCATAAAATTTACGTTTCTAGAAGAAAAAAAAATCACAGAGCTGGTTAGGGAAGCCTTGGAATAGTTAGTGCCATTTGCCACATTCTATCGTTGTGAACTTAAATTATTATAGACACAAATACTAAAAGAAATATATACTCCAATCGTTAAAAAATAAGTGAGTTGTTTGTGTCTCAAAAATAAAACCTTGATTCAACAAATCATTAAAATAAAAACAGACGCTGCTTTCTCACAGGAACTGTAATAAATTTATTGATTTTGAGGACGCAAAACCTTTCATTTTTATTTTTGCCTTGCTTGTGACTGCGACCCTTCTAGAAAGGTTTTGCGACCACAGGTTGAAACACATTGGTACGTACAATGTTAAGTCAAATAACTTCGATAATTTTCTTGACATTTCCGTTTAAAAGAGCTTCCTACGTATTTCCTTATATTTTATTTGTGTTAATTTAATTGATCTTTGGGCTGGAGGCCTAAAAGACTGGTAGGAGTATATATTTACTTTGTAAATAATTTATCACAAGTGAATGGAAATTGTTGTGTGCCTTAGGTATGATAAAAGCCCGATATGTTGATTAACTGAAGTCCTAAGCGCCAGTGATATCATGCAGCTAAAAAAAATGCTACGTATTGTCAAAGATTCAAGTTTGTTAGGGAATATTTTTGGTAGATGTTCATTTTAGCTTATTATCGAAATAAAAACGCGTGATAATTAGTCCACAAATTTTGAAATGACCACTGACCGGTTTCCTCGCTTCAGCAACATCTTCAAGATAGATATCTTTATTATGAAGTTTAATGTATTTTAACAAAAAGACTTTTATTTAACGTTATTTTGAATATGACTGTTTGATATTAACATGCTTAAACTATTTAATCACAGGAAAATCTGTAATTGGGTAACTTTTGACCTTGTTCTTGGATTTGATAAATGTTTCCAAGTAACTGAATCATAAGATAATCTTGTTTTGACTGTTGATAAACATTATCCCTTTAGATAATATTTCGAAGAAAGTCAGAATTCTACTACTGAATAAAGTAATATTATGAAAGCAATTATATATTGCATAAATATATGAAGGTTTGTTTAATTTTGTTTTATTTTTGGGTAAAATAAAAAAATAAAAAAAACGCTTGATTTGTAATTTTTGTTTATAAAGAATTCCCAATGCTTTTTTTTTCCAAGAATTCAACGTCTGAACGTAAATTGTCTACAAGTATGTATAAAGTTATATTAACATATTTATAAGGCCTATTCTTTTCTACGGACGCAAATCATAGAACCTCACTAGGGCCTAAAACCGCAAAGTACTGAGTTTGAGAATAGGCGTCTAAGATCAATTTTGGGTGAACGGTGGTTTGATTTTGTAAGGAATGAAGTGGAGCGGAAGCAATAAGATTAGCTGGTCTTCATACTGCGGATGCCTCCTGAGAGCCCTAACAACGCTTGCCTACTTTTCAAGTCATTCGACTCTCGTCGGCCTGGGCGTCCTCTGCTGTTTGTTTGTCGGCAATTTATGTCAGAGACGCAAACCTGACTTGGGAAAACGCACAAAAGCCTGCAGCCGATAGAGGTTGCATCAAGGTTCTTTTTGGACATCATATGCTCCAACCAGTGAGGGGACATGGAATGATTTTTTTTTAATCATTTTATTTATTGTGGTACTCAAATAGTAAACAACACACACGACATTTGTACAGTTATCACAAATTGTTATGTTCAGATATTATTCATCAATTATTTGTGAACACAACATACACAAATAAGTATAAAAAAAAAATAACAAACGAAAATCGCCGAGCTCATCAAATTACATCTAACCTTAGCGGCTGCCACAGACAAAGTAAAGAATGGATACAGCTCAAAAATTTTAGCTTACTTTACAGGGATGTACATCGAATTTTTTTTTTTTTTCATTAGACAGTCGGACTTTCCAAAACTACGAAATTAAAAAAATCCCTTTATAATCTGAACACACCTCTTGGATCGCATGAATGTAAATGGAGGTTACAAAACTGTTTTAATGAAAAAGTTCATATGGTTTTTTTTTGTGATGCAAAACCTTTCTGTGATATTTAATACATAGGGAAATTCCGCTACATGTTTGTTGATTGCAAGGGTAACGACGTCATAGTTTTAGGAATGACGTACGCACACACGCGAGTTAAAGATCACTGCCGTTAAAAATTCATAACCTGCTATACTAATTTTTGACGTGGTGCGCTACTCGCAAACAAAATCGTTATGCATGGAAAAGTAATATCATGCGCGCACTTGCGGGTCCAAGCTTAAACACATGTCACACGGCATATTGTCCGTCACAAAATCGCCATCCTGTGATGATGATTGATGTTTTTGTGCACCCGCAATTTCCGACAGTTGATCAAATATTTCCACCTTCATTGAAAAAAAAAACATATTGAATAGTTGAGGAAATGTGGATGTTTAAACATGGTCAAAATTATGATTGTTACGTGGTGTGTAAAGTAGTCACTCAAACCAGCCAACGACAGGGTATAAGCCCTGAGAATGGCTAGAATTCCGTATTCCCCTCTCAAAAATGTTTTCCCTCTGTGGCAACCAATTTAGATCTAATTAATTCCGTTGGGAGGAAATCCAGACAGTATACAATAATTTAGACATACTCAAAACATTGTTGAATCAACTAACTGGTAAAATACGAAGTTTGAAAATTGTAAAATTGTTTTTGGCCGTTGCTCATTGATTCAGCTGGATAAACCTCAACTACATGATAAAGGTTTCAGCTATTTTACTTAAAAATAAAAAAAAAATGAAATGTGGATGTTTAAACATAGGCAAAACGGTGAATGTTACACAATATGAAAGTGGCCACATAAACCAGCCAATGACAGATCATAATCACTGTTAATGCCTAGACTTCCATATTCCCTTCTCAAAAATATTTTATTTCTAGTGATGCGACGAATTAATGAAAAATAAATGTTCACTCAAGTCATTACATTGCTTGAAAAATTGCTGATTGATAAGTGTTTGGCTTATTTGAGGATGTATCCAAAAACGGTTGTTGCGTTTTTTTTTCGATCTTTAAATAAATGCACACGCACAAGCTGTCTCCACGACATCATTTTTTAACCGATACGGTACTGTTTTTTTACCCGCCATTGCGCGCAAGCTATTTACTCTTGAGGGAGCGCGAGTTTACCCGCTCGTTCAAACTCCAACGTGTGCGCGCCTATTCTCAAGGTAAGCACCCACATGACCGCATCGCACGTATCGGACAGATCGTTAAACGGATTTTAGAATTCTTTATATACCTAGTTAGTCACAAGTGCGGTCTGTCTGATACGGATCAGTGGATGCACTTGTATGACTAATAATTCTCCATACAAACAATTCTCAAATTTGTTTAATACGATCCGTCCGATGCGTGCGATTCGGACATGTGGATGCTTACTTTTACATACCGATTATTAGAAACAATATTTCCGATAGAAAAATCCAAATTGACCTGATATTACTAAATAAAGTGATCAATTTTTTCATTGAATGTCCAGATTTGCTGGAGTTGGTGTGTTTCCGTGTACCTGGCCGACAAATCCGCTACAGATCTCCTTTTTTTCTGCAAGTTCTAGGACCAACTATCACATGCACTCGCCTATCCCTAGGCTCCAAATATAAGGTAATCAGTATGAGGATAAGGCTGATATATTTGGTTCTGGACTTAATATTTATAAAACGAATCTGTTTTATTTTTTCTCTCACAACATAATTCTTAAACTTTTTTTATGTTAAAAAATATTTTTCTATTTTACTTTTTCATATTCATGTATCTATTTCGTTAATATTTTTGGTTGCTTTTGTGTATTTATCTACTTATTACTATTGTTAAAGTAATATTATTTCATCATTTTTTGTTATGTATTTGTATTTGTGTTTTTTTTTTCATATTCATGTTCAATATATGTTAAAGGCAATTTTTGCCGTTTATATAAAATAAATAAATACTTGAGACAATTTTCAGAATTTCTTCAATTTAATAATTTATTTTATTTTTTCTTTATTTATTGAAAAAAACAACAGCCATTACAACAAAAAAAATAATATTTACAAATAAACCAAAATTATAGGCCAAATATAGTTTTCCATGCATTACTAATTACGATGTCAAAAAAATAAGAAAAAAAGCGTACTTTAAAATACTCATTACTCCGCATCATTCCACGCGGAAAAAAAAAAATATCACAATAAAAATGAAATAGTAAAAAAAATAAAACAAAAAGTTTTTTGTTTACTCGGACTTAAAAATCTTTTTGCCAGCGGATCCATACGGAGTAATACGGAGCTATCAGTCGTCCCTTCTTTCTTCTTTCAAACAAGAGAAAATAATCACAATATTTAAGTGTACAAAAAAAAATAATATTACGTAGGTACAGTTAGATTAAATTTTAATTATTATTTTTAATTAGGGTTCTAACATTTTCTTTAAATTTGTTTTTAGCGAGGAAATATATATTTATTTCAGCAAAAAGTATTAGTACCATATATGGAAGGTGATAGTTCACATAAGTTCACATAACCCTATGTGTACGATGTTTTTATATATGTGTATGTGAATGTGTATTTAAGGGGGCGTGTGTATGGGTGCGTAAGTAAAAAAAATGTACGAACATTTAAAGGGGAAAGGGTACAGGAGAGGATTTGGATAGAAACTTTTTATAAATTTGAGATCAATGACACTAGAATTAGACACAAGCTTTAAACAGTTAATCCAATTAGTTTTCAAAAGGCTTGGAATGAAATGGAAAAAGGTTCTCTGTAATCAGTTAATCGCATTGAAATCAATTGTTTTCTTTGTAACATTACTATACTGATGAAATCTACTCGGGAATCAGGAAATTATAACTGAGAATGGTAAATTACTTTGAAATCCACAGTTCTGTTTGATTTTCAACAACTAGAAGTAAGAATTATTTCATAATTAATTTGTTTGGAGTGATCTTGTAATGAAGAGCTAAAAATCTGTCAATTCTGGAAAACTGGAATACCTTGATACTGTCTGCGTTTTGAGTACAGTAACACTTAATGCCGTTTATTCATCAAAAAATAGGAGAAACATATGTATGGATTATAATATATGAACATAGTAGATTAGTTTAGTTTTTCTAGACAAATCTTGTATTAATAATATTGTGACAAATGACAATTGACAAAGGAGTGACAAAGAGCTTTTTCTATTTATTGATTTATTAAACGTCACACACATACAATTACGTTAACTATTTTCTTATCATATTGTGGGTAATTAGATTTACAGTGGAATTTTTCAATTGGCTCAAGTATTGTTAATATATTTTGATTTATTTTGTTTATGTTATAGCTGTACAAATCTCAAATAAAATAAAATGAAATAAATAAATAAGTTTATTGTGCATTATTTGAGACATAAGCCCCAATTCCACGGGACAAAAAGTCCTGTGTTAAGATGGGACTAGCAATGAGTTGACACAGACACATGAGTAAATCACCACAAATATAGGATCAGAAATATAAAAAAATAATTTTAAAAAATATGTATATATATATACATATATTATATATGTATGGCGCATCAATATGGTAAACAGTTAACACAAACATTCGGAAAATCATCTAGGAGTTTCCAACTGAAATCCCTCCCACTAAGGAAAATCCAGTCCTTAACTACTTTCTTGAAAACAGTTTTTGTCCTTGAGAGCTTAATACGCTCTTCCAAAATATTTAACACTCTCGGTGCGATAAATGAAAGATGTTTCTGAGCAAACGTCGAATGGGTTTTGGGTATGACATAATTCATGCTCGGGGCAAATCTAGTACAGACATTTTGCTGAGACCTCTCCTTATTGTTCGACCAGAAGTGTGTAAGCGCTTTATTTAGGTACAGTTGTCTCATATCCAGCACATGTATTGAAACATCTTTTCTGATATCAACATTCTCTGCTGGTCAAAAGCAGTAATTTTATTCGATAAGCATTTCTTTTAAAAAAATATACCTTTCATTTAATAAATGATACAAATAATATACATCTTTAATTTAGATTTAGATTCAGTTTTTTTAAATTTAGACAAACATGTACACTTCATACGTTTTTTCTTCTAAATGTAAAATTTCGTAAAACTTTAGCAAAATTTGAATATCGTTGAATGGCTGATATGAAAATAAAACTTTGCTACAAACACATGCACGCATGCGCATTTTCATGCAAATATTGTATATAAACTAATTTATAAAAAATGTTTTATAAACGTCCATTAATTTTTTGAAATATATGTGTATTTTGTTCTTAAATTGTTAATATTCCCACAGCAAGCACATGAGGTTGCCTCTTTTTTGGTGTGGTATTTTGTTTCGTTTTTTTGTTTTTATAATTTAGCTTAAGTATGTATTTATTTTTATTAAAATGTTTTTTTTTTATTATATATAAAACCAGGTTGTGGTTTAGTGGGAGTATTGTGGATTTACTTACTTTAATTTACTTTACTTACTTAATTCTACTTTTCCACAACTTTATTTCCATTTTTTCAGCACATGTTATGTACAACTTTTACGAAATGATCTGAAAATTTAAATATTTAAGTATACAACAAGAACTTAAGTATTCTCTTGTTTATTCTTGTGAAAAAACCAATATTCTTAAAAAATAGTTTAAAATTCAATTTTATAAAAACGGGTTTGAACTGAACTTTTTTAGAGGAGAACTCTTTATTATTTTTTTTAAACGATTAATAATTTTTAAAAAATAGAGCAAAACTTCTGATTTGCTTTCATAATATTTAACTAAGTGTATTATCTCCAAATTATCCGATCAAATTTAATTTTAAAGTTCGTGTTTATATGAGATTCAATAAACCTTAGTAATGTCTTAATTCTAAGAGGTATTATTGTTTCATAAACATGTTTGTAAAATTTTATTTTTTAATTAAAAATATCTAACAAAACGATTGTTTTTATTTAATATTCATTTTATTTATTGCTCAGTTTTAAATAGATGGCATCTTAAAAGGTAAAATCTTATTAATTTCTTACTTTATATCGGAATACTTGTGATTATACTTAAGTCTAATTGTGTAAAATATTAAATTTTGTAACTGTACTCTATGTTTCCTGAATAAAAAAAAAATTATATATTCAATCCTTTAAGTAAAAAGTAAATATGCATTGGCTTCAGCTATTTACCATTTGACACAATACCTGTTCTTTTATGATATGTTCTAATAAAAGTTTATTCATTATGCTTATTTTCTGCCTTAGCAGAGAATTGAATATTGAGGGGATGATTGTTTGCCATAGTAATTATTAACAAATTTTAGAGTTTTTAATAAGAGTTTCTAACTTTTATTAAATTATAAACAAACTGGCCTTAATTAAAACTTACTGTTTTTTTTTTGTTTTGCTTAAAACTGTTATATTTTCTTTACAAATATCAACTAATGTACCTCTTTACTTCAATGTTATATTTGATGTTTAATTATGTAAATCTTTAGAGCATAATGTAATCCGATTCTAAAAAACTAAAAAAAGTTATGTTAATTAGATACATATTAATTAGACCTACATATTTGATTGTTATTCCACAAAACGCTTAAATTGTCATTTTGTAGCTTGTCAAGTTCTAAGAGCGTACATAATAAATATTTTTTTGTTTAATGAATTGATTTTGTGATATCTACAAACTAACATAGTATGAAAACAGTGAATCGCTTACAAAACAAAAATATTTTATTAAAGTATTGATATTTTACGTCTCACCAAGCCTACTGATTAATATAAGCAAAAAATCTTTTGATACCTGTGTTTTGTAGTAAAAATAGCATTTGAAATTTTTTGATTACACAGAAAAAGTACTAAGCGAAACATCGTTCAAGGTTTTTGTAGCTGAAAAATAGACGCAGAAATTTACAACAAATTTAAAACTTTTGATTGAATAGTTTCTGAGACACATTGCCATTTTTATCAATTAAAAATATTTTTTATAGCTCGCTTTAAATTGTTATTTAAAGCAAGTAAACAAAGGCCTTCATTTTCATAAAAAGCTTATATTTTCGTTCTATAAAAATACAAATCCAATTAACCATTTAAATCACCCGCTTTGTTTATTCACACGTCATCGATCTTGAGGTTCAATGACCCAATAAAGTCATCTGTCTTGTAACTTTTCATATCATTCAATTCGCCCCGTATCCGTAACTAAGCGCCAGGAATTTCACCCCTAAGAATTTCACCCCAAACCTGTGTATGGTTGGAAGTAAAGTTAACCCCTCCCTCAATCTTGCTAGGGAGATGGTTTATCCACCTAAGGGTGGGTTTGATTTTCGTTAACGTGTGTGATAATGCAGTTTTGTTGTAACTTTCTTAGTTAGTTTGGATGTGTAGTAGAACGTTTCGTTTTTCTAGGGATATTTGACCAGTTCTGGAAAATCATCTGTAAACCAACGGAGTTAGTAGGGATAGTTAAAAAAAGTTAATTTTCATATGTATGTACAAAAAAAATTGATATAAAATATTACATAAAACTATCAAAACTCTTTTTTGCTCACTAGTTCGATCCCATCTAGAATATGCTTCTTCTATTTGGTCTCCATTCTACAGAATTCATAATTACCACATCAAGTATGTCTAACACCGTTTTCTAAAAAAAGTGGCATGGTTGCTCGGATTACAGAGGGGTAATTATTTCTCCTTTGAAATAGAGCAATCTCTTAATCTGTCTTCATTGGAGAAATGTAGAACTGAGATGGACCTTATATGCATTTTTGAAATATTTAATGCTATAAGTGATGTCCCATCTCTGTTGCAATCGATTTATTTTCGTGTCCCTAACCATGTTACTAGAAGTCAAAATCTGCTATTTATGAAATCTTCAAATAGTAATTTTTATTTTTATGCCCCAATGTTCAGAATGTGTTGATTAGTCAATTCGTCACACAACTTGCGATTATTCGGAGTAGATATAGATAATAGATCTTCCGGTTTTTCGCAGATCTTTTCGCCACTAAAATAGTTTGGGATGAAGATGGATTGGCACGGTTTAGCTCGATGTCTTATATATCTTTCGTTTTTATTAGTAAATTGTTTACCATATTTGTTCTGCTCTCGTTTGTTTAAGCTTCATAGTTTTATGTTATTTTTGTTTAGTTTATTATGTATACATTTTTTCATGTAGCTGTTGTAATTGGCTTAGGCCGTATTAATAATAATTAAATAAAAAAATAGATCGGAGGTTCCCAATCCCCGGGCTGTGGACCAGTAACTGTCCGGAAATTCAAGTAGTATAAGGCCGCCCAAGACCCTGCTTAAAAAAACACGAGAAAAAATAAACTGGACTTATAGGGACGGTGCGTGAACAGAGGCATTTTGGACATGTTTCAGACATTAGTGGCGATTTTGAACATTCATTCACTTAGTTGGCGCCGACCTTGTATTGGCTTTTAAAACACAAACTGGTAAGAAATGCATCTGAGACCCAGTGGCAGCGCATTTGCCTACCATGCTAAAGGTCTCGGACTCGATTCCTGACATGGATGTCATGAAATATTTACTTGAAAAAATGTTTTAACACAACAATATTTCATTATTCCTGCACTGGTGCCAAAAGCGTAAGACTGATCATTTTACCTTCATGTTATGAAAATAAACAAAATGCGCTGCAATTGGTGTACCAATGCAATACCCTATCACCATTAGATGTGGAAAAGAAATAATGATAAAGATTAATTAATTATAGTTATTTAGAATTATACATGTCATGATTACACGATGCAAATTACATACATGAAAATGATTTTTGACTGAGTTTACAACACATAAATAATTTATAAAAAAAAACTTTGGATATTTATAAATTTATTTTATTAATTAGTATGCATGCATAATTACATAATATATGAAAGAATTTATAATTATTTTCGTGTCCTGACTTATTAGATAACTCTGTGTTAAGTAGGAAGTGTATACAGAAAAAGGAACAAACGTGTTCTCTGGGAGCCGTCGGGTATGGAAAAAAGCTATCTCTCTTTTGTTTTTCCTTTTATAATGACTGACCGCGCCCTCTGTTGACCATTCCTGCATTCCTGCATTCCTGTAGGCAAATGCGTTGAGCACTACACCACAGGGCCGACAATTAAAGTCATTATATTTTAAAACAGTTTTCTGCAGTGAAGAATAACATATAAACAAAATTATCATTCCACATTTATATTATCTAACGAACATAATTTACTTGAATTTTAGAACATAATTAATTTATTTTATATATATATTATATCATATCCATATGTTGCCGAAGTTTATTTGGATGATGTTCTGATTTATGAAAGAAAAAAATCTTCAGGTTTCTGGTCTCCAAAATATTAAATATGTTACCCAAACATTGCAAAACCATGACCCGGATTCAATTGAATGAATTTGTAAAAAATTGGTTATTGAGTTTAGGTCAAGAAAAATCGGATAATTTACTCTAAAACATTCTCACATGATAAAATAAAATATTTTTGGGTATTTTGCATTAAAATGTCTGCCTTAAAACAGGTTGTACCTAGTTAGGCAGACTAGACATGATCCAGATAAATCTATTACCTAACTGTGTATGAAGTAGATGAAGTAATTGTTATATTTGTTAATAAATCATGATTATTATTATTATTTAATCGAACTTACTTTTATTTTAATTGATAAACGTAGCAGTAGTACCCTTTCCGGATTGCTCTCACCCCCACTGCATAAACACCGGTGCAAATTGAAGCAATGTATTGAAAAAATATCGTGTCATCCATCGGGGTATAAAATAGCAACCCTCAAACCCATTGGAGTGAGTTTCAACGCTCCACTTCAACCCCTAGAGTAATACTATTTTAATACCTCAGGAAAAAAACACCCTTCCAGTTTTTTAATGCCTCAAAAATTATTTCTGCCTAGTACGAAACTCACCCGGAAAAGATTCGAGGGTTTATCTGAAGGAAGGGCTAGAAAATGGAAAAACTAAGGGGAGATAATAATTAATTAATGAACAAACCATGTTTTTGTAATTGCGAAAAATACTGCGTCAAAAAAAGAGGCACAAAGAAAACCTTTGCCTGTATAATTGCTCATGCAAATAAGATTTTGCTAATTTTAATTGAGTGCTTTACAAATAACTAAAGGTGAGCAAACTGCCTTAAAGCCATCAAATATGTATTTGGGGTTGCAAGTTCTCTAGAACAAAGCTCTGAGAAACAAACAAACAAATTTTTGTTTTTGTTTGTTTTTTTTACATTAATATTATTTGCATTATTTTTAAATCATATTTTTGTTTTGCATATAACTTTATTTCATTGTTTTTTGAATCAAAGACTAATTGTACTCGTATAGCATCATCCGCCGATACAAGGACTATGAATGAATAAACTAAATTCAATTATTGTTTTAGTATCCAAAATCTGCTATTGAACATAGGTATTCAGAAAGCAGCCAGTCCACAATTTCGAAAAAAATGAGATCTTTGTGTTATCGTGTGCAGTAAAGTTGATTTTATGTTGTGTTAAAAACAGCCAGAGAGATTTAAAATAAAAAAAAACTTTTATTGTCACATTTTGAAAATAGTATTGATCACAAAAACGACATTTCTCAATTTGCGGAAAATATCCATAGCACCAGATAAATCTTACGGTACTTAAAAAATCATTAAAACTGGTTAAATTTATAATCATATTATTGTTGGTCATACAAAAAAAAACTAACAAATTCATTGTTTCTCATTCGTCAAAGTAACATTCCAACTGCTGTGTAGATTTAATTATTCACTCTTTTTACAAAGGTGCTTTTATCTTGGTTTCTCTTTTCTATAGCTGGCTGCTTTACAATTCATTTATAATTCATTTATTTATTCAGATATTTAGAACATTACAGAAAAAAAGACCCAATTCATTTTAAATACAATAAAAGATCACAAATTACAGTAGATAGTTATGTTATTAAAATAATATAACAAAATGTAAAAAGAAAAATTAAAAGTTAGAAAGTGCTTTCCTAAGGGAAGGCCCACTGTCGTGAAATATGTCGACATCCGAGACGATGCAATTGAGTAGCAAGATTGCTCTACCAACCGGCATAACCATTGGCAGGTTAGTTCTACATCGCGGTAGGTAAAACAATCGATGCTGTCTTTGTCTAAAATAGTTATCAGGTACGAACAGACCTACATCACCCAATGAACACCCAAATGAACGTCCCTCCTCCTCCATAATGACTGATAGCCTAACATCCCCAGTAAAAAGTCGGTTGGGAAGAGCCAAGGATAATATCCACACTCTTTTAGAAACAGATAGCGCAGGAATTTTTTCTGCACTCTCTCCACTATCAAAGAGTATCGAGTCTCATGTGGCGACCAAATAATGGAACTAAACTCCAAACGACTTCACACTAAGGAATTATACAATGTCCTCATAATCTGAGTGTTAGAAAAGATCTTGGCATTTCTAAGAACAAAACCAAGCTTTTTAAGGGAGTCATTACATAGATTAACTATATGAAGATTAAAAGATAACTGAGCATCAAACAACACCCCAAGATCTCTGGACGTTGAAGCCCTTTCAAGCCTTACTCCGTCCATGAGATAACGATAGTATATTGTTTTGGATGCTCTTGTGTATGCCATTACAAAACATTTGGAAACATTGAAGAACTTTCTGCATAACTACGTTATATTTATAGTGCGTGTTAATTATTTATTTATTTATTTGACACATTACATATACGATAAATATACATACAAGGGCGGGCATATTGCCTTAAGGCAATTTCTTCCTACCTACCCAAACCGTTCAGTTTGAGAAAATTATAAATACATGAAACAAAAATTACAAGCAAAGATTAACAAGAATAAATAGATATAAAAAAAAGAAATAATAACACTATACTATGAAGAGAGGAGAGGGGATGGGAAAGTTACATTTGTGTATTGACAATATACAGTCAATATGGTCAATATACAGTCAATTTACTCAATTTGCAGAAAACATTACTTTAAAAATCATTTATACTGATCAAATTTATAATAAGACTCTTGTTAGTAATATAAAACAACTAACGATATTTTGAGTTTTTCCATTTTTTTGTAGACAAGGACTGGATCCAACTTCCTGGGGAGCTGTTTATATTAACATATTACAAAAGAGATGAAGAACATTTAAGCGAGGGTAATATAGAAGTCAAGGCATCTACAGGGCTTATGAACTGTCAATGGCTGGTTTAAGAAGCCATTTTACACACTGTGTAACAAACACCATTTTGCTCATATTTGAACATCTATATTCCTTCGATTCTTTCATCTGTTGGTGTTTGTGAAGTAAAAGAGCTGAAACCTTTATTTATGCGGGTGAGATTCATTTAATTTAATTATTTCACCTACATACTAGGCAACGGCTGAAAATGTTATTTTTTTCAATTTCTATACTTCTTCATGGACCAGGTGGATTTATCAACGATATTTTGCGATTCAGGAAGTTGAATTCAGTCCTTGTATACAAAAAATTGGACAAACTCAAAATATCGTTGATAAATCCACCTGGTCTGGTTTTGACTATTCACTTTTTTCACAAAAGTGCTATTATCTCAGTTTCTATTTTCTACAGCTGGCTGCTTTCTGCATAACTACGTTATATTTAAAGTACTTGTTACATATGGGTATTTACAACATACAATCGACAGTGACCAATGGTTTCATACTCTGGGCGAATACGATATGTCGCGGGCTATAATAAATTGTATGGTCTGTTCTAAACTAAACCAATGGTATCATTGCTATCGAGATTTATAATTTAATGTGCACATTAAGTAGTACACGGTGGTTTGAATTGAAACAAGAGTAGATGCTTTTGATTATTGAATAGAAATCAATTCGTTGTTATCAACTAGTATCAACATAATAATATATTTATTTATTTTATTCCAGTTCGATTAGGTGGGTAGTAGAATATCCAACGGGCCATGAAATGTATTAATTAATATTTGTCGGCCTCGTGGTGTAATGGTCAGCGTGTTTGCCTACCAAGCAAGAGGTCTCGGATTCGATTCCCGACATGGTTAAAATTAAATACTTATTTAAAAGGGTGTTTTCACACCTGAATATTTCATAGTCCCTGGACTGGTTCCTGAAGCGTAAGATTGATCATCTTATCTACATGTAACAAAAAATGAAAAAATACGCTACGATTGATGCACCAATACAGTGCCCTATGCACCATTAAGAGCGAGAAGGGAATGGTAATGTACGCCTAATGGGCATTTTTAAGGACATATTTATACATAGAAAATTATTATATTGGAAAGTAGAAAGACACAATGGTATATAGTAAACTTAGTGGGAGTGAAACCGGGAAAGAGATGTTTATAATTTTATTTGATTCAGTGATCGTTTGAAAAAAGACAACTTTTTATCAAAGAAGTCAAAACTGGTATGTTTGTTGGCAGATCTAAAAATTCTAGGCATAGGGGAATGAAAACCAAAGTTAATGCTATGGTTATTTGTATGAAAAAGAAGTTTTGTCTGAGGTTTCTAGTTGAGATATTTAATTTTATTGAACTCAGTAGTTCAAGCGCATCAAAGAGTAAGTTGAGAATTTTAAATGGAACAGAAGGTCGGATGTAATTATAACAAATCAGAAAAAACAGTATAAAAAACAGCATATCTCATATCAAATTAAACAGATATATACAATATAGAACAAATGATTCATTAAAGAGCAAGTCAGAAAAGATTTAAATATAATAGATCTAAAAGAGAGAGAAATAAAATGTCAAACGTAACAATATTAGGAAAAATGGCAGTTAAGCGTTTTGCTCGAATGCTAAAATGCAAATTCAATGTAAAAATTTTGTCATTATACTTTTGTTCACGAATTTCTCTGAAGCCAATTATGTAACCTGCAGTTTATACCTACATTTTAAATAGGTTGTTATATTTATACCTCAACCCTGCAGTGGTCGCGCGGGGTACATATCGGGCCACCCCCTATCATAAAAAAATATGAATATCTTGAAATCAATGTTCACGTGTCACTTGGAACTCCGTGTACTTAAAATAAAGCATATGTTTAAAGTTTATATTTGAAGCACTAACTTTATGTTTTTTCATTATCATAAAATAAATAAAACAACTTTGTTTTTAACAACAAATTTTTTTCCACCGACCGGTTTCAAAGTAAAAAAGCTTTTTCGTCAAGGTTTTTGTAACTAATGAATTGTTTCCTATTTTATTTTTATCATGTTTACTAAATACTACACATGGAGCCAATAAATCAAGTCTTTTTTTTCCTTAAGGGGTGGTAATTTGACATGATTTTTTTCGATGCTAGACAGGAGTTAACTTTAAGAAATATTGTAATCTCTTCAATAATTAACTTTTTTCGGTTTTGAAAAGCTTTTTTAATTTCTTAGATTTATTTTATTTTCAACATGAAGTCCTTTTAATCCAGTGTCTTTATTAAAGTTATGATTATTTTCTACAGATGGTTTGCGAATTAATCAAAATTTTTATTGGTTAAGCACCTTAAGTGTTCTTTTATTCTAATATTAAAGTTTCTTTTATTTTTTCCAATGTTGATTGAATTGCAATCATTACAATTTCATTGGTATATCCCAGATTTATATTTATGGACTTTGTCTTTGGGATTTTTAAAAAATGTTCCCATTTGATTAGTTGTGTAGATTACAGGTTTAATGTTTGATAGTAGGGAATAAGATATTTGTTTGGAAAAAATGCCATTTATAAAAAGAATCCGCCTCCATTGTTTAGGTGAGTTTGCTTTATGGGAGTAGAATAAACATATTTATTTATAAGTTTGCGTTTTTGTTTTGATTTAATATTTTATTAATTGATTTCTCATTATATCTCTTATTATAAGCAATCCGTTTTATTGTGTTATGTTCTTTTATTAAATTAGTATCGTCTAATGGAACGTTAATTAACTTTTGTATTATTGAATGTAATGCGGAATGTTTATGGGCAATTGAATGATTTGAAGAATTATGAATTATGAATAATTATACCGGCTAAATACACATAGAATTTACCTTGTGCCTGGCCCATTTTTGTGAAATTTCATGCTTTGTGAAGGGTGTATTAAAAGTGTCATGATTATGAAAATACTAAGTTAAATTAATTAAAACTTCTCATCTTTATTTGAAACAATTTAATAAATATTTTTTGCGTAATAGTTTTGCCAACATTGGCCTTTATGGAGAGCTACATTGCAATGTTCGCACATATACAGGGTATCACTCCTTATTTTGTGCTTTGCATCCCGGAGCTGTGTAAACACGTGATTTTAACAACCTGCGTTGTGTCCTGGTCCCGTTTTTCACGTGGTTTACCAACAGCAAAAAAATACTAATAAAAGTCACTATATGTCAATTAAATGCCCTTTTTTTGACAGCTGGTAAACCATATGAAAACACGGGAAAACGCGTGGTTATATAATCAGGAGTGTACACGCCTCCGGGATACATAGTGTTAAAGACAAATCAGGAAAGTTTAATTTCTTATATATTTTTATTTCTTAAGTAAATTTCATTTCTTTACGTAATAAATTTAAAAGTTTACGTAACTGATGAAATAATTTATTAGTTATGTAAACCTTGAGGAAAAAGCTTGTTTGCTTTGAAACCGGTCGGTGGAAAAAATAAATAAATTAGTGGTCAAAAACAACGTTGTTTTATTTATTTTGTTTTATTAAAATATCTGTATTCTCTTCCCTGCTCAGAGTTTGTCGTGCTTTGGAGATGCTTGGACGTGTTAGGAGGATCTCTGAAAATGCATGGTGTACATATGTCACCCGCGCAACCAGTAACGTAAACGTTTTTTCATTAAAAAAATTTGCATCATAGATGATTATAAGATTGTTTATTTTGATTGTTATTTTTTTAAGGCAGTATTTTGTTTAAATATTGTAGAAAATACGTTTTAATATGAATGTAGACATAAATTATCAAAAATAAGTTTTAAAAATCTGCAGCGTAACCGCACATGACTTCGTCAACCGGAAAACGTGGAACATTATTTAAAGGACTTGAGTTCTGATGATGATCAAGGATTCCTTGAGGAACGCAATTCCAATCGGAATAAGAAAAAAAACAGGTGAAGTACCTACAGTCGTTCCAAATTTGCAACTGGCGAGGTGCCGATCGGAATTTTCATAAGGGCGATGACAGTACACTTTGGTCAAAGAATGCACCATCATATTGAAAAAAAACTCACAAGCATTAAATTGTTGTTGTATCACTTGCACTTTAAGGGTTAGTTTGACAAAAAAACACTGAGTAAGACTAGTTGTCTCGGAAAATGACGTTTAAATTTTCGAAATTATATATTTAATGACATTTTTTGTTATTTTTATGTAAGAGAAGAATATTTTTTTTTTATTATTAATAAAATATATAATACAAAAATTACATATTATACTCCCAGGAATTATTAAAACTCATTTGGGACCGTACATAAGAAAAATCATTTTTTTCTCAATATATAATATCATACAAATTAATACAATGGAAATAAAAAGAAAACATTATTTTATAAGAAACATAAAACACCATCATATATAAATTACAATAAAAAATATTACTATCAAAAAGATTTAAGAAATATTTTTTAATTGCGACACTTCTGGATTTTTTATTTAGTTTTTCGTGTCTTAGCTCATCAGGCAGTTTATTATTTTCGGAATGGCCAATATTTTCCAAGGACCTACTGCCAAACTTTGTTGAGCGAAACTTAGACACATGAAGATTCCCTGAATAACGCGTATTATAATTATGAATATTATGACCAAATGTGTATTTTAAATTTGAGTGAGCAGAAAAGTTGATGATAATTAAAATAGTATTGGTTATGTCATGCAGTGGCATTACCTTGAAAGGAAGTATCTTTGTTTGTCGGTAGATATCCTTGACATGAGAATCCCGTTTAAGTCCAAGAATGTTTCTTAGAGCTCTGTTCTTAAGAACTTGTATTTCCGAGATCTGATTTTTGCTGGAAAAACCCCATATGCATGATAAATAAGATAGGTGGGAATGAATCAAAGCCTAGTAGACGGCAAACGAAACGGAATGAGGAAGCAAGCCTCGAAGTCTATGCAATACGCCAGTTACGGGTGTATTTCTTACTAAATGTTATTGAATATTATAATAGTGAGTTAGTGGTTAATATAACCACTATTCGATTTTTCTAGGTCTACCGGTTTCGAGACGTACCCGTCTCTTCATCAGGACACCAATTAAACCAACATGCAAACCAAAATACAAAACCCACTATACACCTTCACCATAGTTGTTGCACAAACATATAAAACCAACACGACATGCATTTTAATAAGCACATGCACTGATTAGGACAAACATGCACTGATTAAATTATGAAAAGTTTATCTTGTTTGAGAATTAATGAAAAAAGTAGAGAGGATGGAGGGAGGGGATAAGCTTAATAGGTTTTATAGGGTGACCATTGCAGTGGAACATCGTATAAAGGACTATATTGGAAGTTTGTTTAATTATTGATCAAAGAAACATTATTTAGAAAAGTCGGTAAGTAGTTATATACAAATATTTAATTTCATTTAGTAAAATGTTTAACCACAAAGTTGATGCTTTAAATATTTAAAATATATCTTGTCCATAATTTAATTTAATTAAATAATAAAATTTCGTTGTAATTTAAATTAAAAAAAAACAATTATGCTCGAGCGTTTCATTTTAATTTCCCCAAATTAAACTGGTTAACATTCGTATCCCACGCGACCACTCGCCTTACGTATTGAGGCGTGACCTCTGTCGGGCTAACAACTTTCAAAAACATTTATTGACAAAATAACCAATAAAAGTCGAAAGTGAAGAGTGCGACCTCCTGACCTCTGCCCCCTCAAATCTCCCCTAATACGGGATTGTGAATAAACTCATATTGTTAACTGCTTGCGCTTACTCTAATATTGACAAGTTATTTCAATGTCAGACGTCTACAAATGTTGGCATTATGTTAAAATTATTTGGCCTCGCTTAAAAATTTAGTTAACCAAACACGGCTAGGACGAAAATTTAAAATAAAGTAAAACCTTTAATTCCTATGAAGCTGTGAAGTGAATCGATTCAAATTTCTTCTTTTATTATTTTACGTCAGCTCAAAATGAAAGTTGATGCTGAAATCTAGTTCAACAACAATATTATTACATATATTGTAAGAATAATCAGGGCCCATTTAAATGCGTATAGTTACTACATACCTGTTTTAAATTTGTATATTTATATTGGTGGTCTAACTCACAAACTTGTTAAGTAGTGCAATATGATTAAGGTTTTTGTTAGATTTACAACCAGTGTTTATAAAACAGTTGTTCTTGAAGAAATTGGTACTGAAAAAATATGTGGCTACAGTAAATAAACATGAGTTAATTTTTTTATACTGTTAGGTGACAATTAAAATGTATTAAATACTTTTTCCAAAATCGTACTAAATACGTGTATTGGTATTGTTTTAAAATATTTATGTAATTCAAAATGAAAAAAAAATGAATTGAATTCCATTCGTTAATAAATGAGTTTTGTAATTAAACAATTTTTTTAAAACATTTTTTACTTGCATTACAGCATGTTTTTTAGGTTCTTATGCATCTTTTCAGAATTTTTACATCATGTCCTTTTAAAAATGATAATTTTTATGTTTGTCCGTACCTTTACACAGTAATTTTGTAAATGTCCCTGAAATTAAATGAATAAAAAAAAAAATTTTTTTTTTCCTTTAGCAAAATAATTAAAAAAATAAAAAAATAAAAAAAATAATTGCGTTCTTATGATTTACCCAAATATTTAATTTTGAGGGCCATTTTCAACGAGTTGTAAATAACTCACTATTAGAAAATGGAATCGAGTTGGGGTAGAGTGGGATTCGAACCGCGGACCTTTGGTCCGTGAGTCCGAGACACTAGCCACAGGACCACAACCCGATTGATTTAATTTAATACTTATTAATGATATTTAGAGTATTATATTATATAAAACCTATCAATACTAAAGCAGGTTAAGTACTAACTGCTCAAAGAAACAAAAAAAAATAATTTGACATTTTTTGTTTTTTTTTTTTTAATTAAAAACATTTTTTTTTTCAACAATAGTGTTTGTATGTTCAAATGTTTGTAGGTAGGCTGGTGTTAAATAATGTGTAAAGTGGTCACTTAAAACAGCCAATGGCAGGTCATAAGCTCTATAAATGCCTGGACTTCCATATTCACTTCTCAAAAAGGTTTTCCCTCTCTGTTGCAACAATTTAAAAATATTTTTTTAAACATATTACAACAGAGATGAAGAACATTTAAGAGAAGGTAATATAGAAGTCTAGGCATCTACAGGGCTTATGACCTATTTTTGGCTACCAGGTTTGGTAATTACAATTCACGAATAACCGTGGTACCGGGAAACGTGATGTATCGAAACAATTACTCCCATTACAAAGAAATGTGTAAGCGTGTTTTTTATGTTTCACTTGGCTTGTCAGAATTTTTTCGAATTTCTCGAATAAGCGTTTAAGTTTGAAGCGTGACTTATCAGACTCATTCTCTGCCAAGAAAAAATGTAAATGTACGCAGTGCGCCCAAAGAAGTTTCACTTTAATAATTGTTTTTGCATAAACTAACAATATTCACTCAATTATATATGCATAGATACTGGCTTGTCTATGGAATGGAGACTGAAAATTCCACGCCATAGACCGTAGTTATGCTCTATGCTTTATCGTAACAGCCGAACTTTCGCAATTGAAAATTTTATTATTCATTTCAGATGTCTTCAGAAATAATTTAAACTTTTAAATGGTTTTCAGTTTTCATAACACCCTTAATTTTCATTAACTTTCGAAAGGTTTCGACGAAATAACTTCCTATGAAAAAAATTGACTTCACAAAGTACTATTTAACGACATAGGATTTAAATGCCAATAGTTTGAAAACTAAACGAAATGATAATTTTCAAACACAACATAGTTAATTAATTAAGTTAATTGATATTTCGTGAATTTATTACGTTTACGGACGTTTTTCTTAATGGCAGTTTATTTATTCTTCTATAGCTACTTTTATCATCACGCAATTTCCGCGTAAGGGTAGACAGAGATAATGTAATGTATTTATCTAGATAGCCGTAAAAAAACTAAAGCAACTAATTATAACTTAGGCCGCCGCACACGTCTATCCTTGCATGGATTTCTAGAGTCTTCCACATTTATACATCTTGTCACACGTGCCCTTCAGTTCTGCCTGCTTTTGACACGACCTGACTTAAGATTTTGGTTTATCTGATCATGGCACGTCTTCCTTGGTCGTGTTTGTCTTACTTTACCGTCCATTCTCGCCATTTATACCTTATTTTACCACTTTTTCGTCATCCGTTCGTTTTACATGACCAAATCATCTCAGAGACCCTTTCTTAATCTTATTATCAAATAAACGTAACTTAAATTTACACTCTTGCCTGATTTAATCATTTATTTATCACACATTTGTCTAAGAGATCGCATTTCAACCGCGTTAACTCGGCTTTAATCCTTCCTCTATCCGTTTCATGTTTCACTTCTATACAAAAGTATTAGGACTAAAACTCCCTTGTTCACTGCCAGTTAAGCTTCAATTGCCATAGTTTCATTAGCAATTTCTAACAACAGATAAAAAATAAATCCTTTATTTTTTTGTTTGTGTCATAATTTTTTTATATTTTTTAAATTTTTTTCGACTGTAAAAAACGATTAATAACAAAAATAATCTGCCCTTACTGGACTATAAGGACACTTAATGATATACTTTTTTTGATATTTTTGCATGTGAGACTTAATACTTAATTACAGAATCGGGTTGTGGTCCCGTGGCTAGTGTCTCGGACTCACGGATCAAAGATCCGTGGTTCGAATCCCGCTCTACCCCAACTTGATTCCCATTTTCTAATAGTGAGTTATTTACAACTCGTTGAAAATGGCCCTCAAAATTAAATATTTGCGTAAATTATAAGAACGCAAATATTTCTTTTTTAAAAAAAAAAAAAAAAAATATACAAATATAATTAACAAAATGTTCAGACAGTTTTAAATACTGCGTATTTAAATTTATATTTAATATATGTACACCTTTATTATTTTTATTATAAAACGTACTATAAAAGAACAAAAACATAAAATAAATATCATCATCATCATCTTCTGCCCTCTCAGTTCTCCCAGTCCGATGGTGAACATCTCTTCAAACAGGCCTCCCCCTTACATTTCCACATCTCCCTGTCCTGAGCGAATCCAACCACTTACGTCACCAGACCATCTTGCCTGAGGCCTGCCGATACTTTTTTTGGTTGATTTGGGTCGATTTAGGACTGTCTTTACCATTTTTATTTTGTTAAGAGACAGAAAAACTTATACATAGATAAAAGAACAATTCAAAGTCGCCGATATGATCCACAGGATTGCCAGACAGAAATGGGGCTGTGCTGATCATACAGCCAGGACCACAGACTCTTTTTGGTTTAAGTAATAATACGCATAAAAAAAAAACAAACAAAATTAATCTGAAAAATTAAAAAAACTGATGTTTAAACTAAAAAAATCCATATCGGTCTTCAGGGGGGAATATAAGTGTTTGAATAAGAGATGGTAAATGTTTCTTCAAATGTGATTTAAACAAAATTGGTTTAGAACCTTCATTATCCTTTAACTTACTGTGATGAAAAACTCCCTCAAGTCTGCGTGGTAACCAGACGTAACCTTAGGTTAATCTTCTGTAATATGAGGGTAGGAAATAATTGCCTGATAATCACTGTCTCTTTTCATCTTATTTAAATTATATGTATGTCTTGCATAGTGATCGATTACGTCTATTTCTCTCAAATGCGTGTTCTATATAATTATTTTTTCTTAAAATCCTCGATATTTTGTAATTTTCTGAGATTCTAATGAACAAAATATTTCATTTAAAATTGTCTATAATTCTTCTTCTTTCTATCGTTCGTATCTCCAATGGAGATAAGATATCATCGTAGCAATTCTCACTTTGTTGGCAGCTGCCTTGAACAAGGACTTAGTACTGCAATGGAACCAGTCACGCAAGTTCTTTAGCCAAGAGATACACCTTCTACCTGCACTGCAACTTCCTTCAATCCTTCCCTGTAGAATAAAATGTTACATTTTTCGCCTTTCATCACAAGCCCAAAGTACTAAAATTTTCTTTTCTTTAAGATCTTCAGTATTTTTTATGTTTATCCATCCATCAGAGAACGTTTCGAATGTCCACCCAGGAGATTTTTAATTACGATTTGTTTACATTTTTAATCGTTCTGAGGATGGCACAACTTTTCTTAAAAGCATATACAAAATACGAGACACAAATAAATCAATTTTGAAGTAGAATTAAATTCAGACACAAATGTGGCGAAACTCTGCCCTATTCATCTGTAAGAGCATCTAGGCCGCTACATGTCGCCATTATAAAAAATAATTTAGTTTTTATATTTTTTCCACCTGTTTAACTATCTTCTTGAATAGATGTATCGAGATTTTAAAAGAGCCAGTTTTATAATAGCTTGGTAGATAAATACAGAGGATTGTTAAGTTTACCGTCATGGTAATTGTCAAAAATCATTAAAAAAAATAAATCAAGCGAGCGTTTTTTGCTTGCAATGGGATTTATTGAAAATAATAATCACTTTGAAGTGGCCACTTTTTATTACAAAAGCCTTTTTAAAATATAAATAAAAACTATTTAAAATTTTAATTAGGTAAGGGCCGCGGACAAAATTTTCGGGATCATCATTGGTTGGATTCGATAAACCGAAGTAGATAGAGATAATACAAAAGTAAAGTGTACTATTTTGGTGGGTACCGATGAAGACAGCCTTTATAATCGCGGCCCTAAACGCACTTTGAATCAACTTATCTCAGCCAATGCGCAAGGAACTACTTAAATAATGCAAGCTCAAGTCAGTCTCTTTACTTCAGTTAATAAATAATAAGGGTGACGACGTTGTCAATTCTTTAAGTAGTAATCGTTTTAAAATATACCGAGTGTCTAAAACCCAGGTTTATTGACACCCGGTTAAACAACGCAGATATTTTACATAACTAAAAGCAACTTTGATTTTTATGCCCCAATATCCAGAATGTGTAGATAAGTCAATTCATCACACAACTTAGAATTCTTTGGGATAGATCTTCCGGCTTTTCGTGGATCTCTTCGCGACTAAACAGTGTGGGATGAAGTTGGATTGGCATGGTTTAGCTCGAAGGTTTAGGTCTTTCGTTTTTATGAATATATGGTATACAATTATTGTTTTGCCCTTGTTTGTCTTTGATAAATAGTTTTATGTTCTTTTTGTTCTTTTTGTTCAGTTTCTTGCATTTATGTTTCTTCATGTAACTGTTGTAATTGGCTTAGGCCGTATATCGGTAGTCAGATGGTAGAAGGGACCATTTGTTATTTTCAAAAATGTTCAGGAGAGCTAAAATACGTCTCAATTTCAAGACTTTACTCGACAAGCTAAAATATTTTAGTTTTGCTTTTTAATAATTAATCACCATTCTAAATGACGCTGATTTTTTTTTTCTGCGTGTATTTACTGAAATATTAATTAAAACTTTTGAAAACTTAAACATAGACATAAATACAGATGGTCACTTCTGCCATCTGACTACCACTACTACTACTACTACTACTACCATCACGCCATTTCCCCGTAGGGGTAGGCAGAGATAATGGACCGCCGCACACGTCTCTCCTGGCATACAATCCTAGCCTCTTTCACGTTCATACATGTTGTCATACATGCCCTTCGGTTCTGTCTGCTTGACATGACCAGACTTAAGATTTTGGTTTATCTGATCATGCCACGTCTTCCTTGGTCGTCCTCGTCTCACGTTGCCGTTCATTTTCGCCATAAATACTTATTCTACCATTCTTTCGTCGTCCATTCGTTCTACGTGACCAAACTATCTCAGAGACCCTTTCGTAATCTTATCAATTATACTTGACTTAGATTTACACTCTTGCCTGATTTCATCATTTGTAACCCTGTCATACATTGATTTCCCACACATCCGTCTAAGTGATCGCATTTCAACCGCGTTCACTCGGCTTTCACCCTTTCTCTGCCAGTTCCATGTTTCACTTCCATACATAAGTGTAAGGACTAAAACTCCGTTGTGCACTGCCAGTTTAGCTTCGATTGACATATAAATTACTGTGCTTAGTGCTCCGTTCATTTTGTTGCCCGCATTCACTCTTCTTTCAACATCTTTTTCTACTCTTCCATCTCTTAAAAACATGCTTTCCAAATACACAATTTTTTCTACTTGCTCAAGACATTCGTTGTTTACATTTATTATGCAGTCAGTAACCTCACTATCCCTTTCAAATACCATCACTTTTGACTTACTTTCGTTCATCGCCAATTCGCTCTCCAGACATGCATCATACATTCTAGATACTATTTGCTGCAAATTTGCTGTTTGCTAACAGAACTGCATCATCAGCATACAACAAGCAGCCTACTGAAAAATTATCCACTTTTGCTCCAATACCCATACATTCTATCTTCTTCGTACAGTTGTCCGTGTATAGATTGAACAACCATGATGACATTACTCACCCCTGTTTTACGCCTTTTGAGATCGCAAACCAAGATGCAAAATCCCCCATTTACTCTTATACACGCTAAACTCTCCTCATAGAGAGACGATACTGCACATAAACATTTACATAAATACAGATGGTCCCTTCTGCCATCTGACTACCGATATATTATAAATAAATAAATAACTACAAGTCGTTCTTTTTCTTTGTTATCTTTAGGTCAAGTTGATTTTGTTTGTGAAAATGTAAAGTCAATATGTTGGCCTTAAAAATATTTTCACAACAAATAGCACTTTCATATCGAAGAGAGTTTTGAAGGCTTTGATGGGCTTAGTACATAAACCGGAAAGTCGCATGAAAACAAAGGCATCCATATTTTTATAGCTTCCTGACCCAAAACACGTAAAGAAAGAAATACGGGATTGACAAACCCAAAAAAACCTCCTATTGTAAAACATTTTTGCTTGGACGAATGTGTGATAAACCGTTTATCTCTTATATATGACAGGCGATGACGAATCATTTAAAAAAAACGTTACAAACGCGAAGAAACTGGTCAATTCGTAGGTAATTGACTTTCGTACCTGCATTAAATAGCGTGCTTTTATCGTGATCAGACGTGATGCTACCCAAAATTATACTATCTTGTGTAATTGTAAAATACATTGACAATATTGGAACCATGACCAGATGTATATTTTATTTTATTTTATTTATTTTTAATACAAACAGATGTACAGGTTAAATGAATACAAAAAAAACTATAAAAAATGTATACATAGTAGGGCCTACCATCTAATATTATGTATTTAATCAATTTTATTGCAATAAAGCGACGATGGTTTAAGATAATATTTTTTTTGACACTTTTTATACATATGCAATATATATACATATAAGGGCGGACATATTGCCTTAAAGCAATTTTTTCCTACCTACCTAAACCGTTCAGTTTGAGAAAATTATAAATACATGGACATATTGAATCTTACAATTTTATAAAAAAATTGAAAACAAAGATTTACAAAATAAAAATATAAATAAAAAAACAAATTAACACTCTGAAGAGAGAAGAAGGCATGGAAAGGAAAGAAAAAGGATGAAAGAACAAATTAAATATTTAGATAGTGACATTTCAATCTTGACTTAAATGTAAATTAAGAAGGGGCGGGGCGTTTTTAACTATATGAAAAATTAATACACTATTTACATATATTTACTGAATTTCACACAAGTCATGGTCAAAATAGCTTTGTCTTCAAAGGTGAAAAAAATTATAATAATCTTCCCAATAAACTAAAAAATATTAAAAATAATAAATCTATAAATAAATTTAAAGTAAATCTAAAGGTTTTTTTTGAACACGTTTACACGTTTACAAACTACATTAAATTTTAATTAGTATGAATGTATTATTGTTTTATGTTTTTTTTTTTTTTTTTTCATCCTTTGTTTTTATTTATTTTCTCATGTACTCGTATTTAAAATTATGTAAATTCTTATAAATAAACAACTACAACAGTGTAAGTCACTCTCCAAGCACACGAGTCTCTTTTTTTAAAGAGATAACAATTACTAGATGTGTAAAAGTAGATATGTATAGAATTTTTTAAAAACATGCACATTTTGTGAAGTTTATCAATAAAAATTATATTAAAAAATAAATATAGACAAAACAAGGGGATGAATAATTTGACAAGAGGTGAAAGTACTTAGAAAGACAATAAATGATGGATTAAATAAAAATTGGTTATGAATTTCTTTATGAATAGTAAAAAAATACTTCACCATATCAAACGTGGGTTAACCTTAAATAAACCTTCTTTACTTTCGTTTATTTTGGATACTGTTTCATCTCTGATTATTTTATTTATATAAAATGCATTTAAGCCATTTCTAACATCTAGATCTTACAGTGTTGATAAATTTGTTGAATTGCAATAATTTGTTATAGAAAACCGTCAATTCTGAAAAATCGTTTAGTAATTATTTAATATTTTTAATATAAACCGACACATATGAACTAATAAAACATTTTCATTTCTTTTTTATATTTATTATTGGATGTTTGAACTTTTTTGTTTTTTTTAATTTTTAAAAATTTCTTTTTTAGTTGAGAGTAACACAATATTGGCTATAAATGTTTTAGGTTTGGCTAGTATAGGAAGAGGTTGATTTATTTGTATCATCATACTCATTTCCGCACCCAGTGGTGCAAAGTGCAAATTTTATTTTTATTAGTGTATACGGCACACAAATACATTGAACATTACAGTTGTTGAGGAGTGGACGAGGTGTGAATAATACCTCGCCCTAGAAGGAGGAAAATTTAGTAAGTTGACTATATTGTTAAAGGAGAAAGGTTGCGCAACTCCACTAACCTGCTGATGATGAGGCGGGTGTGCTGGAACCTTGTTGAAGCTGGCGGTCGTAAGACGTTGGCACAGTTTGTAAGGAACCAGCTAGTGGTCTAAATGAACGCTGGCAGAGCTCACTTGATGAAAAAAAACGCACTTCACTCGTAGAATGTTATTTGTTTACTGCTAATATAATGTTTTATCTGGCACTGACACGTATAATTATTGTTACATGCATTGCACTAGGAAATGAAAAGGACGGGTAGGTATTTATTGATTAGGTTGAGCGTTGGTCTGAACAACGGTGTTTTATTACAAAATTATTAAATAATACAAGAACAATTTATTTTTACGTACTAAACAGTTATTTTATCTGTTTTACTTTTTCATAACTATGCGATTTATTAAACTTAATATATTTATGTAAAATTAAGGTAAAAGCAGTGGCAGTTAATTAGAGCTAAAATCTGAATTTAATAATAAGCTAAAATCATACATTCTTGATTTTTTGGTGTTGTTGCAATGTACATAGAATGCCCTAAAATAAAATTTTATAAAAAAATACCAAACTGACCCTTATAAGAAGTTAAGTGTATTTTTTTTTTATTAAAACTTTATAAAAATCAAACATCTTGTCACACGTATATTTATAAATATATATAATATAACGTGCATAGAATTAAGTCATATTTGAATACATCGGACTGTGTCTAATAATTCCCCAGGTAATGTTGCTTGATGGGAAAAAAAAATCATAACACAAATGTAAGGTAAAAAAAAAAGTAATCGGTTAATTTCACTTTAGTTTTTTTGTGCACACGGAAACATTTACTGACACAACAGAGTAGATAAGTAAAGGGTCATTTAATAAGAGTAATTGAATTACTGAACTTTGAACTTAAAATAAAAATAAAAAAAAAGTTATATCCTGTTAAATAATATTTGATGTTTTAAAGTTAATGTCGCTCAAATGTTCCCCACGGCGTTGTTTAATCTGAGGTCTAATTTACATTAACTCTTCCATTAAATGAGCAATGTAGGGTAAAACAATTTACTACCCTGGCAACACTAACGAAATTTCCATTTTGTTTCTTCGACAATCTAACAGATGGAAAAATAATTCAATTTTTAAGTAATGCATTTGCTACTTACACATTCATTTGCTAATTACACATGAAATGTGATTGCATCCTGTTTCTTTAAGATCCTAGCAGTATTTTTAAACTGCAAAACGACACAACACGGCATAGTTGAATTCAAATCAGGAGTTGCGTACTGAGCGACGTCTACAAAGAAACTAATGGGTCAAAACGTAAACCTACACATTTATGAATAGTTGAGTTGCCTTCTGTTTGATGTGCATATGCGGTTTCTGGACTTTTCAGAATTCTTTGATAACGTGTATTTATATACCGATTTCTTTTCATTTTTAATAAATTAACATCAGTGTTAAAACAGCGGTCAAAATCCAAGTTTAAACTTCCTTTGGCTAATGTGAAAAATGTCAATACAACTGATCTGGTTTCCGAGACTGGGCAATCTTAGAAACGGTGAATTAACAGCATAATTTTGTACCTCAGAAGTAGTCAGATTCAAATCCAGAATTTGTTAAAATGAGATTACGATTTTCGTATCCAGTTTATGTCCATTGATTTTGAAAAAATGTAAGTCTTATTTTGAATATACCAATGTATTCAAATACTGTGTTTAAGAATTAATGTTATAAATTATTAGAAACCACTGAAGAAAAAGTATATTTTTAAGGCTAATGTTGAACATTTGAGTATGCATTTGCATTTGCCTGCCTCTGAGGTACAAAACTATTTACAGCAATATCTATATGAATTGGCGCATTATGTCTAGTAGTTCTAACAGGTATGTAAAATTAAATCATTTTTAGCAAATTAGAAGAGTCCAATATACCATTTGTAATTTTAAAAAGGAACATTAAATCACCCAGTTTCCGCCTTCTGGATAAACTTTCCAAATCAATTGTTTTCTTATTTCTCCTCTAGACTAAGACAACCATGTACACAGGTTTTCAGGGCCATACCGCAAAACTTCACAAGGAACATTTTTCCAATGTTCTTTTCAACTTTCAACAAAAAACTGTAGTAAATAATCCCATTGCGTGCGGTCATGTTACATCATGTTACCACTAATAAAATACGGAATATTCTTAAGTTCTGACATTAAAAGAAAAATAATAATGTATTTTCCATAATTTATGCAAATAAAAATATATTTAAGCCCTGTTATAGCAAAATAAATTTAAAATCACAAATACGCCGCTCTTGTTACACGCGTACGCCCCTCATCACTGTCGATTCTTTCGTTTGTTGATGTTTGTGAAGCTAAAGAGCTGAAACATTTATTTAAGCGAGTGAGATCTTATTGAATTATTTCACCTGCATACTAGGCAACGCTTGAAATTTATATTATTTCAATTTTCATTGAAGTAATACAGATGTAAAAATATGGGCAGAATGGTGAATGTTACACAGTGTGTAAAGTGGCTACTTAAACCAGCCAATGACAGGTCATAAGCCCTGTAGATGCCTAGACTTCTATATTGCCTTATTTTAAATGTTATTCATCTCTGTTATAATATGTTAATATATAATATATATTTATTCATTTATTTTTACTTTTACATTTTTTGTATTTTTCTTTTTATACAGAATAATGTTTCCTCAAGATATTTAGATTTATAGATTATCAAGAGAAGTGTTCCTTTCGGTCTGGCCCTGAAACGCCGTATATATGCTTAGTTGAGCACCTTAGATAAATGGACTGACCTACCAATCCAGCATTCGTTTCTAGCAGTATTTTTTTTTGTTTTTCATATATATTTAATATTCGCAATATTCTGTAGTTATACATATTAGTTTTGCATCATCCGTCAATTACAGAATGGCTCTCTTAAAACTAAAATTATGTAATTTTAATATAATTACCGTGTAACACATGTAGCAAAATTTTCGTTTTATAATCATTCATTAATCAAATCAATTTGTGTAATTAAACAAACAAACAAACAAACCATCACACCGTTTCCCTGTAAGGGTAGGCAGAGAGGATAGAACGCCACAACACTCTATCTTTGCATACAGATCTCGCTTCCTCTACATTCATACATCTTCTCATGCACGCGCGCCGATTATTCCGACTTTTGACATGTCCATCTTTAAGTATTTGTTGGATTTGGTCATGCCATGTCTTTCTCGGTCTTCCTCTATTTCTGCATCCATCAACATTCGCATTGCAAATATTTTTAGCCGTTATCTCGCTGTCCATTTGTTCTACATGTCCAAACCAGCGCAGAGCTCCTTTCTTGATTTTGTCGATAATGCTTGTCTCAGCCTTACATAATGTACGGATCTCAACATTTGTTCATCTATCGTACATAATTTTACCACACATTCGCCTGAGAGATCGCATTTCGACAGCATTCAGCCTACTTTCATCCCTGTTTTTCCAAGTCCATACTTCGCTCCCATACATCAGGGATGGGACCAGGACTCCGTTGTGAACTGCCAATTTTGCCTCTTGTGACAAGCATTTATTTGCCAAAGTCGATTTAAGTGCACCGTTCACTCTGTTCCCGGCACTCACCCTCCTTTCAATATCTTTCTCAGTCATTCCATCCCTAGTGAACATACTTCCCAGATACACAAATTCCTCTACTTGTTTTAGTATAACTCCATTCACAGTGATTTCACATTTAGTCATACTTTCATTTCTTTCAAAAACCATCACATTCGATTTATCGACATTCATCAGCAAATCGCTTCTCTTGCATACATCGTAGACCTTTGTTATTAAAAAAATTATTAACAATTACTTAACTCCAACGCTCATCAAACAACTCGTTAAAAGTAAAACAAAATTCAATTTGTTCAAGTCACAACAAAAACATTGTTGGAACTACATTTGACAATATCATCACCAAAAGTTAAAAAAGCAATCATTAGATCGAACGACTTCCTTCAAAAATAAATATTTTACGTTGACCCTGCGGGGAATCGAACACATGACCTCAAACATGACAGGTAACGCGCCAACCTTCCACTAAGACCCGGATTTACATACATAGATGACGATCTTTTGACTTTATTCGGCCAAACTAAAGGGCGATGGATTGATATGGGAGGAGGCAAGAGTGCTGGCTGGCGACAGGGTTTCCTGGAGGCAACTGGTGATTTTCACATGCTCCACTAAGAAACAGATATGGAAAAAAAAAAGGAGAAGAAGCCATTGAGTCGTAGGCACTCGTTTAAGGCTCAAATTTTATTTCACACACACATGCCGTATTTTATTAAAACTTTTATAAAAACTTTATTTGTGGGGCCCTAGGGTCTTGTGTTAATTACAAAAAGTTTACGATTAATACAATGTATGATTTTTAATACAAAAGGACAAAAAAAAACGAAAACGTTTACTTTTTATGAGATAAAAACGTATTTTTTTAATTGAGAAAATCGAGCTCTTTGCAACAATGGTCGCATTTTTGCTGTTAGTTTTCCATCCGTTTATAATACAAGGAGCCGCATTAATTTTGTCAGTTTTGAAAACTCCATTTTACTAAATTAATTTTCGAAAAATAGATTGCATTTGTATCTCGAAAATAAAACGAAATAAGCCCGTTGATTCCGATATGGTTAATTATTTATCGTTTTAAATCTTAAGACGTCCATGACTTTTCAATAAAAAATATTTCGATGTTTTTTTTTAGATGTACATTCTTTACATTAATAAAGAAAAAATAACATGCCATCCTTATTTTAAGTAAGCATTGCTTATTTTCTTGCTAAATAATACCGAGCCAATTCTGTATTACCACCTCTTTTCTTTTTTCCTATATTATTTTCGTACATATTAGTATCATAAAAGGTACGGAGACAGCGAGGAGAACGGCACCTTTGGGAAATAAAAGCGCTGGGGATGATTGGAGAAGATTTTTTATACCCGCTCTGTGTAAATATGAAAGGAATCGATAATCACCTTCTTTGGAACAAATTTTTATTCCAAAAACGGGTATCTACAAATTTATCTTTGAATTTATATACTGTAAGTTCTCGGTATCTGCCTTCAGTTGGTTTACTTTTGTACAAATAATTATACATCGGAATTACAATATATGAGATCCAAAAGTGTAAATAAATTCATACTTATAAAGACGACTTAACTGTCACAACTAGGTTAAAAGAATTGAATGCGTTTTTTACGAAAATGTGCTTAATGATTCTCTTGTTTTATAAATTCTTTGAAATATTCAATTATCTAATTTGATTTTTGCATTTTTATTGAATAGTTTTGAATAACTTTTGAATGTGTTTTAAAATTTAAGGGTTAATTTTTTTTTCAAAATCTAATGTAAAAAATACACATTGCATGCGTTAATTAAGCCAAATATGTATTTTATATAATTTTTGCAAGAGTTTTTTGCTTTTTATTTAAAAAAAAAAAAAAAAATAATTTATCTTCACCCAACTGAAAGAATGTCTCAATCAGATACTAAAAAAAGGCGTCTTTCAATGATCTTCTTGATGCCAAGCAATCAATGAAGGAATCTTCCTCTTCTTACCTTTTTTTATCTCTTCTTTTTCCTACAATGCGTCAGCGCTTAAAATTCTCTTAGTTTATTTTCGATATTCAGCTTTTATCAGGTCATGGTAAATTTAATGATAAATTATGCTTCTTGCTATTTTCTGGCTTATTTTCAGCAACAACCACAAAAATCCGGATTTCGTGTGTTGGATTTTACATACTCTCCTCATCTCAACTCCCTTCTTACGAATCGTATGGCTTTAAACCAGTGAACACTGGTTCAACGTGTAGCATCTAGAAGAGAGCATCCTATTGCAACAGTATTTTACGAAAAAGTTTATAGATTTTTTAGAAAACTCTGAATTGTTGAGACATGAAGGACACACAAACAAACAAACACACTTTCGCATTTAAAGTATTCATATATTTCAGAATAAACTAATTAAATACGAATTTTGTGATTTTTCATTTTAAATAATCCAATTTTGTGTGTATTCACTGAGTGCAAAATCAGTAAAACAGATTTAATATGCTGATCATGATATTGATCATTTAGAACATGACTATAGTTGTTTTATTATTTTAATTATATTTTTTCCGGTTTTTCGATAAAACCCTTTTTTTCACTCAATAACCTCGCAATTGACTAAAAAGTAAATCGAATTCCCAACACCGAATTTCACAGTGAAAATAAATTAATTTTAAACGAAACGTTGTGGTTTTTGCCATAAAGCAAGCCAGTTGTGTGCATCAAGATTATCGCTGGAAAAAAATTATAATCATGAAAAAGAACCTGAGTCCTAGACATGTGTTGAAACGTTGCTCTCAGGCCTACTGACAAAGGAATTCAACGAGAAAAATTTTTGAATCGGGTTGTGGTTCCGTGGCTAGTATTGTGGACTCACGAATCAGATGTCTAAGGTTCGAATTTCACTCTATCTCAACTTGATTGTCGTTTTTTAGCGGTGATTTTTTAAAATTCGTTGAACACAAATGAGTAAATCATATAAACGCAAATATTTGTTATTGTCAAAAAAAAGTCAACCTCGAAGTAAGAAAATTCGTTGAACACAAATGAGTAAATCATATAAACGCAAATATTTCTTATTGTCAAAAAAAGTAAACCTCGAAGTAAGAAAATTCGTTGAACACAAATGAGTAAATCATATAAACGCAAATATTTGTTATTGTCAAAAAAAAGTCGACCTCGAAGTAGGAAAATTTGTCGAACACAAATGAGTAAATCATATAAACGCAATATTTGTTATTGTCAAAAAAAAGTCAACCTCGAAGTAAGGTAGTTGCCGCGTTTGGGGTTGCGGGTTTTAATCCCAAAAAAGTTGAATATTATATTTAATCTGGGGCTAGAAAAGTCGTAAAATTAAATTCTGAAAAAATCGCGATATATGAATTTATAAATTATAAAAGAGTTACTCATTTATTGACAAACAACAATGCCTTTTTATATGAGTAAAACGCATAGGAAGGTCCACATTCTTTACAATGGTTTCGGGTATGTGGAGGAATGTACTTTTGTACTGTATTATATTATCTTGAAAGTAAATATACTATAGAGGAACCTGTTGATAATTGATAATTGTAAAGAATTATTTTTTTACCAATGATTTCTTGCGAGGCGGCGTGTATTTAATAAATTATTTCCACTTAGATATTTTGTCTGGAGTCTTATTAAAAACTTTATCAACGTACAATTATATTAAATACAACTAATGAATGCCGAACAGTGCTGTTTAAATTATCCGTGGAAATCCAAACAATTTAACGTCAAATTTTATAAGTGAAAAACAATATCGTTTTGATGGCAACCGGAATAAATGGTTGTCAAAGAGGGTCTGTTTGACGCTTCTTGTCGTCAACGCCCTGTTGTGTGAGCAGGTTTGTCACCTGGAGTTTGGTGAGTTCAGTAAGGCAATCTATTTATTTATATTTTCACATTGTTTGTATTCTTTTTTTATACAGAATAATGTTCCCTCACTGGAGTGCCTTAAATTAGTTATTAAACAAAGTTTACATTGTAATAATAATAAAAAATATATAATTAATCTTAGTAACCTAATTATCATTAACATAATCTTCTTCTTCTAGTGCCTTGCCGGGCCCCTTTGACGTTAGCTATCACTGTAGCGATTGTACATTTCGCAGCCAGGACGACTGCTTATTGATGTACTCGCCATAGTGATTCCTGGGAAAAGAGAACCAGAGTGGTTTCTCGTTGCCTTATCTGGTGGATTTTTCTGTCGGGGTTACCTTCCCTTAGCTTGTTGGTTCTGGTTTAGAGGCGCCAGAAACTTGCCTTTATCCTCTCGTTATCTGCTGTACCACACCGTTATGAGTGTAATTCCATTGCCCAGGGTTTGCGACGTAAACGCTAACGAGTTGGACTTGTCAGTAGTGTTGCCGGTGGAATGCAACTAGGCGTTGGCAGCATTTTAAAGAATCACATCCTCCAGCAAGATATGACCCACTGCGACCCTCATTATCAATTACATAATAAGCAATATAAACTAAAATAATTATAACAAAGATAGCCAATTTAGATAGACCCAAAGAACAAATTTCATAAACAGTACACACATTTTAGCTATTTGGCTTGATACACTCATTGATTCGTGTGCAACTCACCTACACTATACATTTCTTAATAGCAAATTAATATTGTGAGTACTTATTAATTGTCCTTATTGATAATAGAAGTAGATTGTACACTTTAACCGAGTAGTAGGCCAATCCTCTTCGACCAAAGGTTGTATTATAATTACCCATAAAACTTTCTTGAAACAGACGATTTAATTCAAAAAGCCGTTCCTTATGCACTACTGTATGCAGATGAGGATTGATGATGAATTTGTTGAAATCTCTTTTTAAAATTATATGGTAATAAAATGTAAATCAATATTTTTCTTTGAAATTATGTTTGAAAGGTTGAAAACATATTGTAATAAAAATCCTAAATCCAGATGGTTTTCATTCATCTCCCGTGAGAAATATGAAAATGAACAAATACGAATCTAATACATAAAATCAAATACTTTTCCTAGCAAAGAGAGAGCCAAGAAAATTCCTAATTTTCCACATGAGCGCGAAATACGGAACACGGCGATTTTCATGGTTTCCCTTACACAATCTTGTGGTCGAATCTAGAATAAGTATTTACCACCCTTTCCGAAGCAACCCCTGATATATGTAAAAGTGTATGTACGACATTATCATAATTTCCCTATTCGCACCTAGTGGTGTATAGGGTACTGCTTTGACAAAGTAATGCGAAATATAATAATTATACAATTTGTAATGTCGTTGTTTAGAATCGGTTTTTTAAAGAGGTGCCTATATATATTTTACAAACACAACTATTAAGTTTTTCGAACAGGAAATCTAATTTTGCTTTCAAAACAAATTGAAGATTACTGTTTATTTAGCTCATCATTGTTTAAGCTTTGTACACTGATGAAATACGATATATAAATTTTAAACTGATAATCAGTCATGAATTTTTAAATCACGATTTTTTACTAAAAACATTAAACTTTTTAAAACCTAACGATAGAAAAAAAATTAAGACCACGCCCTTTATACGTCACGATTCATATTAATTTATTTCTGCCATTAAAATTTGTGTACAACAGTTTCATGAATCTTGACGTCACAACAACTAAGGCCAAACACGTCACGTTATTCTAACATATTTTTATTGAATTTCTTTTGTACATTTATGTATAAAAACATTAATCTACCGTATCCATATTGATTTAAAAAATACAACTAATTTTTCTAAATCTATTTCATATATTTTTGATTGTTAAGTTTCCTCTTCCGTATAGGGAAAGAATTCAATCATGCGCGCACTCTTAGAATTTTTTACTTTACATATGTTTGAAGTCAATTAGAATTTGCATTTTTCAGGATGCGTGACCTTCTTCGCTGTAGAGACTTTAATTTAGACCTTTGAATGCGCATTGCTCGATGTGATGTCTTCTTAGTACTTTTTTATGGCGTCAAAACTTAGACACTCATCCAAAACACTTCAAAACTGATCGAAACCTTTGAAATGTGGTGCAAGAGGAGGATATTCAAAATCTCCTCGGTGGATAGAGTCCGAAACAATGATGTTTTTCGACGGATGAAAAAAAATAAAGAGGTCCCGAAGGCCATAAAGAAAATAAATCTTGAGTACTTTAGGCATGTGATGAGGGGCGAAAAATATAAAATTTTACAAGTCATTCTACAGGGAAGGATTGAAGGAAGATGAAGTGCAGGTAGAAGGCGCATCTCTTGGCTTAAGAACTTTCGCGACTGGTTCCATTGCAGCACTCGGTCTTTGTTCAGGGCTGCCAATAAAGTATGAATCGCAACGAGGATTTCCAACCTCTATTGAGGAGAGGAACCATAAGAAGAAAAAGAAGAATTTCCATCTCCCGCTTGGAGCCCTCAATACAAATAATACATTAACCAAATGAAATCCATAAAATTAAAATTTATATCGTATTGCAATTTTAGACGGTTGACTCTAAATACAGGTCCAGATGAATCTACAAACTTGCCTAAACTCCAAACTCACCAAACTCGCAGGAACATAACTGACGCCATTATGTATAAAACTTTTAATATCATGATAGATTGCCCTAAGATTCTATCACTTATTAATTTAAGACTCCTAGTAACACAGCCCAGAAACCAATCTCTATTTAAAATTTCTTAATGTTGCACGTAATCTTTTAAAAAGGCATTTGTAAATAGATCCTGCAATATGTGTATCAGAAATTAAATCGTATTGATATTAATAACATATCTTTAACTCCCTTTAAAAATGAATTTTCCAAAAAAATTCAAGTTCTGATATTGCGCCTTGAATTCGCAGTCTGTAATATGCAGTTTATGTGCAGTTCTGTATGTAGGCATATTATAAATGTGCACTGTATAATAAACTGTAGTTTTATTTTATTTTATATATATTATAACGTGTTACTGTGTGACCAATATTTAAAAGAAGATATATTTTTCAATAATATGTATTTCATTAAAATTTTTAATAACAATATAAGTTTTGTATGATAAGTTATTTTATGTTATGTATAATTTTTATGTGACAAAATTTACATTCACAATATTATGTGGAAGCCTGTAAATATGCTTTATAATATAATTGTATCAATAATATTTTGAGTTTGTCCAAATTTTTGTAGTTTTGTAGTTGTCTTTAACTTTACTTAAATCAACAAATTGAAGAATTTAAGAAATATGGATGTTCAAATATAAGCAAAATGGTGAATGTTACTCTGTGTGTAAAGTGGAAGAGCTTAAACTTTTATTGTTGTGAAGAGATTCATTTGACTGAATAATTTCACATACTAGGCAACGCCTGAAAACAATTTTCATATTTTTTTAAACTTCCTCTTGAACCAGTTGGTTTTATTACAATATTTGAGTTTGTCCAAATGTTTGTAGACAAAATACTGGATTTCACCCTCTCGGGAGCCGTTAAGATTAATAAATTACAACAGGGATGGAGAATAACTTAAAAAAGGGAATATGAAAGTCTAGGCATTTACAGGGCTTATGACCTGTCAATGGATGGTTTGAGTGGCTACTTTTCACACTTTGTAATATTTACCATTTTGCCTATGTTTGAAAATCTATATTTCTTCAATTCTTCAATTTGTTGATTTTAGTTAAGTTAAAGAGCTGAAACTTTTATCCCCTTCTTTATGGTATTCTCCATCTCTGTTGTAATTTGTTAATCTTAACGACTTCCGAGAGGGTGAAATCCAGTAATATGTCTACAAACATTTGGACAAACTCAAATATTTCAATACTGTTTTGTCAAAAAACGAGTTACTCATCTTAGATTGTCAATGTTTCAATTTCATGTATCGCGTTTATAACAGATTTTAACTCCACTAATTACTCGATTTGCTCAAAATATTAATTTTATGACGATGATACTGAAAAGCATTAAATGAGCTTTATATGAATCCTTCGGCTTCTTTTTACATGGAACTTTTCAATATTCTAAGCCAACTACACGGAGTATCACTTCTGCACGGGAAACTCGACAGGAAAAATCAATACTCTATACCTTAACACGAATATCAATATTAAACCCGCGGTGGGGGATTGAAAGGACTTAACTGATTATGAAAAAGGTCCCTTTTCTTTCAGGAGTAAGCCATGTATGTGATTTTGTTCCCCGTTGCCTTAAAGGCACAACCTACCTGGAAATATTATAATCATTTGTGGCGCTAAGTTACAAAAAGGATGAGAAAATATTATCTATTCTTTTGATACGGTATTGAAAAGATTTTCAGATTTACGTACAAGATTTTTCGTAGAATATTTTTCATCATTTTGTAGTGGGTTAAAATAAATTTGTAAAAGTGAACATTTGGAATTTTCTTCGCAGTTTTTATGCCTATATCTTGATATTTCTTACTTGATAACCTAAATTTGTATTTTGAGTTTTTTTTTAAATTGGTTTTTATTTATTTTTCTTATTGTACTAATTTAATTAACTTTTTGTACATTGGCGGGCTCATTACCAAATGGCAATTTCTTCCAACCAACCAATTTAATAAAAGTTTAACTATTATATTTTAGTTACAATTATAAAAATACGTAAACTGTTTTATTTCACTTTTATTTATAATTTTTACCGGGTTTTGTCGTCACCGGGTTTTGTCGTTACCCACTTCACCTGTTTATCTAAAAGAGCTCTTCCAACCTCTATCACAACACGGACTATTTTTTATACCCTTTCATCGCTCTAATTTTCTTGCCTCCTTTTTCACAGTAGTAGCTTCTCGATTATGGAATAATCTACCAACTAATGTTAGAGACGCTCCTTCTGTAGCTGACGTCATAGTCTTTTCGTTTATTATTATATGTTTAGTTAAATGTTTAAATATTTATTTAGTTGTATTTATATGTTATCGATAAATATGTATGAGTCTGCGGAGCTAATTCCGAGTCTAACCGGCCGCCGCCGTATAAAGGACGAACTGAGCGAAGCGTGTCAAGCTAGCGGCCCTTCCACGTCCACTCTAGTCGGCGCATGATTGTACAATGGAGGAACGGGGGAGGGGGTCGTGGCTTATACGTTGGCTAGAGGGCGCCTATTTACGTTGGCCGATCGGGAGAATACTTGGCAAGAGTGGGGGGCCGGCACGATATCCATACCTAGGTTAACCGTAGGGACAGATTCTGTAACACTGTATAAATATGTGCGCAAGTGAAAAATAAAGACATCGATCGAAAACAGTAAACACTCTCGTTTGACTCTACTCTGCCCGATTACTCTGCCACTTCGTCTTTAGATCTTCACTGCAATTTTTCTGGACTCAGCCGAATCCAGAAGCGGATTAACAACCTGCTAGTCGCCACTGTTAGCCGACAGTATTTGGAATAAATATTCATACCTACGGGCTACTGATACCTATCGCAGCTTGCAGTAAAATACCAGCCAGCGCCTTGCCGAGATTATTAACATTTAAGTCAAGATTGAAATGTCACTATCTAAATATTTAAGTTGTTCCTATATCCTTCTTCTTTCCTGCCCATCCCTTTTTCACTTTTTGTAGTTGAGTGTTAATTTTTTAAAATACTTTTTTGTTAATTTTTGTTTATAATTTTGTAAAAAAATTTAAGATTAAATATGTCCATATCCTTGTAACTTTCTTAAACTGAACGGTTTGGATAGGTAGAAAGAATCCGCCTTAAGGCAATATACGTGCCTTTATATTTATATAAATAGTATATGTATGTAAATTGTAAAATAAATAACTAAATAAGACTGGTCTACCAGTCTGTACCGATTTCTAAATCTAAACAAATGTTTATATTATACATGAGTGCAAGCAGAGATTGTAAATCATGATTTTATATAATTATGGGAATGAAAGAGTTGAAATTAAAATAATTTAAGCATAAAGTAATATTAATTGTATGAATTTAAGATTTATTAGAATGCATATAATAAAAACATATGTAAAATGTATAATTTAATGAAGTTTTATAATAAAAATCTAAACGAATTATATGAATTTAAATTTGATTAAACCTATAACAGTGGTGCTGCTTGGTATTTTCGTCCGTATTCGTGTCCCCGGGTCCGGGGGTAATTAAGTGATTCTCTGAAAGCGAAATTCCCGGTGGTTAATTCTTATCAAGTAGCGTTATTGTTTGTATTTAAATAGATTCAATAATGGGGATTGAACGTGTATTATTACAATCAAAATGCAGCTCCACCAAGAAATGTATATATTTAAATAAGTTACATATTTAAAAACTCGATATATTTATAATTCAAGATGCAAAACATATTCAATAGAAAATGAAAATAACAAAAGATAAAGAAACATATTACAACAGAGATGAAGAACATTCACAGGGCTTATCACCTGTCATTGGCTGGTTTAAGTTGCCACTTTACACACTGTGTAACATTCACTATATTTGAACATCCATATTTCTTCAATTCTATCATCTGTTGATGTTTGTAAATTTAAAAAGCTGAAACCTTTATTCATGCGGGTGAGATTCATCCAATTGAATTATTTCACCAACATACTAGGCTACTTAATGTTAACAGCTCCCCAAGAAGTTGAATCCAGTACTTATCTACAAAAATTTGGTAAACTCAAAATATTGTTGAAAGATAAAGTATACAAAAATATAAATGATTGCTTTTGCATATAAATTACCTCTAATCAATTATTCTACTCAATAAGACGAAGAAATAAAAAAGAAAAAGGAAAGGAGAGGAGATTATGGAAGAGAAACTAGATGTTTCTTTAGACGCGATTAATAGTTACATCTTTAATAGCTGATGGGAGAAGATTCCACAGTCGAGCCGCATGGACACAATATGTATAAGTTAGAGAAGAAAGAGAAATTATGGATGGGTATTAGGAAGGTGTTTTTGGAATTAGAATGAAGAGGTTAACCATGAACTGATAAGCATTGAATTTTTTTACGCTAGAATATAAACTATCAATCTTCGTTTTTACCTACGTATATAGGAGTGTTAGGACTATAAAATACAGTAAACAGAAGAAATAGGGAGTTATAGTCTCTCTGTTGTTTTATTTGGAGCCATTTCAGTTACCTACAATAATCAGAAATGTGGTCATATTTTTTAAGACCAAAAATTTACCTTATGCATTTATTCTAAATTCGTTCAAGTTTATCGAGTTACTCACAGTTTAAATCAGTCATGGGACCATCAGCGTAATCTTAAATGGGTAGTAGAAATGCTCGCACGAGTGAGCATTTAGTATTAATGGGTGAGAATTTTTATAACCTTCTATGTGAGTGTACACTGAAAAATATTTTGCGGCTTAATTCATTAGTATGAGCTCGGCAGCATAAATTTTATCCATTAGTACGCCTAGTTTTTTTTATATATTTCCTGTATTTAATATTGGTTCTTTTGACATTAAGAGAAGATACCATAAGATTTATTTGACATTAAATAATAACTCAAATGAAATTTGAATACAAGCGTTTTAACTCTTTAAAGCGTCATTTAACAGTTCTGTTACAAACTATTTCAGTGCCAAAAAATCTAAAAAAAACACAAAATTTCATTTTAATCCGAGAAAGATAACCATAGATGAGATATATTTGCATTTTTTTTGCAAAATTTGAAAAAATCTCGAAATAAAAAAAATAATTTTTTGCTTTACAAAACTAAAGTATATTGAGATTTAATAATTTTTTGATTTAATGAATTCATTTTTCGTAATCATTTGAATATAAGGAAAGTTAGTAAGAAAAATTGTATTTTATTCGTTTTGCTATTTTGCCTTAGATAAATAACCAAATTGTATAGTAAATTGAAGATAATCACACTTTACTTTTATGAACCGCAGGTAAGTCTACTATTTTCGTGACACACATAACATATTTTTTTCGCATTGCTTTTTAGTCCTAGATAAATAACTATATTGTGTAGTACATAAGATAACCACACATCACTTCGACGAACGACAGGTTAGTCCACAACTTTCGTAAATATCTGCAAATTCACGAAAGTAGTGGACTTACCGTCGACTGAGTTGGCAGGAACGACGATCGGAGTGGTGCCATAAACGAGCGAATTTTGTCAATTTTTTTTGATCGATTTTGTCGATTCGACGAAAGCTATCTATTTAAAGTTAAATCAATGTCATAGTACAGGCATGCACCACCCAGTAGAATTTAATTATTTATTTATTCATTCAAAATTGACTTATAAAGGTTTTTTAGGCAGTGCCTGTGTCAAGCCTTAATAATTAACAATAGAAAATATATAGTAAAATTAATTCGATTCAAATTAATGACAATTAAAGTACATTTTTTTAAATAGATGAACGATGACGTTGGTTGTTGTGAAATTTATTTTGGATTGTAACAGAGACGCGTATTTGAAACATTAAAAAAATCAACAAAAATATTTATACGTGCTATTAAGTACATATTTTGCCCATTGTGTTTTTAAATTAATTTGACAAATGAGAATACTTTCAGTCATTGTTAGCAATTGAAAAGAAATGTTACACTCCAGTTTTCTAGTTTAATTATGATTTTTTTTTTTTAATTAAAAAACTACGTGTTTTGTTTTTCGGAGAGAGCTATAAGAACACCTGATATTTTTACATTTTTATAAAGGGTTGAAGTTAAGTCATAAGGGATTAAAATAAGATACACGCTTTTACATTGTAGGTATGTTTTACGTGTAAATAAAAACGATGAACTCGTTAACATATATATTCAAAGTATTAAATGTGAGATATTTTATGCACATTTTTTTCCAAATAACAAACGAGCACCAACAGTAAAAAAAAGGTAAACGTACACAATACAGATATCGCTAACAGCTTTCGCAGTTTTTTTTCTATCAAATAAACTCGAACAGAAAAATGTGTTGAAAATGCTCACCTTTGTCTACTTGACATTATATTTTAAAGTCTAATAATCAACAAAAAACAAATATCTATAAGGTAAGAAAATCTTTTCAATAACGTTTAAATTTTGCGATTTTGTTTCACCTTTTGTGCTTTCTTTTAATTTGAAGCCTATTGCAAAAAACTGAAATGACATTTTAAATGTAGAGTACACTCATCACTTTCATCACATTTCTGTTATCAACTTTTTTTTAACGTTCTTTGCACGTATGTACCAAAACTTTCAAGTTAATTAAAAATATAAAACAGTTTGGGGAAAGAAAGTAGGCAACGTCACAAAATTCAATTAATAAAGCGGTAAAAAAATTTAAGAAATAAGAAAAAGCGTTTAAGATGAAAGGAAAATGCGAAAATTTAAACAAGGCCGTTGAAAGATTTCAAAGCTTTTGAGCACACGTTTTATACGTGTGAATTATTTCAATGTTTAAGATAAAACAAAATGAATAAATGTAAAAAAAAGCTTAATTTTTTTTTTTTTATATTATTTTATCAAAAAAGATACACCATTTTGTCATTTTAATGTAAAACGAGATGAACGCGGCAAGCCATTCTTTTGCTCGATTTGAGTATATAGTTGAAATGAAAATGAATAATTGTATTTAATTTAAATTACACATGTATTTAATAATATTTGAAATATTGAATAACATTTAGTAAAATATTTAACCGCAAAGTTAATGCTTTAAATATTGATAATATAAATATGTTCACATTATTATTTTTATTTTTTGAATTACATAAATTGTGAGGATTAGCGGTGTTAAAGAATTTTAATATTTTTGTCTGTCATTTTTTTGCAAATGCCTCCCCAATACTGTGTGAAAAAAACAACTGCAAATCGTCGTCAAAATTTGTGGTTTCGCTGTCCCATTTTTGGCACAACTGAACTGTTTTTGTTATTTTTTTACACGGATTATCAGTTTTCTTTTTTTTTTTGTATCGGTACGTCTTGCGTTTTTTATTTTTCAAATAAATATCATATTTGTAAACCGTGCGCCTAAAGACAGCAGATAACACTGGGCATTTCCATGGGTTTTTGGATGGCTCTAGTTCCCATAATAAACAATTTAACAAAGAACAAAATAAATAGACCACAACAATAATAAATATCTACATTCTTAAAAAAAATACTGCTGTAGTGCCATAATCAAGGGAGGAAATACGGAATTCGTTTCTTACAAAAAAAGGTAAACCGCGTTTATTCTTAAGATAAAACATTATTATTTATACTTTCAAATCTTTACTTAATAAAGCTCCTCACGGTAAAACAATCCCTTTAAATTTTTGTAAAACTACTAAAACCGTCTATTGTTTAATTTTAAAAACATATACATAACAACGTTTTATACATTTGACAATAATGGCGAAGGGACGTGTGAAGTTAGAACGAGTGTACGTAAAAAAATATAGTTTTCACCTATCTGATCTAAGGTAAGTCATTATAAAATATCATGTAAAGCTGTAATACACACCGGAAATATTTTTAAAACGTCACATACAGAAGTTATTAACAATTTTTAAATATAGAAACACAACACAGCCTCTTTGAAAATAAACAGAAACAATTAATACTTAACTAGGTACTACCAGAATACACACTACATAAACACCACATCTTATACACATCACTCCATACACCTCACTCCACGCACTACATTTCATACTCACAACAATAAAAACACAATCGCTAGTAAATTCACACAAAGCACAATTTTTTCTTACATCTTGTTGTACTGTTAGATAGTTGTTTCATATATTGTGTTGTGTACGTAATTGGTGCTGTGTTAGGTTTATTTTTTGTTCGTAATAATGTCTAGATTTATATTAACATAGCACTGTGTGCACAACATTAAATTTAAACAAATAAACAAATAAATAAACAAATAAACAATATTAAATGAACAAAATTTACATATACTCGTATATAAAAAAAAACAAACGAAAATACTAGACACCAGGCGCGTGCGGTGAATATTATCAGTAAAGATGCTGAAAAAAAAACCTGTTTTTAATTTTTGTAGGCATGATTGTACATAGGTACAGGTAAATATTTAATTTAAATCAATGTCTTTTTCGCCTAAAACAATATTGAATCAACTGCTCCACAAGTGTATAGCTTATGTTAGGTTTTTGTTATTTTCATTGTGCGTTTTGTAAAATAAATAGTATAGATGTACATATATACCTAGTTTTTAATAAGTTTTCTTTGTTTATTCTCAAATGTAAAAACATTTCAAAAAAGTATTTTTTTAAGTGTCCTCGGCACGGGTAACCCCAAGTCAGTGGGGTCACATTATTTTTATTATTGTTTATAGTTTGTAAGAGTAAAATATGAATAAATATATAAATAGCAAGGAATCACTTTTTTAACGTGCGCTTGAGGTATTATATTACAAAAATGATGCTTTATAAGTTTGCTTTAAGTACCTAGAACTCAAGATGTTCTTGAATTTTGGTCAAATAACAATAATACGCTATTTAAATCTGAATGCCATTTCTTATAGAGTCGTTTTTTCTTCGCGTTACACGAGTTGGATGCTCTTATCTCTATGAGCTTTGTAGAGCAATATGACAACGCTATGAACTTTAATGCGCGTGAGCGGAAATTCGATGACTTTTAATTGGACTGGACTCAAAATGAAGATCCGTATCAAGATTCCAGCGTATTTTTCAAATACTGTCAAGGCCAAGGTACTTTGATATTCAGTACTTTAACAGAAAATACGGTATAATATAATTTTAGGAATATTTGCAGATTTTTTTTTCATATTTTTAATAATAAACTACGTATTTTCAAATATTCAAGGGATGCGCCGCATCCACAGTATGCATGGGCGGAACGCGCCTGCTGGACACTCAATTTTTTTTTTTAATTTGACAATAATTGGTTCCTGAAGTTTTATAAAGTTATAGCGAATACTTTTTTTTTGTTATCAGTGTAGTTTAGTACTGAATTTACATTTTTTACATTGACAACTCGTATAAAACTGTAAATATTCTGTTCTTACCTAAGTCCTTCCTTTTTCAAATTGTTGTTGCTTTACCTGTCTTGTGAGCAAATCACACTGTAAAAAGTGTCTCTTACATGAATCCTTATCATATCATGCGTCTGCATACTTCAGACAAAGTGAAGCTAGTGTTATATAAATAACCTTAAATAAACATCTTTACGATACAAGTATTCGTCCAAATAACAAAAGTGAAGTTTATCACGGAAGAAACAATTGGAAGAACTTAAAAGTGAGTAACCAATTTATATACAGTCCACAAAGTTCTAACTTCCACTGTTATCAGTGCACAATACCTGAAAGATATTGAGCTGACCATACAAGTGTATTTGTTCCCGAGAGAGTGAATTCTCAAGAACAGAGAATTAATGAGCGAATTTGCCATAGATATATATATATGATGCCTCGTTAGCCATTAGGAACATTACAATAGATACATACATATGACCAAATCAGGAACAAAAAAATTATCTAAAACTTTACACACAAAAAAACAGATCAGATATTATTCTTCTATAAATAATTCTAAATAAATTCAATCTATGATTGAAGTGATATTCTCTCGCGGTAAATACAGCTTAAAATTTATCAACCGGAGAAACTTCGTCCACTTCAACTGCAGTGGTTTAAAATCAGTAAATATAATTTTTATACAATATTTTGGCATATAATTGTTTTATTTGATGCCTGAAATTGAATGAATTTAATACGCATTTGTGATTTCCGCACCGTGAACCGTATGATGTAGGACGCAGGTCTCCACAGCCTCGTGGAATTATTATATCTTCCGCGAATAGAAATTCCACAAAACCTAGCGATGTATCATTTCCACATTTCTATGGAGTTTTCCAGGAGGTTCTAGAAATATATGGAATTTTTCCACACAGTTTCAATGGAATAATCTAATTCTAAGATACTGTAATCCAAACCCGAGATTCCTGTTTTAGTTCTGATAAAATTCATAAATTGAATACCAAGGAGCACATAATAAAAACATTAAGAGGAAACGCGGTGTAACTTTTCTTCATATAAACGTAGTACCATATTTTCTCACTGGATCATGGCACTGAAGCAGTGATTTTGTTACAATTCGTGAGTTTTTTTGATAGTTTCTTTATGATGTAAACGACGATCATCCAAAACTACCCTCCATCCCTCCCTTCATCCCCGCTACTTTTTTTATTAATTCTCAAACAAGATAATATTTTCACAATTTAATCAGTGCATGTTTGTCCTAATCAGTGCATGTGCTTATTAAAATGCATGTCCTGTTGGTTTTATATTTTTATGCAACAACTATGGTGAAGGTGTATAGTAGGTTTTGAATATTGGTTTGCATGTTGGTTTAATTAGTGTCCTGACGAATGGACGCGTAGGGGAGGGTGGGGCATGATGGGGCCTTTAAGATAATACGTCAATTAAACGTGTTTCTTTTTTTAAATCCTTTAAAAAAAGTTCATATTTTTAAACTTTAATGATTAATCTAACAAACGTGAACAAAAAAACTAAAAATAAAATAAAAAAACTAGTAAATTAAATCAATTAAAAACAGTCGCAATTATCCCGTCTTGCCCCACAGGTGGGAAAAGACGGGGTACTGCCTACTGCGGTTTGCAACTAGGACAAACAAGGATGGTGTCTTGGTTTTTTTCGTCTACTACAGCGCATTAACAGTGTGCCCAGCTCTGGCACATTTGACACGCTATCCAGCCTTTACTTGACTCAGCGTATGACCCTCTACAAAACAGGCACTCTGTATCATCTTCATCATTTATGGAAGAAGAGTTACGTCATGATCGTTTCGATGGCTACTTCATTTTCATTAAAAACTGTATGTCTCGGACCCAAAAGAACCTTCACCTTATCTATCCTGCTATTATTTTGCCTGGCCAATATAACGTTTCGCTCCAAAGTAGTTTGAGGAATTGAATAAAATCTTGCAGCTTGTTTATATCCTTTTTTCCCTTCAAAAATGTCTTCATTATCTTGATTCATGCATTCCTTTGACCAACTCCCCCTCTTGGTCTTTCAAACGTAGTTTCGGACCATATTCTGCTTACACAAAGAAAATAAAAACTCTTTCTTTATTGTGTTTAAGCAATGAGGTAAGACGGGGTACCGATACCCTGTCTTGCTCCTTTTACTTACGAAATACAATTTTTCTGGAAATAATTGATGAACTTACTGTAAATTACAATATTTTGAGCTTGTAAACCATCAGCCTGTTAAAATCACGATATGTTTTCTTTAATGTCACAAGCAGCAAAACTCCATAAATAAACATAAAATTTGCGAAAAACACGTTTTGTATCGCTGGGTATCGGAGCGTGCACACATGTCCGCTGCAATTGCATCATTGGTGGGGGTCTAAAGAGAGCATCAAATGGCATAATGTGCTCGGAGCTACTCAGCAGATTTCGGCTTTTATCGCAAGGCCCCATCTTGCCCCACTACCCCATCATGCCCCACCTTCCCCTACGTCTCAAAACCCGTAGACATATAAAAGTCGGTAAAGGGTTATATACAAATATTTAATAACATTTACTAATTAATATTTTATATCTTAATGATTTCGGGTAATTATTAATGTAAGAAACATTATTTGGTTAAAGTTGTAACATACGAGTATTAAACAAGCGCTGATCTAATAGTAATTTCTTTGTAGCCAAAACAATCACGAAATTTGAAGAAGTAAAAATAAAAAAATCTCAAACACCGACAAACTGTCACCCGTATGCCAAAAATAAACAAGATTATGTGGCGACAGGTAGTTTTTAATTGATGCTGTGCTTTTAAAACAAATTAGGAAAAACTGGCGATAAACGATTATCCGCTAGTGTGTTTACTATTAATAATCAATGCTGGATGATTGTTATTTAAAAACACCATATATGTTCATAGAAAAACCTCACTGTGTGACGTACGAAATGTAAGATTTTCTTTTAAAACGACACCCTTTTATAATATTTTCCATAAATCAATACACAGGGTTGCAGGAAAAATGAACTCGCATTTTGCTCCCTTAATTTATCAAGTAATTTTCAATAACATTGTCAACCCTTATAATTCGGAACAAATCATCCAGATCGCACGTGATTTATTTACGTTTCATATATTAGTTATTATTCTCACCACCGATTTCTCGGTATGCCATAGCGTAATATCTTTTCCCTTACATTCCGTAAAATAACGTTCCTATATATGCAATGTAATCTTTGAAAAACGAAAGGGTCGATTGAACCCCCGTATACAAAAATCAGATTGAGCAAGTATTAAATAGCAAGGGAAAGCTTAGACTACCTACCAGAAATTGAATTAATAAAATATGTCTAAATGCCATTTAATTGACGCGGCGTCAATAAACATATTTTACACTACGCAATAAATGAACCGAATGTAGAACACCCGTAATTCAATGAGTGTTCAATGTCCTGGATAAACATGTTAAGTTCTCCAAAACAAAAGTGGTTTTCAGGAGTGTTTAAGTCTGGATTTTGTCTAAGGAAAAAGACCATTTTAAAAGACTGCTGCGAGATATTGCATAGATTTATTTTCTTTTAAACGTGTTGTCTTGATGCCCTTTAAAATATATGGATGTTAATATAATAATATTTAATTTTGATTTTCGCTATTATTTAATTATGTACGTGCTTCCACTTTCCATTATGTTGTATCCCAACTCAACACAGGGCCCTTGGCCTCATAGAGTTTGGGATGCTTTATTATTTCTTTTTTTTGTAATAGGTATGTATTTGTGTGAATGAATAAATAAATATATATTGAAAAAAGTTAATTATACTTTTAGTTTTTAAATAAAATCGGGTTGTGGTCCCGTGGCTAGTGTCTCGGACTCACGGCTCAAAGATCCGTGGTTCGAATCCAACTCTACCCCAACTTGATTACCATTTTCTCATAGTGAGTTATTTACAACTCATTGAAAATGGCCCTAAAAATAAAATATTTGGGTAAATCATAAAAATGCAAATATGACTTTTTACCATTAATAAAATAAATAAATACATTTCAATTTTTTTTCATTCCTACAATGGAAATGGAAAATGAAAAAACAACTTTTTTGTTAACAACAATATTTTGAGTTTGTCCAAATTTTTGTAGACAAGAACTGGATTCAACTGTCTAGGGAGCTGTTTATATTAACTTATTACAACAGAGATGAAGAACATTGAAGATAAGGTAATATAGAAGTCTAGGCATCTACAGAGCTTATGACCTGTCAATGGCTGGTTTAAGTGGCCACTTTACACACTGTGTAACATTCACCATTCTGCCTATATTTGAACATTTATATTCCTTAAATTCTTTCATCTGTTGATGTTTGTGAAGTTTAAGAACTGAAACCTTTATTTATGCGGGTGAGATTCATCCAATTGAATTATTTCACCTACATACTAGGCAACGCCTGAAAATATTATTTTTTCAATTTCTATACTTCTTCATATATCGTAATTTATCAACAATATTTTGAGTTAAGGAGTTAATGTACTGCAGAGCGATGATCCCGATTTCATGTTCAATACTGACAGAGTTGCATTAAATTTGATATTTGATCCAAAGAAAATGATGAAATTGCTTTCTTCGGTCATCGCACTATTTCAGGTGAAACGTTTTAGCACGTGTGTCATAGAATTTGCATAAACCTTTATACAGTTATTGCATTCAATTTTTAATGCTGTATTCTCATAGTATCATCATCATCGTAAGTATACCCCTGTTTGCACTAGATGGCGTATTGGGCACTGTATTGATACATCAAATGCAGCGTATATCAACCATCTGTAACATGTTTGTAAGGTGATACGCCTTAGGTGCCGGTTCAGAAATATAAAATAGTGCAGGGTAGACCAGCTTTTTTATCAATATTTTATGTCAACTTTCTAAATCGCACCCTCAAGCATTTTACGCAAACGCGCTAGCCACTACACTACGAGGCCGACCTATATCTCTAGTGGATTTTTTTATTTAGACCTGAGAGCAGACATTGAGTTGAAAAAACTTGTCCAGGATTCAGGTTATAAATCTCATACACACTAAATTTTATATGAAAAAATAACAAATGTCTTTATTTTACTCGTATATTAGGTATAACACAACGCTATAGAAAGCAGCAAGGAGAAAAAATAAAAATAAAATATATTTTGTAAAAACCATATACTTTACCGAAACCATCTCTAAAAAAAGTCATAGAAATTTTTTTAATTTTTTTTTTTTATTATTAATAAAAACATAATACAAAAAGTACATATTATACTCCCAGGAGTTATTGAAGAAACTCATTTGGGACCGTACATAAGAAAAAACGTTTTTTTGACAAAACCTAATTTTTATAGAAGTACATTTTTTTTATTGTTTTCAGGGTTTGCTTAGTAAGTAAAATGGTTCCGCCGGACGAATCTCACCAACATAGAAAATATTTCTGCTCTATTACTTGACAAAAGTCAATAGATGGAAGAGTTGAGGATATGTTGATATTTAAACACAGGCAGAATGGCGAATGTTACACAGTGTGTAAAGTGGACACTTAATCTAGCCAATGACCGGTAAAGCCACATAATTACATAGACTACCATACTCCCTTCTCAAAAGTGTTTTCTCTAAAATTTTTCAAATATTACAACACTCGTGGCAGAAATAAAATATAAATGCATAAATATATTTTTCCATGAGATTTCGCAACAATATGTTTTTTGAACGTCAATAAAATTTGCAATTCAAATTTAATCAAATCACCCTTCGTATATTGTTTTATGCGTACGTAAACAAATGAACATACTAAAAGACGTGTCAGAATGTTTCACTCAAAAAGAAAAAAAGTTTTTTTCTGTACTTTTTTGCGAAAAGAAAATTTCATCTCTGCTACGAACGATTGTAGAAACTATTGTTTAAGGGATGACCGAGTTTATTTAGATAAATTACGGTACACCCAGCGTTTTCACACACGTTTTACAACGGTTTTTATTTTCCTACATTTTTTTGGCTTACCCTTACATATCGTCAAGTCTGTGCAAAAATCGTAAATCTACCATTTTTCCAAATGATTTTTTTTTAATAAACTAAATAGTCGGGACTTTTATCAAAGAACAAAAAAAGTAATAAAATACATCAATTAATAAAATTAAAAATCAGAACATTCATTGATGTTAGTAAATTAGGACCGTTTTTAAAGAGCAAAATATTTTTTTTGAAAGGTTTTTTCATGTTAAAAATTAAACTATTACGATTTTAAATAAAATAAAAATTACATTTTATTAATATATAAAAATTTTACACACACATTTAGAGTCCATAATGTAAAACCAGAAGAATTATTTATAATAACGTTCTAAATTTACGAATTTTCACAAAAAGTAAATATTTACATATTTTTGAGATATGAATGGACGGAAAATTGATTAATGTTAGGAATTAAATAAGTTTACTTATGCGAGAAACCATTTAAAACTGATTTTTTGTAAAATTATATGTCTACTGACATATCTTAGTACCTATGTAAACATACACATTTAAGTATTTACCTCTTATATATTTTTTTCATACATAATAGAACAAATAAAATGAAAATAAAACATATCACAAATAATATTATTTTATTGTTATTAACAGATGGAAGAGTTGAGGAAATGTGGATGTTCAAACATGGGCAGAATGGTGAATGTTACACAGTGTGTAAAGTGGCCTCTTAAACCAGCCAATGACAGGTCATAAGCCCTGTAATGCCTAGACTTCCATATTCCCTTCTCAAAAATGTTTTCCCTCTCTGTTGAAATAAATTTATTTATGAAATGATTTAAAAAATGTATTTCTAGAGTTGTGTTTTTATTTTTAAAACAATCATATTTCCACAGATAAATAACTGTATTCTATTATTTTTTATGTAACAAAGAAAAAAATTAAAATGTACAAACTCTTTCATATAAGGCTATAAGGATTATATCCCCAAAATATATATATATATATATTATAATGTAGAAAAATGGCACACAAAATAAACTTGCTCAAAGTAAAGCAAACAAATAAAATATGATATAGCAATGTTTATGCATTAAATAATTAAGGGGATAAAAAAAAAAAAAACCTTAAAACATTTATGTCACAATGCATAAAAAATAGGGATACCAATGATGAAAAAAACAGAGTATCAAAATCCATTATTACATAGAATTAAAACTGTATAATGAGTTCGTTAGATAGAAAGTCTTAAAATAATTTAAAGTATTTTTTATAAACGTGTTACTGAGAGGTGTTTATATGAAATTCATGTGTGGTTAAAAGTTTATAGTAGTTCTTAAGTTTTCTTGAACGAACTTATTAAGCAAAAATAAAAATTATAAATAAATATAATGCATATATCACATAGTAAAAGCTTGACATTAAAAGATTTCTGTGACAAAACACTATAGCTATTTTATTTTAGCAGATATACAATTTTGGTACAGACATTTTATTCGTATTTTCTTTTGTTGCAGATATACAACTTTGAAATTTACCTGAAAATATGCGAAATATACATGTAAACATAGAGAAAAAACAATACACAAACATTCTCGTACCACGGTTCTTAAGTATCAAGTTTAAAAATAAACTTAAGAATTATTGTTGCAAGACTTTTTTCCAGCTGTTTAAAATGAAACTGCTATGCGCTTTTAAAATAAAGAAGATTTATTAAAATACTCGAAGTTCCTGTTTTCAAGAAACTTTTTTTTTTTCTAAAAAACTAAATCTCGAAACGTCTTAATGTACAAAGATAAAATTTCATAATAAGATTTCTGAAAATATGAAGAATGACAAAAAACTAATTTAATTTTAAAAAATGTTTGTTTTAATATTATAAATTTATTGATAAGTGTTAAGTCGTGAAAATAAATCAAAACAATGAAGTAAAAAATCTCACGTTTTGAAAGTCCATTCCAACCTCCCTAGAGACTAGAGTATTAACCAGTGTGTCCACTCGTTCCAAAATTAGGTTAACACGAGAAAGAGACAGGACAATATTGTCTTAACCCAAACCCATGAACATATTTGAACGCGCAGGATAAGACGCGGAGACAATACGAGTAGTTCACACGTGAGCGCTGCAAAAATCAATTCACGGCTTTTGTTACGAGAGAGCTTTCGAAAAATATTATTTTTTTTGTACTAAGATGTATAGAAATTGTTGTAGGATGAAACAAATAAGTAAAAAGCATTATTTTGGCTATACGAAACAAAAACGATGAGACCGCGCGCGATGGTAAGGGGTAATCATTGTCCCGCGGAGATAGCCTGCTTGTCTACCTCTATGACAATGTCTTGTTTTTTTTATTTTAAAAGAAATATTTGTGTTCTAATGATTTACCAAAATATTTCAATTTGAGGGCCATTTTCGACGAGTTGTGAATAACTCACTATTAGAAAATGGAATCAAGTTGGGGTAAAATGGGATTCAAACCACAGAACTTTGGTCCGTTAGTCCAAGACACTAGCCACAGGGCCACACGGCCACAACCCGATTCAACAACCACAACCGTTCTATAAATTGTTGTTTACACGTGAGCAATAGGTCGGATTCTGCGGCTGTGTCTTCTTGAAAACGCTACTTAACATACGATGCGAAGACCATGGCTCTGAACAGACATTTTTCTTATAAGTTGCAAGTTGCACAGAGAAGTTTGTAACGTGTTATGATCGAAATAACATAAAAAGATATAAAAAGTAAAACACTTGGATCGGCATTCTACCACATCAAACCAAAGTATTTGATGTGGTGGGATGGATTGGTTGTTTGGAGTAAAAATGTGACAGCCCTTTCGCTCAAATGTCTGAATTTGTCCCAGGACTCGACAATTGTCCTTGTGTAAACAGCACAGAGTTCGTACGATAAAAAAATGTCCCAAAACATCGGAACTGAGATATACGGGCAGGCTATCTCCACGGAACAATGATTACCCCTAATAACGCGCGTGGACGCATTGTCCTCGTGTGAACACGTGCGGACAGGACCTTGTGACAATAGCAATTTGCTAGGCTTAACATGAACGTGTCCCGTGACGAAATAATGAATCTGCTAATCAATTCATTCCAGTATTTGTTTTTCAAAATTCAATCACATTTGTGAATTAAACCGCCAATGTACAATTAATATTAAATACAATGAAAGCACCCACCCCTTTCCCAAAACTGTTTATAAAGATTTGTGTCTTTCTTCAGTTTCACATATCACTATCATTTTTTTAAAAACCAACTAAGCAAAAATTTCATATTTCTTAACCATCAAACTGCGAAAATAACAAAACAAAGAAATTTTAAAAGCTTATATTGTACCCCGCACAGCAGTATTTCAATTTGTGATCAATCAAATACACATGGTCAGCACAATCACCTTTTTCTAATTTCCCAGTATGACAGTGAAGGAATACAGTGTTAGTTCCAAATATAGACCGCGGCCGCAAGCTCCAGATCCTGCCTCGGAGAGGAAGAAGAACGTTGTAATACAAACTTATCAAATAATGACACAAAACCCAAATATATACAGGAAACATAAGAATAATTTGCCCTTTACAGCATGCACTCAAGCAACAGAAAAAAAATCTATACCGAGTCACAGAGGAACATCAAATTATCAAGACACTACTGAAAAAATCCTAACACAGATCCTCACATGATCTCTATCGAACTCAGGCAAAATATCTTCTCGTCGAAATACTTAATCCCTCGCAAAAACCATTATCCTAATACCAACAGTAGAAACAATCCTATGCAAAAACCCTAATCGTCTTAACAATCTCTCAGACCTTAGAGCAGACGAAACGCGTCCTAGAGCATGGTCGGCGCGTTGTTCTCTTGAGTTGTCTACTATTTAGATTTGTAATTTACCACTTCCCTTCTATGGGACAAAAACAGCACAGACAGACAAGAGTTCAGTTCAGACAACCGATGCTAGTACCCAAGTATGTATCCTTTTATCTTAAACTGATTGGGTACTCATAGATTATATTGAATATAATAATTTAATCACAGTTTGTAGGCTTATGGTGGTGTTTGTGATCCACAGAGACAAAAAAGGCAATGTTGGTGTTCCAAGGTATATTTATTACGGGGCGAATAAATATACGGAATTTTTACAGAACAGGAGAGAACTACATGTCGGAACTGATTTGCTACTTGACTCGGTTGACTTTCTTGGGCTGGTTCGTCGTGCTTACTGCTTGGGCTGACTGACATTACCAAACCCTGTGGTATCTTTACGGGCCACATTCCTTTTCATGTCTCTATGGCGTGAATGTACTGCAGAATGTTGCTTTTATGTGAACGGGCATTTTGTGTGCAATACTGTCAGTCTTGCAGAATATAATTTATTGTATGTATTTAACATAAGACGATGACTTTCTTCATCAGTCGTTGCTCTATATTTCAAGTGAAATCATTCCGCTTTTGTGTATCATCGATCAATCAACAATGACCTCCACATCATTATCATTTCATGTCCGTTCCCTAGTTGGAGCATATGGTATCTACAAAGAACCTTCATGCTACTCTGTTGGCTGCCAACTCCTGTGCGTCCTCCCAAGTAAGGTTCTCGTCCCAAAGTTCTGACATAAACTGCCGACAAACAGTCAGCAGTGGACGTCCAGGCGTCGAGAACCTAATGCCTTGTAAAGTAGGCAAGCGTGGTTAAGGCTGTCAGAAGGCATTCGCAGTATATGTCATAGCCAACCGTATTGCCTCCGCTCGACGACAGTTGTCACTGAAATTTGCTGCATCCGTTTTCTTATTACTTTATTCTCCACAAATCCAAACAACCGCACACCCATGATTCTTCTGAGACACCTACTCTTACTGAGAATTTTGCTGATTTGTGCCCAAGTGAGGTGCCACGGTTCGCATCCTTAGAGGAGAATAGGTAATAGACTCCCCGCAAGTTCAATAAACGAATAATTTGTAAGATTTTAAGCACATATTTAATATTCTAGGGATTAAATAAAAATACTGACAGTCAGAATCAATGCATGGTAAAATTTTACACAGAAACATGAATAAAGCAAATATGTACATCTCTTTTTCACACGTTTTCAAAACAATGTTTGCTTAATCTGAGAGATGCGGCATCTAAAAGGAATAAAGTATCTATTCATTATATGTCAGAGCTGTGAGTAGACTATTGATTTGAAATATTGCTAATGGAACACTTTTCAATATAAAAAGATGTTTTTCATTATAGTATTTATTTTGGCCGACGCCATCTAATACCTTAAAATTTTTAGGGTTTGACCTTTGGATTTAAAATAAAAACTTGGATTTTGTAAAGGTGACTCTCAAAGTAAGGCATTTTAAACCTCCGTTTACGAAATGTTGTAAGAAACTTATCAAAGATATATGTGAAATACATTTTATATCTACAAAGGTTCGTAAAGTTAAACTCATGATTTATTTTAGCATTTTAAAGGCGCCGAGTAAAAGTGATTAGATAACATAGACCAATAACGTACACTAAGAAATAAAGAGTAACATTACTTACGATAAAGAATTAATAATTTATGGAAATAATTTAAAGTATAACAATTTTTTTAAAAGTTATTAGTAGCATAAAAAAGATTTATAAACTACGATTTTGAATTCCCGCGAAAACGCTTTATTGTATTGGCCACGCCTCTTATACGTCACGATCCGCATTGAAGTTTGACGTTTTGTCATTACAGTACGTATCCTGTATACATAGACTATCGTGTATTATCATTCGCCTTTAATTACATATATTAGGCAACTGTTTTTTAGCATCACGTCTGGAAGAAAAGATTATAAATACTGTATCGTACACAGATGCACAGCGAATATATAAATCACAACGTCAAAATCCTTCTTTAAAACTACGCTAGAAAAAAAATTTTAGTAGGTAGTGATATTATTGTTTATTTTTACATAAAAATGTCTGCTTTAAAACAGGTTGTACCTTGTTAGGTAGACTAGACATAATCCAGAGAAATCTATAACATAAGTGTGTATGTAGTAAATAAAGAATTTGTAATTTTTGTTGATAAACCATTATTATTATTATTATTATTCAAATAGTAAGGACAAACAATTGGTACACATATTATTTAATTTTTAATGTATTTTATTGCTTTATATTTGTTTTATTATATTTAATTCTAAATTATTTATGTTGAAGTAACATGTATTCTTGGCACATATATTTACTTTATATTTGTACAATAATGATTTTTAATTTCTTACATTTGATTAGCTAGGCATTTATAATTAAGTAGTTTTAGTTTTTCTTATTTATGTTATTGTTTTATTAGTATAGGACTACTTACGCTCTTAAGATAAAAAATATCCATCCTAGAACAGGCTGTGCCATAATAGATGGAGACTATCATAAACAGAGAACACTCCGTTTTCATTTTACATTAATTGGTTTTATATAGATTCCCTGTTATAAAGTATGTTTATTATTTTTTTGCAATAAATTTATTAATAAATAATAAATAAATACCAAAGGTAAACGAAACTAAATTTTGATGTCAATCATGTCTAGGTTTTTGTAAGGGCGTATTTTCTGACAAATTTATTTTTTAATTTTAAATTTACAATTTTTAAACATTTAAAAATGTTTTTTCTATAATATTCGTATTGATTTGTATGAAAAATTGTTTTTTTTTAAATTCATTTTCAAATTTTAATATATATGCGTAATATGTGATGTTTTTCTTATGTAGACATCTTCCATCGCAATAAAAACATCGTTTGAATTGGACGTCGATTGAACGTAGTTATGCAGAAAGCAGCTAGTCCACAATTTTGGAAAAATGAGATTTTGGTGTTATCGAGTGTAGTAGTATGGTCAATTCTATGTTTTGCTGAAAACAGTTTGAACGCTTTATACCAAAAAAAAGTAATTACCTTCTGAAAACAGTGGCGATAGCAAAAACGGCATTTCTCAATTTGCAGAAAACACCCACAACTCTAGAAAAATCTGAAGGTACTTTAAAAATCACTACAACTGGTCAAATGCATAACTAGATTCTTGTTTGTAATGTATGAAAAAATAATGTATTAATTATTTATCATTTGTTTAAGTCAAAAACATTCCAAGTGTTGTGTAGATTTGATTATTCACTGGTTTCATAAAAGTGCTATTATTTCAGTTTCACTTTTCTATGGCTGACTGAATTCTGCATAACTACATTCAATTCACTTTCTTACCTTCATTCTCTGACTATAGTCACATGTTGCCTAGCTATAAAACTATCAGCTGAAAGGGTAGAAATGTGTCTTAACTTCTCACAAAACACACGATCAACGAACAGAGGGCGCTGTCAAAACGTCTTAAAAAAAATAATTAAATGCATATTTCTATATTTTCTATGCCAACAGCCTCCAAATCGCAAAAACATTATTTTCATGGTGCATAATTTAACTATCGTGAGGTACATAATTATAAATAATTGATTTTATTTCATATCATATCGGGATATTCTGCTGATGGATACTACCCCAATAGGTTTTTAAAATAGACCATCGCGTGATATGAGATCTAACATAGGTAACCAAAGGTAAGCTGTCTTATTTCTTTAATGCCAAAAAATAAAAAAAATATGCTTGTGTTCTTCCTGTACTGATATATGGCTGTGAAACTTATGTGTTTTTGAAAAAAAAACTATTTTCAAGAAATGATTTAAAGCCTGTATTTTCCTTAGTGGTAAGGATTTGAGTGGTAAACTTCTTGATGATTTTCCGACTGCTTAAGTTTGCTCTCTACCATATTGGTGTGCCATTTATGTTTTTTTTTTAATTTTTATGTTTCTGACTCAATATAATATTTGTGGTAATATGCTCGTATGTCTGTGTCAACTAATCACTCGCTCCGACTCAACACAGGACTTTTAGTCAAATGAAGTAAGGATTTTTATTTCAGAAAATTTAATGTGTAATTACTTTCTTATAAATAAATGTCATTCATTTGTATTTCGGGCAAACAAACAACGATTGGCTTTCCTTACTCTTTCAATGATACCCCGATCTCTATAACAGATAGTCAAACTCACGAGTTATTATTGATACGAAACTAATGTTAAATATTCATACTGAATCAGTCCTGAAAAAAACATATAAAATGGTTGGACTTATTATGTGAGTATCGAAACCATTTAAACATGCAGAGACATATGAAAAACTCTATAAAATATTTGTTCATCCCCCACCTAGAATACTGTACCCCTATTTGGTCACCAATGTAAGTATTATGAACTAGAAAGGGTCCAACAATTCTTTTATACGCAGGTCTACTACCGGTTAAACATTAACTTCTCTAACCATGCTGAAAAAATGCAGTACCATGAATTAAAGTCTTTTTAAAATCAAAGAATAATGTTAGACCAGTTATTTTTATTCAAATTAATAAATAATAAGATTGATTCTCCCAACCTACTTGAAAGACTTCCATTCCGTGTGCCATCAAGACCGACAAGACGAAATCTTCTGTTTTATATTGAAAACGCGTCAACTAATTAAAACAATCTACAATACCTAAAATATGCAACTAATATAACAATATATTTACCGAGGCTGATACTTTTTGTGACGCTGTATGTAAATTAAGTCAAAAATTATAGAAATTTTGAGAGAAGCAGATATTTAATTTTATTATTATAAATACTTTTTTTTTCATTTTGTTTCTTTTACATTTATTATATTGATCATAATTTAAATTATTGTATTAAGTGAAAACATTTTTTTGGTGTGTGCATGACTGTCTTACACTAATATACAAAGAAATTGGCAATATTTGTGTACATACTGTTTGTTTATCATTACGTCTATCTTTTGACATCCAAATTACTTTAGTTTCTCAATTTTAAAGTATGTCTTTATTTGTTTGAATACAAATTATATTGAATAATATTTCGATTTGCTTCTCGAAACCGACATTTTCGGACTTTTGCCATTATTATCTCTCAGGTGCGAATTGTAGTGATGTTATTAATGACAAATGTCTTGACATGTACATAAAATTGTATGCGTTAATGTTAAAAGGGAAAAAGCCTTAATTTATTTTAACAATATGGTGAATACAATACACATGCGTGATGGAATGTACAGTAAAAAGGTTCTAGTGTTAAGGGGTTGTATAAGTAAGGATACTAAAAAGGTTCGGTTTCATCCCTTCTCAATCTGATTGTAAACTAGACAGAGTGATAAAGTACATTGTTATGTAAATTTCTCAGTACAATTGATAGATAAATATAGGTAGGTGTTTGTATGTATAACATAAATCTCTGTGTTTACTATTGTATTTATTCGGTTTTGTATATTACGTAACACCTTTTAGCAAACTGAATAAAAGCCTTAATAAAACGTCATGATTGCACTTCGGCATATACTATACAATACAAAGTATAATATTAATCAGATCAATCTGCAATATATTCAATTGTAACCAAAATTTTTTTTAAAGAAACATTGAACATCACTCTAGTACAGTAAATAATGACTATAGTACTTCCCCTTTGAATTTAAAAATGAAACCGTTACAAAATAATCAACTTAATTATGATTGTTAGGAACAAGGGTGGGGAATCTGCGGCCTTAAGGCTATTTTAGTGCGGCCTTTTACTGATGCTATTTTTTTTTAAAAATAAATCACAGATTACTGGTGTGTAAGCGAGAGAGAATGAGTGAGCTCGCTTTGAGCGACAGGGAAGTGACAACAACTAGTTGGCTTGCCAGTCTAATAAAACACAAATAGCTAGTAATTGCGAGTAAATACCGTATGATCGTTATTATCCGAACGCTTTAACTTAAATATCCATGTGAATTTTGTTTCACATCTCCATCTTCAAATGGTCATTTTTATGGATTTATATACTATCTAGTAAGAGTCTCCACGTCTTTGTTACGTTAATTCCGATGGATTTATTCCATAGCCATAAAGTAAACTCGAAAAAAAAAAGTAAAATAGCGAGGCACTTAAGATAGTTGAAATTAATTAAACTCTCAACGGATGATATTTTGAAATCATTGTTTAATACTAAAAAAGACCCAATTGAAATTTGGAAAACAGTCTTAGAATACCCACGTCTTTGACAACATGCCAGAAAATTGCTGTCTTGCTTCTCAACAACTTACGGCAGTGAATCAACATGTTCTTATTTAACGCAAACAAAATCAAAATTGCTTACTCAAATAACTGATCTACATTTAGAAGACCAACTGATACTGCGAATATCTATGCTTGAACCAAATATTCAAATGCTTTCTAACAAAAAGCAGAAGGAGATTAGCCATTGAAGGTTGGTTAACTGTAACATTAGCAAATATTTTTAATGATGTACGTTTATAACTATGTATTAAGTATGTTTTTTATAAATACGTAGCTTGATAATTTAAAAAACATTTTTGTAAATGTGCATTTTTTCTGAAAACACTTTTTTAATTGCATTTTAACTAATTTATATTGTGTTATATTTTTTATGCTGAGTTTATAGGAGGGTGTAAACGTTTTTTTTTACTGTGGCCTTGTGTTGAATCAGATAAGTGAATGTGGCCTTTTGAAATGAAAAATTTCCCCCCCCCCCTGGTTTAGAGTATGTCAAAATGCTTATAGAGAGGCTGGATTTCCCCCCTAGAGAGTTATTTAGATCTCTTGTGATTTAGTTTTTCTTTATAAAATTTTGAATGGTTCCGTAGACTCACCTGACTTTTTTTTTTATTATCTGAAAATGTATTTATCAACCCTTACGAATTATAAAATTCATTTAACAAAAGTAATATATAATTTTTTTTCCATACCGTTTTCTTTATAATATATTTTTTTTCAGCTTTTAGGAGCAACATGGTTTATTTGGCCATAAACTTGACAAATCTAGAAATTCTCGAAATAAATAGGTTAAAGTATAAACCCGGCGTAGAATTACTTAATGAACAGATAACACACGTGCATTCCACATTACTATACCCATTGTAATATTTTTACCAATGGTATTTTACCCTTTGTTTTCCAGAAATCATAATAGGCAGAAATCACTCTCACAAAGGATAAGACATTAAAATTAATATATACAGAATACTTCAACTTATTAAAATATCATTATATCAACTCATTAGTTAACCCAAAAAGTTACGTTAATGATCCTTATGATAAAAATTATTTAATTTGATTTATTTTCATATAATTTTGGATTCTCTATCCTTTCCTTTGTTTTGTTTGAATACATTGAACTCTTTAATAAAGATACCAGTCTGGAAGATGTCGCGAAAGCGGTGAAACCGGTCACTGGATATTTCAAATTTGCGAATTGAAGTATTACTCGTTTTTTATAAATGTTGAAAATATAAATTAGAAATTAATAAATAAAAAGCAGATAGCCGCTAAACTGCCGATATGTACAGAAAAAAAAATCCATATTTTCCGCAAAATTGCCCTATTGATGGGTGAGTTCTGACATGCATTTGTTCGGCTTCTGGATATGTAAAACAGTGCATAAAATCTCACTGTATTATAATTATTGTAACATACCAAAAGATTTACGATGCGAATATTGATGGATGTTGAAAACAAGGAAGACCGAGAAAGACATGGCACGATCAAGTCCATCAAATACTTGAAGATGGACATGTCAAGAGTAGGATTAATCGGTGTGTGTGCATGAGAAAATGTATGTAATATGGCGTTCTATCCTCTCTGCCCAACCATGCCGGGAAACAGCGTGACGGTTTGTTTCTTTTTGTTTTTCAAATTGATCTCTTTCGGTATATTTGGATTACATATACTTTCAGAAATCAGCTTGCAGAAATATTTTCCGAGAAAAATTTGACAACGAGATTTAAGGGTGTTGTAATCCAGCATCTCTGCTAGAAATAATTATGGATACAAAAATGCATAATTATTATCTTGTTTAAGATATAAGTATCCCAAAAATCGTTTTGAACCTTCTCTATTTCAAGAATGTGGTTTGATTTAGAAGGGTTCTAAATTGTGGAACAGTATTCTAGTATGCTGCGGACTAGTGTATCATACAATGTGCCAAGTGCAGTAGTATTATTGAAATATCTAGAGTTTCGAAGTACAAATCCAAGCATCTTACTAGATTTATCTACAACCTAGTAATATGGGACGTAAACGTGAAATTTGCTTAAAAAATCATATCAAGATCTTTATTGTGGTAATTACGAGGTAAAACTACATTATTAATGTTGTAAAGAAATAGAGATGTTTCTTTGGAGATAACTACTTTTTAAATTTTTTTATAGAGGAGTTGCTTTATTATTTACCTTGCTTATAATATACAAGGTTTAAATTTCAAAAGTGGATTATTCTGCAATTAAATTTCTTTACATTTTTCAAAACTGTTGGGATCAGGTGGAATATACTAATGTGGGACAATCAGGAACTTCTCAGCATTTGCTCATTTAGATAGGAAACCACTCAAAACTCTTCAGGAGAAGCCGGCCTGTTGGCAGTAGTAAAAAGGCCTTCCGTTCCACTAGAGGAGTGTTGGGCATTTTCTTCCCTACTTTGGTTTATTTTACCAATTGCCTGCACTTTATTGACCATGTATAAAACTTCATCTCGTGTGAGTTCTTTATTACCTATCACCGATGAGATGTCGCATAGATCTTCACCCAAGCTTCACATCGCGCCTCCAGCTGTTGTCTTTGAAAGCTGAAAAGGGGGCAATGCGTCAACAGGTGAAGGACATCTTGAGGAGTTTCATCGTCGCATGGCCAGCTGTTGATCTCGGAGAGCTTCAAGCAACGCAAGTAGTTCATAAACCCACCATGACTCGTAAGCATCTGTGTGAGCTCTTAGCCAGCATTCTGCATTCTCCTGAAATCATAGGCATTGGAAATAGTAGGGAAAAACATTTTAGTTATACTTCCGGTAGGTCCACTTAAATAACGAGATAACTTTTAGTAAGTTTAAAAAAACTTAGCTGCCGCTTATTACAAACAAAACTTGTCATCAATTCTGGCAAAAAAGGCATCTTTTGCGGGGTTTACACAATTCCGCACTATTATTGTCATGTTAGTAACATATTGATCTTAATTTTCAACAATACGTTAAGCATCTTTTAACAGTGTTGTATCGTTTTTACTCTAGTTACGTGGTTTTTGATTAAAACATTGAGGTATTATAGAGAATTTGTAAGTTTAAACTCATAAAATTATTTTTTGGTCACATTTTTGATTCAGTGTTAAATTTTGTAGCTTACCTACTAAAAAATTCACCGCTTGCTACTGGACTGCCTCCACGCTACTAGAATCTCGATGATATTTGTTTATACTTGTTAATCAAATTACATCAGAGATAGAGAACATTTTAGAAAAGGAAATATGGAAGTCCAGGCATGTTATGGTTTATGACCTGTCATTGTTTGATTAAAGTGGCTACTTTACACAACGTATAACATTCACTATTTGGCCCATTTTTGAACATTCATCTTTCTTCGTTTCTTTTTTTTGTTGATTTTATTAAAGTTAAAGAGCTGAAATCTTTATTTTTGGGAATAGATTCATAATTTCTATACTTCTTCATGGACAAGTTTGTTTTAAAAAAAAGACTATTTGTATGATAGTTTTAATATGAGATTTTGGAAAAAAACATTTATTTTTTATTAGAATATATTAAATTTCTAGACTAAAAGCTGGATTTCACACCTTTGTAGTTAAATAACAGTGCTCTAAAAAAATATTTGTAAATGTACGAATTCGTTAATAAAATTATATAATTATTCAAAGCCATACAGTTCACGAGAACTTTTGAGGAATAAATTTCATATTTTGTGTCTTTTAGTGATAAGTACATGAAAAAGGCGAAATATCTGTCAAGTCAGTTTGTGTGACACACGAAATTGAATTTTGTAAACAAAACTGTAACTGCTGATGATGTTTCAAAAACGGATTTTTTTAGGATATGTGAAAATTCTTACACACTTTGTTTAAAAGTATATCATTAATTAATCAGTTAATCCCACATAAAATACAATTGAATTTATTTCAATAAATTCGTTTAGTTTATTTATATTGTAATAATAAATCCTTTTTATATTACTTTTGGATTAAATAAAATCGTTTTGCCAACAAAAATGCATTCACAGAGAAAAAGAACAGCAGAGAACCGTGCATTATGTAAGGTTGAAAATTTTATTTTTGATGCAACTTTTTCTCAGTTTTTGATGTGTTGTTATTATCTTCTCTTTCTGATATATTTTTTAAAAATATTTTTAATATGTGTATTATATGTTGAATATAATTTTCTTATATTATGTAATATATACTGTAAATAAACTTTTATTATTTATTTTTTATATTTATATGTTAAAACAATCTTTTTATTGGTTTTTTTTAAACTTTTTACAAGTTATTTACAATCCGTTTTTTAATTTTGTCATTTTTCTTACATCCAAATTTTTCTATTTTTTCACTTTTGATTTTGCATTGCATTATACTTTTTCTGTTTCTACATATTAAATTTTACAAAACAAAATTAAAAAACGTATTGTTTATTTTTAAAATTATTAATTACTACGTTTATACTAAACAACATTTTTTTGTAAATCCATCTTGGGCGCATTGTAAAATTAAAATTAAAAAAAAAAAACAAAAAATAAAAACTAGCATTATCGACAAAATCGAGAACGAAGTGCTGCGTTAGTTTGGACGTGTAGAGCAAATGGACAGTTCTTCTTCTCTGTCAATCCTCAGTTCTTAGAGTCATGATCATTGGTACTCTCATCAGCCATTCCATTGACAAAACGTCTCCACTCTTCACAGATCTGTGCTCTCTCCACAGCTCCATATAGGGTCGCCCGTAAGGTTGTTTTCACGTGGTCGATCCATCGAGCTGCAGCTCTGCCTCTGTTTCTTTGCCCTGGCACACTGCTCGTGATTATTATTTCCTCCAGATTTTCTGGGTCACGTCTAGCAATGTGACCGAAGAACTGTAGCATACGTTGGCAGCATATGGCCGATAGGCGAACTTTTATGTTGAGTTCTACCAGTATAGAGACATTTGTTTTTCTGGATGTTCATGGTATTCTCAGCATTTGACGCCAACACCACATCTCGAAGGCATCTATTATCTCCTGCCCGAGTGTTTTATTTGTACACGTTTCTGTGCCATACAAGAATATTGGGAACACAAGCGTACGCTCAATGAATATTTTAGTTTTTTTCGAGATGATCCGATCTTGCCAAATTTTAGTAAGTCGATTCATGGCATTTTTTGCTATAAGGATGCGTTTTTTAATTCATAAAGTGCCATGCGCCACTCGCAGAGATAGACAGTTAAAAAACGGCTATTTATGATTAGAATGTTGATGGCTACAAAAGAAGAGGAAGATCAAGGAAGACATTATTTTCCTCTCCTTCGTTTCCAAATTTGCTCCTCAGTGGAGCATGTGGAGCAATCGGCAGTTATCTCCAAGACACTCTATCGCAGCGTCTTTTTTGCTTAATTCCCCTGAATAAAGTCGAAAGATCGTCATCGACGGCTTTTAAAGACGGTGTGAGCCCGCAGGTTGAAAGAAGGCATGGCACGACCAAATTCAACAAATACTTCAGGATGGACATGTCAAAGTTGAAATAATCGGTGTGCGTTCATGAGAAGATGTATAAATGTAGAGGAAACGAGGTTTGTATTCAAAGACAGAGTTATATGGCATTATATCTTCATTATCTTTTCCTACGGGGAAACGGCGTGATGGTTTGTTTGTACAATAAATATCGATCCAACTTAATTTTAATTCCCTCGTTTCCAGATACGCTGCATTTTAATGTAGCGTATCTGGATCAGGTACCAGTCAAGGAATAGTGAACAGGTACAATCTCCGAGGTGATCAGATCTGACAACTTCGCCTACGTAAGCTTCCGTGGCCTAATTTTCCTTTACCTCTATCTAAATCCAAAATTATTTTATGGAGTACACTTCGATTAATCAGGTACTGGCTAAGCTTAGCTTGTCAGAATAGAGTTTAAGAATTTACCTAGATAGAAGTGACGGTAAAAAATACATAAAAAATATTAAATAAACCTAGCTCGCACATCCAACCATGGAGTGCTTAAGCGGCTTAATTTTTTATGGGTCTTATTTTGTACTCGCCGTTTTAGCGTTTTTTGCTCTGTAATTTTAACGTTATCACTTTGTTGGACTCTTAGAACCGCCATTTATTTTACTTTAAAGAATCTACATATACATTTACATTATAGAGATATTAGTATTTTTTGTTTTTTTTAAACCTTAAAAGACTTAATATTAAAGTGGTGACTTACAAAACAGAACACCCCCATTCGTGGAAAATCGAACATAATTTTGTCAATCATTATGTGCCTGGTTTGAAGCATTTGGCCGCGGTCCCAATTTGAAACAAACAATGTATTTCTTCACCGTCGTGCTGGGAAATTAAAATAAGGTTATTGTACTGACCACGTGTATTTGATTGATCACAAATTGACAATACTGCAGCGAGGGGTACAATAAAAGTTTTGAAACTTCTATGTGTTGAAATTTTCGTGGTTTGATTGTAAACAAATTCTAAATATTCGCAAATTTAAAAAATTCATTGTGAATATGCGAGGTCAAAGACAGACGCAAGTCTTTATCAAAAGTTTCGGGAACGAGGTGAGTTCTTTCTGCCTCGTCAAAAAAAGTAGAACATATTGTGCAATATTTTATCAAATAAATATTGTGTCGTGTATCAAATCTGCGGTCGAAGATATTGAACGTAGGGTGAGTGCCGGAAACAGAGTAAACGGTGCACTCAAATCAACCTTGGCAAATCAATGTTTGTCGCAAGAGGCAAAATTAACAGTTTACAACGGAGTCCTGGTCCCGACCCTGGTGTAAGGGAGCAAAGTATGGACTTGAAAAAACAGGGATAAAAGTAGGCTGAATCTTGTCAAAATTCGATCTCTCGGGCAAATGTGTGGTAAAACTATGTTCGATATATGCACAAATGTTGAGATCCGTACCTTTTGTAAGGCCGAGACAAGCATTGTCGACAAAATCAAGAAAGGAGCTTTGCGCTGGTTTGGACATGTAAAGCGAATGAACAGCGGAAGAACGGCTAAGAATATTAACAGTGCGAATGTTGATGGATGCAGAAAAAGAGCAAGACCAAGAAAGACATGGCATGATCAAATCCAACAAATACTTGAAGATGGACATGTCAAAAGTCGGAATAATCGGCGCGCGTGCATGAGAAGATGTATGAATGTAGATGAAGCGAGATATGTATGCAAAGATAGAGTGATGTGGCGTCCTTTTTTCTCTGCCTACCCTTACGGGGAAACGGCGTGATGGTTTATTGTTGTTGTTGTTGTGTCACGTCATTTATCCTCGGTCAGTGGCCTTACGCTGTAACTAATTCATTTCGTAAATTCATTTGAATCGTATGAGGGGAAACGAGAGCGAAATATGGTTTTGATTGCGATAAAATGAAACGGATACACATTATTGTGCGAATTAATGGAATAAAATTCCTTGTTATTATAAAATACGTTTTTTATTTATATTACAGGTGACGTAAAATCATAAAATAATTTTTATTTAATGGGGTGTATGTCTTTCTTTTGGTTTCATAGCAGCTCAAACACGTTTTGGCATGGAATCAATTAAACTTCGGAAATTTTATTTTATTCTGTCATCTCGAAGCCACATCTCAATAACAGCTTCCACCATCTTTATCTTGGTAGTGCAATCCAATTTGTGTATCCTCGATTTACCCAGAAATTTTCTATAGGGATAAGACCAGGTGATTTTCCAGGCCAGTCTAAAAAAGTAATCTTTTAATCATTGAAATATTTAAGCATAAACTTCGATTTGTGACAAGGGGCTGAGTCTAATTGAAATACAGCCCCACCAATAGGACAATATTTACTCAGTTCTGTACTCAACTGGTGCTCCAATAGAGCTCTATACTATAGGCTATTCATTATTCCTTCTATTGGTATTAAGAACCCGATCCCCATATACGAAAAGCAGCCCTAAAACATCTTCTTCATAGGATATTTCACCGTTTGGTCAATATAAGCCACAGTAAGTTTTTCATCCCGACTTTTTGTAACAAATTTTGTGCAATATCCCTGCACGAGAAAGTAGTTCTCATTTGAAAACAGCACCTTTCTCTAATCTTTTACAGTTCATTTGGTATATTTTCTAACCCAAATGAGTTATTTCTTCAGTTGTGATTTGCGTTTCTTCCAGATTCAATTAATCTTTTTCGTACTGTTGAGTCATGTATCATCCCTTTAGTGGCTACCAAATCTTTTTGAAGTTCGTAACTTGTTTTTTCAGGGTTTAACTTACTATTTCTGATTAAAGATATTTCATCTCGAGCACCACATTTCTTAAAACTCTTTGCTTCAACTGACCCTGTTTCTCTTGTCAGGTCAATAATTTTGCTGACTGCTCCCTGACTCACAAAACATTATTTTGCAATCTCTTTCTGAGTCATTGATGTATGTTCACTAAAGGTTATAATCTTTTCTCTTTTCTTCGGCGTGATATCCATGATTTAAACCAACTCAAAAACACTATTAATTATGCGAGCAATTTATAAAATAAGTTTTTTATTAAGAAGATGTAAAAAAAACAACAGATAGTACACCAAAAAACACCAATTTCTAAAGGATTAATAAACTGTGAGTCATAATTTAACAGTCAAATTAACAAATCATTGTTGTTATATTTCAAAAATAACAAAAATTACTCTAATACCAACAATACTTTATGATATACGAACGACCTTTCGAAACGAAACTGATATTCGATATATTAGGCCCAAAACAGCAAAACACTAAGTATTTAGAATAGGTGTATCAGAAGAATCTTGGGTGCGCGGTAGTTTGACTATGTGCGGAATGAAGTAATAAGAGAACGGACGCAGCTATCTTCGGTGACAACTCTCATCAAGCGGAGGCAATACGGTTGGCTGTGGAAGCCTCCTTAAAGCATCTTCCACGCATGCCTACATTACAAAGCATCAGGTTCTTCACGTCCTGGACATCCATTGCTGACTGTTCTTCGGCAGTTCATGAGAACTACGAGACGCGAACCTGACAGTTGGAAAGTCAAAAACATTCCAACTGTTATGTAGATTTAATACTAACTCGTTTCATAAAGTTGCTATTATCTCAGTTTCACTTTTCCATGGCTGGCTGCTTTCTGCATAATTACGTTCAATTGTTGTACAAAAAACTGCACAAAATTTTGCTCAAGATCTTGTACCATCTTTTGACACGAACTTAAGCCATTACGTCGCGAAGTCCACCTATATTAAATTGATTGTTTAAATGTCAGTAATGTACTGTTTTGTAAAATGAAAGAAAGTAACTGATTAAAAAGTGAATTTTATATATTTACCAAATATTTTTTTTATTACTTTTCTTATTTCTTTGCATAAACCTCACACTTTCAATTTACGAGGGGGTTATCAAAAAAGGAGAAAAATCCCCAATCTTTTCGATCAACCCCAAACCTGAGGAAACCAATCCTATTGTGAAAATATTATGGGAGTGTAAAATAAACAAGGGTGCTCTTAAGATTATAAAATCTCGTTTCTCTTAGACAATATTTTCAATGATTTTTTTAGCTTGCAAAATTTTTATGATTCTTTTTTGTGTGCTAATTTAACATTCAACGGCACATTTTTTTAAATAGTTGTTTTTTATTTATTTATTCATCTGTTTATTTTTCAGAAACAAACAATTTACAATTATATAATAACATAAAAAAATACAGTTTAAAGACAGACCAGCGAAGTTTCTAAATAAAAATCATACATATTTAATTGCAGTACAACAAAAGGGTGTGTTTGTGTAAATTTGTTTGGGAGTAAGTGTTCAAGTGTGTATTAGCGTTAGCATCATTAAATAGTAAGTGGAAGCGTATCGCAGCAAGAAGGAAGGAGTTTTAATGTATTTTTAAATAAATTAATGGGTATGTTTAACGTATCAATAGATGAAAAAAAAGCATAATAGTTTGAGCAAGAACGATAGAGGAAAGAGTGTTGTGCATAGTTAGTGCTATAGACTGGCAGATTGAATGAATACTTATTTATTGTCACGCAAAAGGAAACATTAAGATACATTTTGGACAGTAGGTTAAAAAAGTTTCCTTTTTTTTTTTTTTTTTAATTTTTATTCCAGTAAAATGGCTATAAAGTGCAGAGCCAATTCTATCATATAAACATATAAACATGAACATAAATATAAATATAAACAAAAATATAACAATAAACATAAATATAAACATAAAATAAAACTTTATATTGCAGCACTTATGGTGGTCTTAACATATCGTGCCATCGCTTGAACAACGGTGATTGGATCCACTCTGCAGTGGCTTGGAGAATTTCGTTATTAGACTTTTTTAGGCGTTCCCATAGGCTCCAGGCTCTTTGGCGAAGCAAGGCAGCGAAGGTGTTTATTCGTCCAGCTGTAAACATTTCAGAGGCACTGCTGTACCTAGGCAATACGAATAATTGTCAGTATGAGTTGTTATAAGTGATCCTTAATTTATTCCACGCTCCTTGCGTATAGTTGTTCCGAAGTTCCGCTGTATACATGGACGTCAAATACGAAGTAAATATGATTTTCTTCACTTCGTTACTGCATTGAAAGAAGCGTTTCGCTAGCATAGAGGCCCTGACATTAATGGCTCTTCTCTGTCTCTCTATGTCCTGATCGTCTTTACAATTATCAGTCAGTATGTGTCCTAGATATTTGACTTTTGCAGTTACCGTTAAACTATTGTTGTCTTTTAATTTAATAATTTATATTAATAGCATAATTCGGATATAGTTCGTCTATTTTCATGAATAAAAAAATAATTTTGTTTAGCAGATTGGCTGTAAGTACAAAGCGTTTTTTTTATAATGTAGGTATTGAAACAAATTTCGTTGAACATTTTCGATCCTTTCAATATTTGTTATGTATTGAAAGCTTGTTTTGTTTCAATCCTTTTGATGATTTTTATGCATTATTATGTTTATAAATAAATAAAATTCTCACGAATCAGAATTATTCTTTATTATGCATTTAATAAATTAAAACCTAAACCTAAAAAAGCTGTGAGAGGGAAAGCCCTTAAACTCATAGGTATTAAATAACAAATATTTTTATATAAAACGATTACTTATTATTTAATTTTAAACATATATTTTGTACGGTACAGAATCTTAATTTAACGATTCCGTGTGTAACAATGTATGTCTTTAAAAAAACAAATTCCTTATTTTTATGCTTCATTATTAATATTCTAAGTATTTAAGAAAAAGTTCTCTACGGAATAATTTCATAATAAAGCAACAAGATTTTTTTAATTAAAGTTTTTCTTAATATACATTAATCAAATAATTGCTACTTTTATTGAATGTTTAAAATCCCCTATTTTCTAAATATTATTTACGTGGTATTGAAATTGACCAACCTTTATCTTTTTTATACTATTTTTTAAATTGACTTTTTTTGGTTTCGCGTTTATGAAATAACATGTTACTTTATTTTATAACATGATAGTTTTGTATGTATTTTCGATACTACGTAATTAAATAGATATATTATATTGATATATTACAACAGAGATGAAAAACATTTAAGAGAAGGTAATATAGAAATCTAGGCATCTACAGGGCTTACGACCTGTCATTGACTGGTTTAAGTGACCACTTTACGGACTGTGTAACATCCACCATTCTCTGCCCATACTAATGCATCCACATTCCTTAAATTCTTTCAAATGTTGATGTTTGTAAAGTAAAAGAGCTGAAACCTTTATTTATGCATGTGAGATTCATCTAATTGAATTATTTCACCGACTTCTAGGCCTGAAAATTTTCGCATACAAATATGGGGTTCAACTCCCCGGAAAACTGTTAATATTAACATATTAGTTAGTTAGTAACAATTTAGTAACAATGACAGGTCATAAGCCCTGTAGATGCCTAGACTTCTATATAACCTTATCTAAAAAAAAAAAGATCACTTTTGTAATATATTAATATTAACAGCTTCCCAGGGAGTTGAATCCAGTCCTTCTTAACATAAATTCAGACATACTCAAAATTTTGTTTTATTATTAATATATCTTATAAAAGTTAAGAAATTTCAAAAATAAAACTCTCGACAATTATTTTAAATTTTCAGGTAGATACCATCATTTATGTAATGCATTACACACTTTAGTTGTATTTTTGAGATTGGCTATTTGTCTGTTATAAGTTTTTTTTAAATATCATCGTCAATTGATAAACGAAGCCTCGTCAAATTTATTCGGAATGAAAGTAACTCTTACCGTTAAAGAAATGAAGCTTTGCTCAAAAGGTATCCAATTTGTTTTTATATTGACATTATAAAAAGCATTCCATAACGTTTATTATATCGTGCTCTAAAACACTAAGGGATGTTTATGAAAATCGTAATGATATTACCCGTCTTCAATACAGCGATACTTATACTATGAAAACCTTAAAGATGAAATAGGAATCTGCAATGAAAAAAAATCAAACATCGTTTCACTATATTAAAAATAAATTATGTTTTCTTTTTTATGAAATAGTTTTGATGTTTTTTGTTTATAAGTAACGTAATAAATCTTTTTTTACTTTTAAGCTTTTATAAAGAAAACAAAAATATTTCAGAGTTTTTTACAAAAAAATTATCACAAAAAACATTTTTTTAAGCAATTTGTTATCCGGTTCGATGTTCAATATTTTCCTTAAAAGGCTACATTTATAGATATTGATTATACAAAATAATGTTTTATGTATTTATTTATCATCATCATCATCGTTCCTTTTCCACACCTAATAGTGCATAGGGCACTGAACGGGTACACCAATCGCAACGTATCTTTAAAATGTTTTATTGGATGAAGGTAAGACGATCAGTCTTACGCTTCAGGTACCAGTCCAGGGACTATGAAATATTCTTGTGTGAAAACACGCTTTCAAATAAATATTTCTTATCAACCATTTCGGTAATCGAACATGAGACCTCTTGCATGGTAAGCAAACGCGATGACCATTTCACCGCGAGGCCGAAAAAAAATCATTTTTATGTTTTTATAAAATAAAAAGTTTAAAATATATTCATGTCCATTGACATGCCTTTCTTTAATTTCCATCAAGGAACAATTTAATTTAAAAATGGGTACATTTTATTGATTTTTTATTTATAACATAACATAACATTTTATTTATTTCCCATCTCTGTTGCAATCAATTTCTTTTCATGTTCCCAACAGTGTCACCAGAAGTCAAAATCTGCTATTTATAAGATCTTCTGAGAGCAACTTTGGTTTTTATGCCCCAATGTCCAGAATGCGTAGATTAGTCAATTCATCACATGACTTGGAATTTTTTGGGATAGATCTTCCCGCTTTTCGTAGATCTCTTCGCGACTAAGCAGTGTGGGATGAAGTTGGAGTGGTATGGTTTAGCTCAAAGTTTTAGGTCTTTCGTTTTTTTTAATATATTGTATACAATTATTGTTTTGCCCTTGTTTGTCTTTGCAAAATAGTTTTATGTTCTTTTTGTTCAGTTTCTTGCATTTATGTTTCTTCATGTAACTGTTGTAATTGGCTTAGTCCGTATATATAATAAATAAATAACATGTTCAATTACATGTTACCGGTGAAGATATTTATTTATTTTTTACAAAAAAATCTAATTTTCGTCAAATAAAATTGATTTTACTGTATAGACAATTTAAGATTTCTTTATTTTATTCAGATAAACAAATACAAGTATGCAATATAACTACTAAAAACATTTTTTTATTTTCATTTAATTCATATATGTACTATTTTTTTTACTCAAAAGGAATAAAAAAAATTACTTTGTTTTATAAATTACTTATTTATTATCACAACCGACTAGTTTCGGCAACTCACGTTGCCCTCTTCAGGATTATATAATGACTAAATATACATACTTAAAAGAAACAATGAACAGTGGGTGTCGATAAGGATATAGGAGGGGATAATTGTGTTTATGGTGGAGTAGAGGTAGGGAAGGTGGTAATTGTATTTAAAGTAGGGTTAGACTTTACAGAAAAATATTAAAAATAGGACTTTGAGATAAATTTAATTGATAATTAATAAAATTTTGATTTTTTTCACGGCTTTTTTGATTTCGAGGATTTCCAAATTATTTCATTGATGAGTTTTACTATTAACATTTAATATTTCTATTCCATCTTGAAAATCAAATAAATGGTTATTACTTCTAATGTGTTCGTCTTATAATAACGTGGCTTTTTTTTTTTAATTATTTTATTTTTAGTAAAACATATAAATAACAAAAAATATAAACGGTGTTTTTAATCAATGCTAACACAAAAAAAAACTTTTCGCTTAATTATTTACTAAGGAAATCATAGTATTTATATAAAACAAGTTACAAAATAACAATTAAAAAAGTAAGACAAATTACAGATTTCACACTAATTTATTATGAATGCAGGAGGAGATGGAAAAAATAATTGAATTCTAAAAAAGTAAAAATGTGAATATTAAAAAAAAAGTACATAAAAGTGAGAAGACATTGTAAAGCTCCAACTTTACTTTTTTCTCTCTCTCTCTGCTTCCATGAACATTAAAATTTCTTTGTGAAAATTTACAACCAACAATAACTAATAAGATACAGGTAGTAGATGTACATATAAATAAGTATAAATTAAAAGTTGAAATCAAAAGTTAAAATTAAAACCAAAAGTATAAGTTAAAAAGAAAAGTTTCAATTAAGAATTAAAATTAAAAGTTTAAACATATTATATTTCTTTAATACATTATATTCCTGACTGCACTTTTAATTTTTTTTATTTCATTAAAAAAAAATCCTTTTAGTATAATGATGCTGTGCTGTAGTTGTTTATAATTTGGAAATTAAGATGTTACCAGTTGTTCTTGGTCGCGTATTTACTGTTTGTGACGTAGAAACACCAGTATTTATGTTATCTTTGTGGATTTAAAGTAGATAATCTTTTTTAAATAAAGATTTACAATTTTTTTTAAACTTTTCATAGTGCTATGGGCTCTTAAAAGATTAAAAAGCTGTCGATACGCGATGCAAAAATATCACTTGCGTTTCATGCTACATTGTGTATTGTATCCAAAGCCCTCTAGCATAAATCAATAGCTTAAGCATAAACAAAATCCTGTTTTCTTAACGAATATTGTTTTATTTACACCTTAATTTAGTTCTTTCACACACATAATCCTCTTTGTGGCTCGAACTTTTAGAGACCCAACAAGGCATGTTTGCGAGTGTTTATTTTCGTCAAACGTAAACAAAATGTTTGGTAGGAATTCGCAGTGAAAACAGCGTGCGTCGGCATAAACAAAGCCGAATCCAATGGTACAAATGAGCAGTTCGAACTAAATGTGGATTACTGGGCAAATATAAACTTGATGAATGTTAATCCATACACCTACGAATGTTTGAAACGGTAGCGTTTTCAATTTATGTGTACCCGGCATAACAATTACTTCGAATTCGCTTCCAAGCATCAGGCGTCTACATTACTATGAATAACTTAATAAATTGAAAGTATGTTTTATTCAATAATAATAATTGTACATAGTTCATAACATCTTAAAAGCGTATATAAACTTTTAATAAAATTACAATTTTTTTATTAAAATATCTCAATAACATATTTTTTCAGATTAATTTGAAATATTTCGATTTTTTCTAATTCCTTTATTTCTTCAGGTAACTCATTGTACAGCTTTAATTTCTTGTACAATGAGTTTTGAAATTCAGTTTTTCTCCTCATTGGTAAATTTATCTTTTTTTATCCCTTGTTTCATGTGTATGACATTGTTGGTTAAATTTTATTATTGTTTTTATTTATCCCCTTAATTATTTTATCTATAAACATTGTTACATTTTATTTAATTTGTCGCTTTACTGTGAGCAAGACAATTTTTTAGTCCATTTTTCCTACATTAGAATAGATATTTCTTTTAAGTATATTCCTCATCGCCTTATTTTGAAGATCATAGAACACATTTTAAAACATAAAATATTAGGAAAAAAATAAACATATTTGTACCTTAAAAGATAAAACACCGTAGTCACATTTGTTCAGAAAAGCGATTTATGTATCAACTTTATGTTCAACACAAGATAACTTTTTGAATAACTGCAATCATTAGGTTCTGTAAACGGTGAACTCAATTGTTAAATTCATATTCGGTTATAATTTAGACAAATACAACAATTTATGTTTACTTCAAACGATAATGGACGATGTTTTGTGCTCTAACACATTTATGTAAGGAAAACAAAGCAACAAATGTCCTATACACAAAACACGGTAGTCCATTTTTAAGTTATACGTATTAAAGTTTAAAATATTATACGTCTATAAATATATCGTTACTTGCATATCCTTAAACGAGTTTTTTACAAAAACTCTTTGGATTTATTATATAAAATTATTCATAATGTGTTTTAATTTTTTTTTAAAAACACCCAAAAAATCGTTGGAGGATGAACAGCATATGTTAGACTTCCGTGCTTATGGACCTGAATGATGTGTGAGATTAATTTTTTCTTACAGCATAAATCTCGTTAATCTGTGGATTCTGCAATAAAGTGTGTTGGATTTTAGAGGTTTTAAAACTAGTTAAATCCCTGGACAAAGTCACTCTCGTAGTTAAATATTTAAGGAACAGATATGGTTTAATAATAAATTTTTGCCATCGACAATATCTTACAGTTCAACAAAAACAAAAACATTAATCAAAAAAATAAAACAAAAAGATAAAAAAATATAAACCGTTGAAGTAAATAAACAACATTAAATTTAAAAAATACAATATAAAGCAACAAAAGATAGAACGGTGTTAAGAAGTAAAGTTGGTATAAAAAAAGAAGATGAGTATATAAACAGCATAGATTTAAAAAAAAACACAATATAAAGAAATAAAATAAAGGAACAAAATAAAGGAACAGTGTTAAGAAGTATAGTTGGTATAAAAATAAAAAGATGAGTGTATTAACAACATAATTTTTTTTTTAAAAATATAATATACTGTAATAAAATATAGAACTGTGTTTTAAAGTTAAGTTGGTTTTAAAAAAATTAAAGCAATATATATATTTCTATTTTTTTTAATAAGCTAAAGAAATACAATTAAAGGTTTAAAGCAGCTAGGTACATAATGTTATAAAATACAATATGAACAGAATATTAAGTTCTATTTGATAAGGAACATATACATTGATATTTAAAATTTACAAGACTCACGCTAAAGACATCGATGTTGTTAGCATATTGGTTCGCGAGTACATGCATCCGCATTACTGGCGAATTCGCGCTGTAATTGGTCGATGATGGACCGCAGTAGAACAAAGTATTACATCGGGTAACTCGACCAGGCACTCGCACATTAATCAAATTGATAAGTTCACAACAATCGAACATCGACATTATTATTTTAAACAAAAAAAGCAAGTCATTTAATTTTCGTCTGTTTTCTAATGTTTGGATGTTTAAATAATCATTTAAGTATGAGTAATTTATGTATTCAATCGGTATACTTAATTTAAAATTGATAAAACGCAAAAATTTATGCTGAACTCTTTCGATGTCCTTAACATGAACCCTGTAATGCGGTGACCATATAACTGAGTTATACTCGAGTTGACTTCGCACTAGGGCAATATACAATGTTTTCATTATGTTTATAGACTCAAAATCCCGTATCGTTCGCAGCAAAAATCCCAAGGTTCTCATGCTCTTATTTGTAATGTTTTGTATATGTTTAATAAAACTCAGTTTTTCGTCAAAAAGAATACCTAAGTCTGTCATCTCTGTAACTTTTTCTAAAGGTGAAGAATTTATTTTATACGTGAAAACGATGGGATTCCTGTTGCGGCAGAATGTCATAATTTTGCATTTTTGAATATTAAGAAATAAATTATTTTTTTTACACCAATTATACAAATTATTAATATTTGATTGCAGAGTTTCACAATGATTAATGTCCGATATTTTTTTAAATATTTTAATATCGTCCGCAAAAAGCAAAACTTCGACATCATGGAAACAGGATGTAATGTTATTTACGAACATTAGAAAAAGAACAGGCCCTAGGTGACTGCCTTGTGGAAGACCACTAGAGGCAGAAAAACAGTCTGATTTTACATTTTTGATTTTTACATATAGATACCTGTCAGATAGATAGGCTCGAAACCAATCAAGGATAGCTCCACGAAAACCCAAACCATACAGCTTACTTAGTAATATTTTGTGAGAGAAAAGTCTCTCTCTCTCTTGACAAAGGTCAAACGCCTTATATCTATATCTATATTATATACTATAATTATATCTATATCAATTATTATAGCATACCTAATGCTTGAAATATTTTCAATAAACAATTATATTTATTTCTTTTAAATATTTATTTGATCAACATACTTTTAAAACTCCTGTAAACAATCAGATACAATTGTTTTTCTGCATTGTTTTTGATAACTTTTAATGTATGTTTACCGAAATGCAAATAAAAAAATGCTCTTTTTAAATGCCTCTCTTTGGGTTTATATGTATTTTGTCAATGTCAAATTTACTTATATTTCTGATGATGAAAAAAAATCTGTTTTTTGTTTCCAAAAATATTCCGATATTGATTTAACACAAAGTTAAGACAAAGATTCATAGTATAAATATCTGTCAGTATTTGTAAATGTAATATTCCAGAAAATGGCATGCTTGTTGTCAACAGACAGTAAAACAGCGTTTATCATTTTCTAATATTGTTTTTATTATAAAAGCATACTGGACATTTGTAGAGTTTCCTCAAGAAAAATCAAAACAAGAAAAACTTCAGAGTATAATTAAATGCACTAATTTTTACCGCGTGTAAGAAAACATTTGTTTATCCGGGTTCCCGAGGCACTTACTTCTTCATTAGTAAGTACTCACTTTATAAAGTTACTATCACGGGGTGGATAATGGAGGTGGGTTGCATACCTATCATTCGAAAGGCACTTGACGGCTAGACAAGTGGGTTCACAATTGGAAGAAGAAAGGTTTCAAACCTGAGATATGCTGATGACACCACACTTATTCCATCGTCCAAGACTGAAATAAAAGAACTAATTGACCGAATAGATGCTGCTAGTTCAGACCTGGGACTCTTAATGAATATGAGCAAAACTAAGCTTATAATTATTGGTCGAGCTAATAAAGTAGCACCATTATCATTGTTGCGCAACTTAGAAAGAGTCAACAATTTCATTTATCTAGGTTCTCTCATCAGCAATGGTGGTAAGTGTGAAGATGAAATACGGTGACGTGTTGGTATTGCCAAAAGTACTATGAGTTGGCTGGTGAAGATTTGAAAAAATCACAGAATAACCATTAACACTAAAAAGAGACTAGTGAAGGCCTTGGTTTTCCCAATGTTCATGTACGGTGTGGAGTGTTAGACACTGAGGGAATCTGAAAAGAAAAAAATCGAAGCTTTTGAAATGTGATGTTGGCGGTGAATGCTGCGGATTCCGTGGAGGTACGAAGCATCTATACTCCAGGAACTGAACATAGGGTAAAGACTAACATCCATGTGTGAGAAAATAGTCCTGCAGTTCTTTGGACATATTTCTAGGGGGAACTCTGATAGTTTGGAGAAAACTATTCTTCTGGGAGGTATCTAAAGGACAAGATCGCGTGGACGTCAACCCAATGAGTTGGAGCGGCATAGTCATTGAATTATCAGAATCATCACTGACAAATGCCTATAGAAGAGCACATGACCGTTCCAGGTAGAAGGAGATTGTCCGCAGACGAGCCGCGCCTGGAGTCAGGCATAATCATCATCCTCAGACATGAGGCACGGATTGAAAAGAAAACATACCGATTGAGATATGAATAAGGCCAAATAGGTAAAAAGTGGATAATGGACTGGTCATAGGCTTTGTTAATGCCAAAACTTCTACATTCCATTACCAAAAGTGTTCTCGAGCTTTACTAAAATATCTTAATATTTACTCTAAGTGGCGAAATCCAGTTCTGTTTACGAACGTTAAAACAAATTTGAAGTATTTTTTAAGGACAAAAAAGCTTTTTTTATGTTTCACAAGTTCTACCTACTCGTAGATGCTTAAATGAAATTGGGTTATAATTTCTTTAACTATTGTGTGGCTGTGATGTCACACTTGTTGACATAGGACACAAGACTTGATGTTTCTCTTATTTTTTTAGATGATAGATTCGTATTTTTTGTTATCTTCGAATGGACATTTTTACACCTAATTTAAAATGTCAATTTTGAACAACAATGCTAAACGTTAATACAAAAAATACATATCCTTGCCCCGCAAAGAACAAATGTCCGCTAATTCAGCAACATATCTGTACAGATACCTTATACAAGAGAGAGCACGAAGATAGAAGTCGTAACAAGGAAAACAAAGACGCTCTTTTGCGGCGGGTGTTGTCTAAAACAGATTCGGTCTTCAATCAGTTGATGACAGCGATGGGGGACGCACGCGTGTAACGTGAGTAGTGTTTATGTGATTTTTAATTAATTTTGCTACAAGAGGGCTAAATTTTATGTTTATTTGCATAAGGTGTGGAAAAAAAAGTATAAAACAGTGTGTTTCTATGTTTTTTTTTTCAAATGTCTGAACTTTAGAATATTCCGTCTTTTACTAGTAGTAAAAGGATGTTGCATCACCGCACGCAGAGGGAATAATAACCACAGTCTTTTAAGAGTTAAAACAAAAAGTACGTAAAAAATAACCTTCCTACTTCTAAATATACCCTTTCAAATTAAATGATCGTCCTAAGGAAGAAAGATAAATTACTTGACGGTTAATTTTTTTTTTACAAGTTTTTAAAGCACCGCAGTCTTCTTTGATAAATAGTTCTCTTGTCGATTTTTTACTCCCTTTATCTACATTTACTACCAACCTCGTTATTTTCCCTCGTATCGACGTATGTGATCACCATCATCAACATAACCTTACTATATGGTACATAGGATACTGCATTGGTTATCCAAAGATATCAAATTTATCTTTATAAATGGATGATGGTCCATTAATTAATAAAAGATAAATAAATCATTTTTAAAAGGGAAAATGTAAATTTGTTTGTAGTGATGATGTTATAACCTTATATTTACATATAAGTTATTAATTTTTAAAATATATTCATCGACAAAAATAATAATAAAAAGTGGGTAAAATTAAATTATATCGGAAATACTAGCAATAAAATAAAACAAGTTTAACTAAAAAATAATCTTTTAGTTTCATTTTATGATAAAAAATCTTCGGGCCAGACATTAATTAATAGTAAAGATCAGGTCGACAAATTAAAAAATAGCGGAATATACTAATTAACATATACTTGTCCTGGTTCATATATAGGACAAAGCAGGAGAGAAATTAAATATTGACAGAAAAAACATTTAGCTTCACATAGATAAAATAATGACTTATCAAAATATGCACCACATTGAATGAATTAAAACATAATTTTGACAAACCAAAAATATAAAAATTTTACATGTAGGACGTAAAGGTCAAAAATTAGATAGATTGGAAATTTAAGAAATAAATTTGATAAAAACTAATAGCCATAGAATTTTAATTAATCAGCAGATAGAATTCAAAAATTCACCCTTATTAGCCCTCTTAGTTGGACCCTGTACATTGTAATAAAACAATAAATATTTTTCAAATAATAACATATTCTCTAAAATTACACCACCAACACATGTTTCAATAATTTGTTTCACTCTGTTCCATTGAAATATTGCGTATTATATAATTTTTAACTTATTTTTAAATTTACCTATACTTAAGATAATATTTAGTTTTATATAAATTATTCTTACACTGTATAATATTCACCAGTCTGAATATGCCCATTAGATATTGAAAGCGCTAATTGGTCGAAATAAATAAGTGAAAGTGTACCAAGTATTTTTAAATTAATAACTTATATGTAAATATAAGTTATTACATCATTACAATGGAATTCCATCAAGAATTGTCGATGAATAATTTAAATGAAATAAGGTTTGTAGTGATTCTGTTTTCGGTGCATCAATGATTAATTGAATCGGACCAACCAGAAGTTTTGTAACAAGGTTTCGTGTATTATGATAAATTATTCACTTACATGTTATGAAGAGATTTATTTATTATTTTTATTTATTTCACAGAAACAAACAGTCAACAATGATTCAATTGTATAAAAATATAAGGTTGAAAGACAGACAGCGAGGTCTCTAAATCAAAATCATACGTATTAAATTATAGTTCATTTTTAAATGTGTGCAAGCGTATACATATAAACGATATATAATATATGTTAAAGGGCGTGTTTGTGTATATTTATATGAGAGTAAGTATTTTGGTGTGTGTAAGAAGGAGTGTACCACAGTAAAATAGAATGAGACTAATACCCGTATGCAGAGACAAACCTTAAGGTGAGGAAAGTACATTCTATTGTTTTCATCTTCGGGTTATTCTCTGCATTTGAAATTAGAATAAACTTTCCTTACCTTAAATTTTGTCTCTGCATACGGGTATTAACCTAGCCGGACCGTAGAAGGGGATTAAAGCTATTTGCCGTATATTTTTTGTAATCGTGATATTAATAAAAAGGAGCATTTTCCCGGTATTTGTTTTTAAATTTTAAAACAAAAAAAGGCATAAAAAAAACACAGGTCAATTTCACTTTATGTACATTAGTATTTAGCAAACTAACAAAAATGAATAAAATATACAAGTGAGTAAAGTATGTGTTCGCGAAAACATGAATAAATTATTGCGCGGTCATAAACACTTTCAACGTTTTATTCTTCTGACGACATATACAAGTAGGTGCTGGGGCCGTTTGATCCCCCCGTTCGGATCATGTGTATTTTTTGGATGCATTGTGAGGGAAATGTTAATAAACGTTGTTATGTTTATATTTCACACTTCAGATTTCATAAGAATTATTATTCAAATCTTCCCGCAAATGACCAACAGCGCCACTTACGACAATTTTTATAACTAAAAATCAGTCATACCAAAACAAAATAACTTAATTTCCAGAACAGTAAACTTAACAAATACCTCTTCAATGACTTTTTATCCTCGAGTCATTTTTTGAGACAGTTCCGGGACAGCCTTGATAAGAGAAAGACGTTCTCTCCTACTGCCCGTGAACTTCGCGGACACCGGAACACCATACTACCGGAACCGCGTTAAACGAATCGCGTCACCTCTATTCTTCGACGTGCGTTATAAAGTAATGAAGTTTGATATATACCACGTCGTGTATCACGAGTTGAGCATAGCCTTTTAACTAGGGCATCGGCTGGAAGATGTAGCCATATTCCGCGCCCACTTGATCGCGCGACGAAGTACGGGCCGCGCTGGTCAGCATCTTTTGCAACCCGCCCCACCCGTGTCCCCAAGGACTCCTCGGCAAACTCTGGCTTCATCACGGGATTTCTAGCACCTTATGGGCCGTTTCCCTTTGTCCGCGCGACGCATGGCCGTCATACCTGTCCATCGAACGTTATTAGACCCATCCGGTGCCCGGTGGGCGTATCGGCAACCCCAATAGCTCCTGGTGGACCTCAACGAGCTCCAGGAAGAGATGTTTTCCGAACCACCCACTTCCCACATATTGCAGTCTTGACAGCATCTCTTGCAACCCACGTGCTTAACACGAGGCCGTTTACCGGCTTCCCTACAACCAGGCAAGGTCGCCTTTGTCATCAAGATTCCTCGGGCATCATATCACGGTGAGATCGTTCCATAATTCCGAGCTAGCTAACCCTTTTAGATCCAAGATACGCGTGTATGTGGTACCTTCTTCATTTCCTTCCCCCCCTCACATGTAATCATCAGAGAGAATTGTAGAACCATATTTATGTTATATTATAATATTAAATTGGCTCACGAGCCTTGAACATCAAAGCTGTTTTACTTATTTGTGGTTCCTTGTGGCTTCGTGAGTTGATGAAATAAGGTTTAGAGTCATCAAACCCTTACGTTGTATCCCGAGACGGAATCTCATGTTCTCCACTGACTGACTCCGTCTTAGGGTAGAAAGTATTATCTCATATAACCTAGGACTATCTCCCCCCGCGTAACAACGTCTATAAGTTCATATTTGTACATGCCCAGACTTTATGAGTTTTTCCCATAACTTCTTGAAAATTTTATGTTTAATTATTTCTATAGTTACACTGAGAATTATTTTTTTTAATCAGTACAATACGAAAATGAGTTAAACGTACGTACACAATAATAGTTTTAAATCAGTTTCTTACATTATGTAAAGTAACATTTTTTTATGCAAAGTTTTGGGATAAAGCTGTTATTTTGTATTTTAAAACTCATTTTACTACCAAACTTTTTTGAGAACTTTTGTCTAGTCGGAAGTTATTTTTTTTCTTACGTTTTTCTTTTAGAAAAGCTTCCTCGTTGCATCGTGCAATGAATTATCTTCGAAGTTCTTAAAGTGTACATTGGAAAACAGTTATGTAAGGAACACAATTTCTGTTTCGCTTATCAAATACTATAAATTTTGCATGGCATTATTACCGATTGCCACCAGTGAACACATACGTTAAATTCCTCTAAGCATAGGATGTTCAAAAAAATATTTGTGTAGAATCAGTTAAATAGATCTAAGGTCTTATAATAATTAAATATACAGTAGTATTAACATATAACAACAGAGATGAAGAACATTTAAGAGAAGTTAATATAGAATTCTAGGCATCTACAGGGCTTATGACCTATCAATGGCTGGTTTAAGTGGCCACTTTACACACTGTGTAACATTCACCGTTCTGCCCATTTTTGAACATATTTATTCCTTTGATTCTTTCATCTATTGATGTTTGTGTAGTTAAAGAGCTGAAACCTTTATTTATGCGGGTGAGATTCATCTAATTGAATTATTTCACCTTCATACTAGGCAACGCCTGAAAATGTTATTTTTTCAATTTCTATACTTCTTCATGGACTCCAGTCCTTGTCTACAAAAATTTGAACAAATTCAAAATATTGTTGATAAATCCACCTGGTCAATGACAGGTCATAAGCCCAGTAAATTAATGGCTAAACTTCCATATTCTTATGTATAAGTCACTGCACAACTCGGCTCCGGAATATCTAAGGGAACTATGCATTCCAGATGAACTAGCTGACAGGCGTCTCACGCTTAGATCAGCTACGTCTACGGCGAGAGGAAAAGCTATTATACCTCTACGCAAACAGCGCACTAAATTTGGTGAACGCGCATTTGCGGTCGCAGGCCCTATGGCATAAAATGCTCTCCCAGCAGAGGTGCGAGGCTGTGAAAGTGAAGTGATGTTTCGGAAAAAACTGAAAACCCACTTGTTCTCTAAATCATTTGAATAAATCAGTAGCACGTGACAACAAAATAAATTATTTTAATTAAATTACAAATTTAAAAGCTTCAATTTAATTAACTTAACAATAGAATCACCATGTAAAGCGCCCTTGAGGTATTTTATTACGAAAATGGCGCTATATAAGTTATCCATAATAATAATAATTCTCTTCTTAAAAATGTTTTCCCTCTCTGTTGCAACAAATTTAAATATGACATCGCGTTTCCACAAGCAAAAGAGGGAACATTCTGAAGTTCAGATATTTAAAAAAAACATAGAGACAAACTGCTTGATAATTCCTTTTCCCTTATTTATTAAAATATACTTAAGCCCTGTCATATCAAATCATGATAATCAAATTAAATCAGATCATGATAAATATTCCATACTTTGGCTTATCATGAAGGAAAAGATCAAGGGACGTAAAGAGGTTGGCAGAAAACAGCTTTCCTGGCTTCGAAACATCTGAGTATGGTCCGGGATAAGAACTGTGGAGGTGCTGTTTTGCATTGCTGAGAATCGGGAAGCTTTTTCAACGTCAACGTCGCGTCTGGGGGACCCAACATGACACATGAATAAGAAAAATATCAAATCAAATTTAAAATCATAAATACCCCGGTCATCTTACATGCGTGCACCCCCGACTGAATCTCTATCACGCAAATACCGTTCTATTTTGGTGCTTTCTCTTGTACAGGTTTGTATTGACGTCATATACGTTCTTAATGTAGCAAGGATAAATATTTTTGATACTTTAATCCAGCATAGTTATACAAATTTTACTTTCCAATTCCGGAGTGAAAATGTCCATTCGAAGATTGCAAGAAATACAACTTCACTATTAAAATATAAGAGAAATATATCAAGTCTTGTATCGTTAGTAGACTAAAGTGATACCATATACACACAAGAGTTTTTAATTTTTTTAATGTACATGTACAAATACATACACAAAAGTTACTTGTTTTAGGATAAAAGTTGTTATGCCAATTATCACAACGTTTTAATAAGTTATAAAGGTTTAAGATTGTTAAATTCGTTTATTTTTCTTACAAGAGAAAACCAACATTAAGAGTACTTTGAAGATTAATAAAGGATTTTGTTTAGTATAATTAATACATTATCATCATCCTTCCCTTTCCGCACTTAACGGTGCATAGGACGCTGCATTGGTAGACCAATTGCAGCGCATCTTTATCATTTTTGTTACATAAAGATAAGGTGATCAGTCTTACACTTCAGGTACCAGTCTAGGAACTATAAAATATTTTAGTGTAAAAACACTTTTTTAAATATTATTTCATATCAACCATTTCTGGAATCGAACCTAAGACCTCTTGCATGGTAGGAAAAATGCGCTAACTATAACACCACGATATCAAATAATAATAAATACTGTTTACGAGTAGCGGACTGTAGCAAATAAAAACGAATTTCATTCAGTTTTGTAAAAGGTTGGAAAAAATTGAAGAAAGGAAAGGAACACGGACATGGACCTACCGTTGATACGAAGATAATACTTTTTAATTTAAGTCACTAGATGATGAAATTCACTTAGAATTAAAAACGATTTAAGATTTTTTTACTGCGAGACGCGCGATAAATCCGAGAAACTTTATGCAATCTTTTTAAATGTCAAAATAATGTTTTGGTTTGTTTCAAATCGAAAGATTCTAATTTTATATTTTTTCTATCTTGATGTAAGGTAGGTACCGTAATGATGAGTCAAGAAAGAGGTGTAAAAGAAAGGTAATCGGCCAGGAGTTATATCGATAAATGCTGTTTTTTAGTAAAGAAATACTGCCACATAAAATTTTATTTTGTTAATGAAAGAAATGAAATTGAGCAATCGATATACATATTTATATATTGTAAAGAGGCAAGTTAGTTATAGGTTGAAATTAATTATTTGGTCCCAGTTGGGCGACATTATAAAGGTAGGTTATCACAAACCAATAAGCAAATTTTTAAGATATAGAAGAATTATGAAGATAACCAAATAAATTATCTACAAAAAACTTACCCTTCACCACTTTTGCTCAATCGGCAAGAACATGAGAATTCTCCAAAAGAATAAGATTATGTTATTTAAATTTATTTTTTTTGAACGGCATTAAAAACCTTATTTATAAAATACCTAACTGTAAAATGGAACAAATATGACTTAAAGATCTGAATTTTATGAAATAAACAACTCGTTAGTGAAATACAAAATGTTAATAAAAGGAGCAATTCTCTTCAAATGTAACAAGATTAGTTAATATAAACAATCAGAATTCTGCCTAGCTAATATGAAAAAATGATTGACAATAAATTTATCTAAGAAGTTTATATTCGTAACAATAATAATGACAGCTAAAATAGATTCATGATTACACAATATTATTTTTGGTATGTGTATATATATTTACATATTTATATGACAGGTCATAAGCCCTGTAAACACTCGAATATCCATAATCTTGAAACAAAAATTCTACCCATCTCTGTAGCAATATAAATAATAGATTCATGATTGTTTTCTTCTCGCCGTCATATGAAATAATGTTGATTTTACAAAATAAAATTCGTAGATGGAATTCGATATGTGACGTCTTCGGTTTATATATTTTAACTCATGGTTGGCTCAGTTTATGATTTCCCAGAATATTGTTTTTCGACATCTTAATTCAATGAATGGTCGTCTGCTTCATTGCATTTGTTAATTTGTGTCTCATGATCTTAAAGAAAACTAGAAAAAACTGAAACCGACTTTTCCAGATATTTACGAATAAACTTCGTAATCATTAGTGATCCGTTCAAATCATGGAATAAATATACTATATTGTAAAATCTTAGTCATCGGACAAAGAAGATAAAAAGGTGGAATAAAATAAAAATAGAAAAAAGGTGGAAAAATGGAAAAAGATAGAAAAAAAAGGAACTAGTATAAAATACAATTTCATTAGAATGTGATATCTCTCTTTACAAGAATTGCGCTAAAAATTTTTAAAAAAATAGGCTAACGTTACGTTGAACGTTCTCTTTTTTAAAGGACTACATTTTTGAAATGTGGGGTCGCCTGCCTTTTGAGTCCTTCCGCGACAGCTGGACTGTTCGTCCGGAGTTTTCAAATGGAAAATAATTTATTTCTAGCCCACGGATATTGTATGGATGAGTTACTACAGCGGCCGTCAGATGGCGCTAAATCAGGCAACATAGAATTATAATCCAGTACTAAACTGTTTTTAAAAACGGGGTACGTTGGACTTGTTTTACACAACGTTGCAATATGTATATTTATTTTTAAATGTAAGGTTTATAATCCATAATCAATGATTAACGTGCTTAAAGTTTCACTTGAAATAGTGCGATGATCAAAGAAAGCAATATCATAATTTTCTGCATCATTTTGCAATACATTTACATTGTTCCTACAATAAAAATTAACTACAAAAGAACGTCGCCTATAAAAAGACTACAGGGCGTGGCTACACTAGTCAGTCACCCCAACAAGTTTAGTTCAGTCCAGCATGTAGTTCTAGTGCAGTCTCTTCAACCCATCATTGCTGCTACGCTCGCGCTGCACAACCAAGTGTCGTATCTTATTTGCCATGTAATAAATACGCATTAGACAGCAACTTCGTGTCTTCTTTGTCAATCTCTAACTGCGGTAGAAACTCCAACCAATCTTCAACATTCCAATCCCAAATATATATAGATATAGTTAATTTCTCTGTCAGTAGGGTCGCAGTGAGTCACATCTTGCTGGAGGATGTGATTCTATAAAATGCTGCGAACGCCCAGTTGCATTCCACCGGTAACTTTGCTGACTAGTCCAACTTTTGAGCTTCCACATAGCAAACCCAGAGTAATGGGATCACACCTATAACGGCGTAATCACAACAGATAACGAGAGGATGCAAAGCGAGTTTCTAGAGCCTCAAAACCAAAACCAACCAGCTAAGGGAAGGTAACTTTGACAAAAATCTACCAGAGAAGGCAACGGTAAACCACTCTGGTCATATTTTTCTAGGAATCACTACGGCGAGTACATCAATAAACAGTCGTCTCGGCTACGAAATATAAAAATAGCGCAGGAGAGATACATATGCTTTCGCTGTAGTGATCACCAACGTCGGGGGGACTCGAAAAAGCACAAAAAGAAGAAGAATAATTAGACAATCTCTAAATATTTTGAATTTAGTATATGTTTTAAAAAAAATGTTTTAACTGCACGTTTTAAAACAAAATTTTGAATAATTAATTATAGTACTGGACTGAAATTCACATTTGTTAACAACATGTAAGTAAGATTCGGGGCACGTAGAACTTCCACAGAAGATGGTTAACTTTCAACGTATTAACGTATTTCTTGTATCAACATTTTCCGAACTGGTAGGCATTCATTGCTGAATGCTATCTCCTGTTCCTGAAATACTCGCCGAAACTTTCTTCAGATTAAATGCATGAATTCTAATACATACCTGAACGTTCAAATGCGGGCAATTTCAGCCTGTTTTCAGGAATCAGGCTGCACGCAACTACGAAACAAACTTCCAGATGATTACAAATTGTTTTAGATGATAACGAACTATTGTTGAACACGAAATATTACCCAAATATTAAAAAGTTATTCCATTTATGTGAAAACTTTCATTGTTAGACCTAAAAATTTAAACAAAGCAGCTTGTGTGATTTACGTATGGAAAATAAAAACATTTTCTTTTGATATATTTTTATCTATTCCTCCCGGGTGTTCATTCAAACAAACAAACATTTTCATATTTTTTTTTAAAGAGAAATGAAATAACTTATTTTTATGAACCACTTTTTATTGACTCAACCGACTACAACCCGGATTCATCGGACATTATTTCTTCCAATTATCACTTGTTTCAATTAATGACTCATATCCTGTCTGAGCAGCACTTCCATTTATATGAAGATGTCAAAAATGGCTTGATTCGTGGATAACCTCAAAAGATGAGTCATTTTATTAAGAAAGTATTCGTGTGTTGTCGGACAAATAGAAAAAAGAAGTTGCTAGTGATGAGATTTTTGACATCTGAGAAACTGTTTCAATTTATGAAGGTACTGGACATGAGACTTGTTTCTAGTCATTGATACATTTTTGGTCATGCGGTTACAACAATAGATCCCAGCAAAATGCTCATACGAGGTTATCCTGTAATTTGAATTATTTCATACCAAAAACACATACGACTTTAGGCAAAGAAATTTTTCATTTGTGGCCCCAAAAGTGTTCAATGTCCTGGATTAACATATTGAGTTCTTCAAAACAAAGACCATTTTCAGAAGAGGTGTACAAGTTTGTATTTTGTTTGAGTAAAGAGATAATTTCAGGAGACTGCAGCGAGACATTGCATAGTTATATACTGCTAAACGTGTTGTCCAGATGTTCAAAAAAAATATTTTAAGTATTCTTCAATAATACGCATGCTTCCTTTTTCCATTATGTTGTAACCATTCTAAACACAGGGCTTTTCTGCTCATAGAGTTAGGATACGTTTTTTTTGTATTGTCTTTTCCTCGTGATTTTTCTGTCCGTTTTTTTCTAAATTCAGAGAATAACAGAACACCATATTTTTTTTTTACAATAAATTATTCTATGATGTAATCTATAATTAATAGCATCTTCGCCGTGTTCAATAATATGTATGCTTCCACTTTCCATTATGTTGTATCCCAACTAAACACAAGGCTCTGTCTCGGCTTCAAAGAGTTAGAAATACGTCACTATTTATTTATGTTCAAGTATCTTTATAGATATGAGTAAACAATTTTTTTTCTGTACATTTTATATTTAAAGCACTAACTTTGTGGTTATTCATGATAAAAAAATAAATAAAAACAACTTTGTTTTTAACCACTATTTTTTTTTTTTCCCCGACTGGTTTCAAAACAAACGAGCTTCTTTGTCAAGGTTTACGTAACTAATCAATCAGTTCCTATTTTATTTTTATCGTGTAAACTAAATACTACCCGTTGAATTAATAAATCTTTTTTTTCCTTACATGGGTGGTAACTTGATATCAAAAAAAATATTGTGTATTTGGTTTTAAATATTTTTTTTCTTATTATGAATCGCTTTTTAAATTTTTAAGATTTCTAAGTTGTCAAATTTTAATATATTATTTTCAACATCAAGTTCTTTCAATTCAGTGTCTTTATTAAAGTTTTGATTATTTTTTATCAGATGATTTGCGAATTCAGAAAAACTATTATTATTTAGCATCTTAAGTGTTCTTTTACTCTAATATTAAAGTTTCTTTCAGTTTTTCCAATGTAGATTGAATCGCAATCATTACAATTAAATTGGTATATCCTAGATTAATTTTATTTTTGGACTTTGTCATTGTGATTTTTTAACAATGATCCTATATTATTAGTTGTGTAGAAAGCAGGTTTAATGTTTGATGGTAGGGAATTAGATAATTGATTGGAAAAATGACATTTATAAACTCTCGATGGCAAATTCTTCACTATTTTTTAAAAATGTAACATTAGTTTTCACATAAAAACAACTCGAACTTATTAAAATTCTGAATATTACTATCAACATGTTTGTTTTCAACATGTAAGTAATCAACATATTCGTTTGTTAATATTTTTTTTGATCATTAGCAAATATTTCTTTTTTGTATTTCAGACGTAAACAATACATTATTCTTACTCACATTTTCAACGCTGTTTTATGCTAAGCTAATAAAACATAAAAAAGCTTTTAATTTTTCTTGTTTTATTCATTTCAAAATTCAACCCGCTTTTCATTAATGTGAAACAAAATCATACGTCATCTGAATTTGGTATTTTGGTAAGCTGGCAATTAAAACCTAATCCTGTTAGAAAATAACCCGAAACATATTTTCAACTTCCCTAATTCCAGTAAAATATTAATAAATATTGTATAATGTCATATTTGAAAGATACCGAAAATTCACTGAAGGATAATAGGAAAGAGAAAACAAATAAAAAAAAATTTTAACACCAAGCATTTTTAATTTTTTTATAAAAAAAATTTGAACGTCAACAATGCTTTAAATATGTTCAAATCTTTGTAGACAGGCTAGATTTCCTCCTTAGGAAGTTATTCAGAGCTAAATTTGTTGCAACGGAGAGGGTAATCATTTTTGAGGAGGGAATATGGAATTCAAGGCATTTACGGGACTTATGACCTGTCATAGGCTGGTTTAAGTGGTCACTTTGCACATTGTGTAACATTTACCATTCTGCCTATGTTTGAACATCCACATTTCCTCAACTCTTTCATCTATTAACTTATGTGAAGTAAAAGAGCTGAAGCCATTATATACTCAAAGCATTGTTGATTAAACTAACCGGTAAAATAAATATAAAACTTGAAAATTTGTTTTCGGGCATTGCCTAGTGGGCGAAATGGTTAAATCGGGTGAATTTCACCGACATGATAAGGGTAACAGATGTAAGATTTGAAGAAATTTAGGTGTTAAAACGTAGGAAAAATAATGAATGTTTCACAATGTAGGAAAAATAAAGTGGCAAAATAAACCAGCCAATGACAGATATTAAGCCCTGTAAATGCCAAGACTTCCATATTCCCTTCTTAAATTGTTTTACCTTCTGTTGCAACAAATTAATCTCTAATTTTAAAGTTCTTGTGATTTACTGGAACATTTAAATTTGAGTGTTTTTTTTATCATATTTTTTTTTAAAACCCGCTAACGTTTTACTTAAGAGGCTTGTCAGCAGGCAGAAAAGAGAGAATATGGAAAAAGGTTATGAAAATACACGACTTCATCCAGACCAATTTAAAAAAAATATGTTTTCTGAATTTTTTCTTGCAACTGGTGGGAACCGAACCCCCGCCACGACGCACAGTGTTTTGACCCATACAAGCTAGAAGATAAAAAGTCACTTTTGAATTCTTAAACGATGACGTCATGGGGGCATTACCAGATAGTTAGTGTGACGATTGTAAGCCTAATTGGGGTGATTAATGCTTAGGGTGATTCATACCAGAATATGAAAGTCGGATAATTGGTTTTTGAAAGCCTAATTACATTTATTTGCATTTTGGCGTCCGACGTGTAAAGGTTGTTTATCAAGTTTAAAGTGTTTTATTTCGATTTAAAAAAAAATGGAAGCTATTTTGGAAGGTATGTTGTATGTTTTTTTTTCTAATATTTTAATGTATTTCATTTAGGTATTTAAAAAAATAATAATTTAACTTATGTATTTTTTAGTAGTTAAAAAAATATCAATTTCTAACTTCTCGAGAATTTATCTCGGAGAGTATATCAAAGTAGCAAAATATTTTTTTTATTTTTCAATAGACCAATTTATTGTTAATTCATTACAGTTTCGATATTTTACCGCACGAAGTTGCATCTATCTTATTTTGTTATTTTACATGTACCAGATACGAGATTTCCAGGCAAGAATTGTACGTGATGTGGAAGAGTTTGACAAAGAAAGAAAGGCTTCAAGGAATGTTAAATAATATTGTTAGTAAATTTGAAGTCAGTGAACTTGGTGCAAGTGGTGAAAAACTGTTAAAAAATCAAATTAAGCTTATTTGTTTAAATATAAACAGAAAATGGACCGAATCTGGCTGTAAACTAGATAGATTTGTTAAAAAAAAAATTTGAGTGGCTTAACGGTAGTGAAAATATTTTGATATGTGAAAACTTTCGACAAAGTCCTTCAGTAGACATGAATGAACCATCTACGTCTACTGGAAGGCCCGCAAAGGATTTTGGGGCATGCAGTGATCAGTGCAAAAGGACAAAAGTGCGTGATTTAGTGAGTACGAAGACATCTGAAGAACTTTCGTTTGCCACGCAGGTATCTATTCGAGCATCAGGAAAACGCACAGTTGCCGATCTCCTAAAGGAAATTTTGGAAGCTACTCCCAATGAAGTAGCAAAAATACGTAGGGAACGTCAACAAGTAAACAAACAACGGGCATTGACAATTGAGGAAGCGCTAAGTTTATACGTTGACTGTAAATTATCTTCGCATTCCTACAAAGTTATGCGTAAAAATGCCATAAAAGCCGGCCACAACATATATCCGGCATTTTATAGTTTAAGAAAAGCAAAAGAAACATGTTGCCCGAGCGAGGAATTTGTTTAAATAACGGAAACTAGTGCAGAAATCCAGCTACAAGCAATTTTAAATCATACGGTGGAACGATTGCTAAATGTACAATCAGAAGTCTTAAAAGAAAGAGTTCCTTCAGGTTCTGTACTGACTCTTATATGCAAGTGGGGTGGAGATGGAAGCTCGGGACAGTAATTATAAACAGAAATTTCACACAGAGCATGCAACAGATGAATTCTTATTTATTATGTCATTCGTTCCAATACAACTTAGGCTTAATGATGACCCTAATATAGTAATTTGGCAAAATTTAAGCCCTTCCTCAACCTCTTATTGTCGTCCTATTAAATTTATTTTCGCCAAAGAAACTGATATTCTTACTAAGTCTGAAATCGAAAAACTTCAAGATGCAATTGAAAAACTTGAAAATGTTAATGTTAATATTGGAGGTGTAGTGTTGTCCATAAAATTCAAAATGCTTTTAACAATGGTAGATGGCAAAATTTGCAACGTTTTGGCTGAAAATAAGTCAACCATGTCCTGTTATATTTGTGGCGCCAAACCCAGTGAAATGAACTCTATTAGTATTAATAGAATTTCTCGACAAGAATTTTATTCCTTTGGCTTATCTACATTACATGCTTGGATAAAAAATTTTGAATGCTTTTTGCATATTGCTTATCGAATTCAACTCAAATGCTGGCAAGTCAAAGGAGAAGAAAATAAAATCATTTTAAACAACAGAAAAAAAAAATTACAGGAACTTTTTAAAGCTGAAATGGGATTAATTGTAGATAAGCCAAAGCCTGGGTTTGGCAACTCAAATGACGGTAATACGGCAAGGCGGTTTTTCCAACAGCACGAAAAGAGCGCAGAAATAACGGGTATAGATGCAGGGTTGATTAATAGATTTCACGTAATTTTATGTACATTAGCTTCAGGACATAATATAAATTTAGAAAAATTTGAACATTTTGTGCGTGTGACCAAAGAGCAATATCTTAACCTTTATGGGTGGTACACAATGCCACCAACTGTTCATAAAATATTACATCATTCAGTTGATGTTATTCGATCTTGTATTGTACCGATAGGTCAGCTCTCTGAAGAAGCTCAAGAGGCGCGTAATAAAGATTGTCGACGATTCAGGCAACTACATACCCGAAAATGCGATCGATCATCCACAAACAGAGATTTATTGACCATGTTATTAATAACATCGGATCCTTTAATAAATCGTTTTAGAGAGGTTCCGAAAAAAAAAATTGGCTCACTTCCTTCTGAAGTGCTAAATTTAATTGTTTCTTTCTCTTCAGAGATAAGGACACAAAACTTGCATCCTAATTATTCCGAAGACTCATCTGAATATGACTCAGATACGATCTCAGTTTTTCTTTAGACTCTTTTGGGTTTATTTTATTTATTTATTTACTATTATGTTAATACTTACTCCGATTATTTATTTTTATGTAACTTCTTCTTTGAGGTACTAGTTTTTGACATAAAAAATTACTCATTTAATGTGCATATATTATTGAATTGTAGAAGTTTTAGTAAAAGTAATAATTATTTTATCGATTTTTGTGTACTGCTTTATTGTCTTGGAAATTTGTTGATTTAATGCTATTTGTACTTTTTGACCAAACGTAAATTGTTCGTTGTTAATCTGTGTATTTTATAATGTTTTTTTGAAATTCACTAATACCAATTTTATTTAGGCGATAATATTATTTTGTCAAATTTTATGCATTTTATTTTCTTGTAAAACAGTTAATTACATGCTGTTTGTACTTTTAACTTAACCTTAATTATTCATATTAATTTATATTTTATAATGTTTTGACTCTAAAATTTACTAATATCCATTTAAAGGAAATAATATTCTTTTGTCAATTTTTGCATATTTTATTTTCTTTGAACTCTGTTCATTGTATACTATTTGTACTTTCTTGTTAATGCCTAAGTTATTCCTATTAATGTGTTTTTTATTAGCATGCCATTTACTTTTTCATTGAATTATATAAATATTAAAATTAAGTTATAATTACTTTGCTGAATTTTGTACTTTCTTTTCTCTCGTATGTTGATTTTATTTTGTATTCTGATTGCACTTTCCCCTTATGACGCTCTTTTTATATTTCTCAAAATACATCTATTTGAAAATCACTTAAAAAAATGTTTTATTTAAAGACCTTCAAGTTTTATCATCATCATACCATATCCGCTCCCTATGTGGAGCATATGGATTCCATAATCTGCCTCCGGCCAATCGATCAACCTCCCGTACATCCTCCCAAGTCAAGTCCACATACCGCAACTCTGACGCAAACTGTCGACAAATTGTTAACAGTGGACGACCAGGACGCCGAGAACCTGATGCCTTGTAACATAGACAAGCATGGTTAAAGCTCTCGGAAGGCATACGTAGTATATGGCCTTGCCAGCCAAAACGCCTTCGCTGGATGACAGTAGATACCAAGGGTTGCTGTGTCCGTTGCCTCACTTCTGTGTTCCTTACAATGTCAAACTTTTAAATTTATTTAAACCCTTTGAGTTTTCGTGTTTAACATAATAAAATCAGCTGTAAAATGGTTATTCTGACAAAACAAGTGAAGGCAGATTAGTTCTCTCGGGTGAAATCTTTATTTTATGCCTAAGTATCTAATATAATTTTCAATGATTTATTTTATAGGTTGACCGATTTATCAGTCAATAGAATTAAAGTAATAATTTCAATTATTTATGATCATTAAATACATTATTGGATGCAGATATCAATTTTCAGAAAATTTATTTCGTTTATAATAACAAAATGTGACATATTTTTTATAAAACGAATTATTATTACATATTTAGTAAAAAAAAACTCTTTTTAGGATTAAGTGAATCGCATACGTGAGTTAAAAGTACATTCAGAATTTTTAGTTTCTAGCTTGTATGAAACGAAACACTGTGCGACGCCAGTTTCATAATTGACGTCTAACCAACAGCGCCACGGCACCAGCAAACAAGTTGTTTGTAAATAACTTACTGTTAAATCACGGAAATCAAGTTGGGGTAGAGTAGAGTTCAAACCTCGAACCTCGTTTCTCCGGAACACTAACCACGGAACTGCAAATCGGTTTAAATGTTATTTGTTTGCGTACTATCGATAGTCGGCTTCGTGGTGTAGTGGTCAACACGTTAGCCTGCCATGCAAGAGGTCTCGGGTTCGATTCCCGACATGGTTGGTATGAAGTATTTATTTAAAAATAGTGTTTTCATACTAGAATATTTCATAGTCCCTAGACTGGTAACTGGAGCGTAAGACTGAGCATCTTGCCTTTATGTAACAAAAATTATCAAGAAACGCTGCGATTGGTGTACCGGTGCAGTGCTCTATGCACCATAAGGTGCGGAAAAGGAATGATGATGATGATGACGACTATCGATAAATGATATAATTAATAATTTATTCATACTTCTCATGGAGATTAATTGAAACCAATTAAATTTCGGGTTTTCTATTATTCAAAGACAATTTCCAAGAAAAAGTATAAGTAAAGTGGGCGAATGGGAAAAACTGATTGTTTTAAGCTTAATTAACTCATTTGTCTAAGCATAACAAAATAATATGATTGTGTTTCCTGTTGTTATCTCAGTGACTCCCTAGGGGGTGAAATCCAGTTTTTTGTCTACAAACATTTCGACAAATTCAAAAGATTGTTATAAATTTAGATGAGTAAGTTTAACTAAAAATAGACAATTTATTCAGTCAAAGAAAACCATTATAAATATGGCGTATTGTACATGGACGTATAGTATATGGCCGGCCTCGTGGCGTAGTGGTCAACGTGTTTGCCAACAATGCAAAAAGTCTCGAGTTCGATTCCCGACACGTACAACATTGAAAATTTAAAATATTATAATTTGTCCAAATGTTCGTAGACAAAAGTTTAAATTCAAATATTGTAATGAAACCAACTGGTCCAAGAAGAAGTTTAAAAATTGAAAAATTGTTTTCAGGCGTTGCCTAGTATGCGAAATAATTCAGTCAGATGAATCTCTTCACAACAATTAAGGTTTCGGCTCTTTAACTTCTCCAAAATCAACAAATGGAAGAATTGAAGAAAAATGGATGTTCAAACATGGGCAAAATGGTGAATGTTACACAGTGTGTAAAGTGGTCACTTAAATCAGCCAATGACAGGTCATAAGCCCTGTAAATGCTCAGACTTCCATATTCCTTTATTTCAGGTATTCTTTATCCCTGTTGTAATTTGTTAATTGAAAATTTATTTTAAAAAATACGTTTACACCAGAATATCTCCTAGTCCCTAGATTGGCACTGGAAATCTGATAATGTTTTCTTCCATGAAAAAGAAATATTTGCGTTTTTATGATTGATATAAATATTTCAATTTTGGGGGGCGTACGAGCTGTCAATAAGTTACCATTGGAAAATGGGAACCAAGTTGTGGTAAAGCGGGGTGGGAACCCCGGACCTCTAATCCATGATTCCGCAATACTAGCCACTGGACAACAACCCGGTTAAAAATCTCACTTATTTATTTTATTAGATAAACAAACAGTGTGTTTAGAAATATTGCCAATTTCTTTGTATATTAGTGTGAGACAATTATACACATACTAAAAAAATTGTTTACACTTAAGAGAAAAGTTTAAATTATGTTTTATATAACAAATGTAAAAGATAAAAAAATGTGTGTATAATAATAAAAACAATTCAATATCGGCTTCTCTCAATATTTCTGTGATTTTTGACTGAAATTTACATACATTGTCATAAAAAATATCAGCCTCTGTGAACCTATTGTTTTAACAATATATTCGCATATTCTAGGTATTCTTGATTGTTTCAAATAGTTTGTTGACGCGTTGTCTGTAAAACAGAAGATTTTGTCTTGTCGGTCTAGATGGCACACGGAATAGAAGTGTTTCAAGTAGATTAAATGAATCAAGTTGATTAATTATTCATGTATATAAAAATAACTGGTCAAACATTATTTTTCGATGTATAAGAGAATTTATTCCATCAAGATACGCTGCGATTGGAGTACAATTGAATGCTTTATGCACCTTAAGGTCCCGAAATGTAATGACGAAAAATAAAAAAATTAAAATTGCTTTTTTCAAAATAATGTCTTCGTTTAAAATCAGAAAAAATATTTTTCTACGAAAAAATCCTGTCCTATTTGCCTCGAACATTATTTCCAAAATATTTATATTCCTTCTTTTTGCCGGTGGCTTCATTCAGGAAATTGATGTGTGTTCCTTTCATACATACTCGTAGACACCTTGTATCGCTAGAATAGAAACTTCACAAAACGCCATTGAAGTTTGAAGCTCTCACTAAACAGAGCGCTAGTTGTCTGGGGACTTATATGAATGAAACTTGCCCAGGAGCATGGAATATTCATAGCCTCGGGCAGTTCTATCACAAATATCTTGTCTCATCCACAACGTGAACATTTTTTTGAATATATTTATTTTTAATTAAAAAAATATTTTTTTTACTATTGCTACTACTACTATCACACCATTTCTCCGTAGGGATAAGCAGAGAGAATGGTCCGTCACACAAGTCTATCCTGGCATAAATTCCTAGCTACTTCCACATTCATACATCTTGTCATACGTGCCCTTCGGTTCTGTCTCGTTTTCACATGACCAGACTTAAGATTTTGGTTTATCAGATCATGCCACGTCTTCCTTGGTCGTCCTCGTCTCACGTTACCGTTCATTTTTGCCATATTTTTTTATTTATTTTTTTATTTTATTTTATTCACTTCAACACGGATTTTTGAGCTAGTCTGGACAGTTTTACGGGTATGGTTCGTTCCTAGCCGTGTCACTACAAACTGTATCTCTGTAATCAACCAATGTATAGTTCTATAATTTTTTTATAATATAAATAAAAATTAATAAATGACAGGCCATGAGCCTTGTTAATTGATTTATTTTGTACATTAACGCCCAAAGCGCATTTACAAAAAATAAAAAGACATTTTAACATACTAAAGAATAAACACAGAATATATAGAAAAAAATTGTGATATTAGTAAGAAAGGATATAATAAAAAGTTATACAAAGTAAAAAAAAAAACAATAATAACAAAGGTGTAAGGGTATGCAAGAAAAAATATTAAGCATTTAAACAAAAAATGCAAAGATTCTGCAAAGCAAACAAAGAAAATAAAGAATTACAGTAAGCGCCTGACAATGTTATTTTTTCAATTTCTATACTTCTTCATGGACCGGGTAATTTATCAACAATATTTTGAGTTCGTCCAAAAAATAACATTTTCAGGCGTTGCCTAGTATGTAGGTAAAATAATTCAATAAGATGAATCTCACCCGCATAAATAAAGGTTTCAACTCTTTAACTTCACAAACATCAACATATGAAAGAATATAGATGCTCAAATATAGGCAGAATGGTGAATGTTACACAGTGTGTAAAGTGACCACTTAAACCAGCCATTGACAGGTCATAAGCCCTGTAGATGCCATTATTACCTTCTCTTAAATGTTCTTCATCTCGGTTGTAATATGTTAACTAAGTATTAATAAGTAAGTAATACCCGAACTTCAATGTCTCCTTCTTAAAAATGTTTACCCTCTCTGTTACAGTTAATTTACACACAGTTTTAGTTTTTTATTTATTTAATATAATTTCATGTTACAACATGTTGACAAAAAAAAAACATAATAGAGAAAAAGTACAGAAACAAAAACGAAACAAATTTATGATATGAATTTGCTTACTGATCTAGATGGACCTTTATACGCTTTCCTGTTGCCACCTGCAAAAAGACTTGGTTAGTAAATGACATTTTATCTGTTCCACAAAAACAAAATGTAACACACATCTACGTAATAAATTATATTTTAACACTTCGCAATAACTTTCAATGTATTAAAAAAACTACTACAATGTGTCAATAACAAAAACAAAAAGTAAAAAGTAAAAAAAAAACAAAATAAACAAAACGATCTAATAACGAGAGAATTCTAAAATAGTTATGTTCAAACTATTGTTTAAGACAAGCCATATTAAAACGATCTAGAGAATTCTAAAATAGTTATGTTCAAAGTATTGTTTAAGATATGCCATATTAAAATGATGGTGAGGCGGTGGGTGAGAATTTTGATAAATGTGTATATGAACATTGTTTTCTGTCATTATCTCGCAAATGCCTTCCCGGTACTGTACGAAAAAAACGACTTTACGTCGGACTGTTTATGCCTAACTAAAATCGACAAATGGCAGATTTAAAAAAGAACTGGGAGTGCGGCTAGGAATAGAAGAATCGGGTTGTGGTCCCGAGGTGATATTGTGGACTTATGGACCAAAGGCCCCAGGTTCAAATCCCACTCTACCAAAACTGGATTTTTATTTTTCCGGCACAAGTTTTTTACGACTCATAGGAAATGGTCTGAAAATTTAAATATTTGAGTCAATAATACTAACTCTAATATTTTATTTTTTTTAAATATAGCAGGCGCCACATTCAACAGTATGATGGCTATCTGGAGATCGGATATTTACTAAATAAAAACCAAATTCCGCCTTTATAACGCCCGCATAACACCTATTCTCCTCTATGAAAACATTGTATCTACAATAAATTTCGCAAACTGTCGGTCAAGTCAAGACATGTAATGACATGTTATATTTCGCTCAAACCAGAATACTATCGCCACCTATAGGTGAAATATTGAAGTATAATATACGAATACGAAAATAAACCCGACGTAGATTACTTAATGAACAGACAACACACGTGCATTCTCCATTACTGTTAATGTAATATATTTTTACTAATGACTTTTTACGCTTTGTTTTTCAGAAACCATAATTGACAAAAATCATACTCACGAATAAAATACTTAAACTCATTAAAATATCATTTTATCTACTCATTAGTTAGCCCGAAACAAAAATTTGGTAATGATCCTTAAGATAAAAATAACTTTATATTATTTACTTTCATATCATTTTGAATTCTGTATCCTTACCTCTGTTTTGAATAAATACATTAAACTCCTCAATTATGAGTTATCATGAGTGAGACTGTTAAGTCTCGAAGATGTCGCGAAAGCGATGAAACCGGTAACTGGATATTCCAAATTTGTGGATTAAAGTATCACTCGTCTTTTATTTACATAATAAATAACAATGAGCTTCTATCAATAATTTTCACTTACAAACTCTAATGTTAATAATATACGAGTATATGAAGGATGTGGGCCCCGATTACAACTTGTCTTCAATTTTATCTACAAAGTAAACTTCAATTTTCTGTATAAAAAGCAGAGTATGCATACATGTTTTTCTTTTAAACAGGTTTAATTAAAGGTTGCCGATAAAGATACTTTAAATGTTTATGCAAATAAACTAATGTTCGTACGCAAATATTAATTTTTCTTTATAGACTGTCAAAGATAACTCTGTTAACTTCCCATTGTAATCGGGGCTCTGATGTTAATAAGATACAGCGCAGCGTGGAAAAATGTTTTTATCAAAATACATATTTTTTATTTTTATAAATCATATAATACGTTGAAATACATTCCCAGGAGTTACAACAACTCAATTCGGGACATAAATAATATTAACATTTAGAAAATAACACATATTGAGAACAACAAAGAAACAAAGCAATGTTTAACACCTTCATATCTAAATATAGCACAACAATATATACGCCAAAAACCTGTTCTTACGCAAGCAGAATAAATATATAAAAAAACGCTTTTAAGAATAAGAAAAAGTAATGAATCTACTAAGGAAGATAAGGTCATTAACATCACATGCCACGCAGATGATGCTGCCATAGTGATGATAAAAACATATTCATCTCAGTTAGTAAACATCTGGATGCCTAAAAACTGTCGTATAGTACAATAAACACATGATTATTGGAAACATAATTCGGTTATACAAAACGTGTGTCAGACCAAATCATGGTGTATACAACGGAAGCAAGGATAGATAAAGAGATAATTAAAAAAACGAAAAACCAAGTAGAAAAACTAAATAGAAAAACTAAATAGAAAAACCAAATAACTGCTTAGAACGTCAGAGATGAAAGTACTAATGGCAATCGCAGGAAAACCCTCTATGAAAGTTAAACAATCTGTTACAAATTTGGATACATATAAAACGAAAGGTTAATAGAGTCAGAGTCCCGATACAGACATCTACGGAAGAAATATTCCATAAATCACAACTTATGACACCAAAGCAATTATACGCTAAGACAATACTCCCTTATAGATTCAAAAACTACTCTTACTCAAATAAAAAGACATAACTCCCACAATACATCACTTACAAATAATATAATCACTAGATCCTCAACACATAAACAACTTTAACAAATACAAACTAAAACCACTTTCAGACAAACGGATTTTGAGTATTATTCAATTAAGATCTATAACCTACTTCCACTATCTATTAAAACAATAAGTAACGAGAAAATGTTTAAAAAGGGTATAAAAAATGGTTAGTGGAGCTAGGTAGAAGTAAAATGGATTGTCTCATTCGCCCATACCAATATTGAACCAACTGTTCCATAAGTGTACAGCTTCAGTTTGGTTTTTGTTATTTTTAGTGTATAAATAATAAATATGTACATAAATACCTTTTTTTTAAACCTGTCTGAATATTTGTTTATTATCTTCGTTTTTTTAAGTTAGTCTTCTTTGTTTATTCTCCAATAAAATTTCAAAAAAGTATATTGTTAAGTGTCCTAGGCACGGGAAACCCCAGTGAGGTCACATTATTTTTATTATTAACTATAGTTTGTAAGCAAAAAATATGAATAAATAAAAATAAATAAATAAATATTTGTATTTTTTTTACTCAATTTTTGGACCGTGTTTTTTGAAAACGTGTAAAAAACTATGTAAAATAAAGTTCTAGTGTATTATGAAACAGGTAGTAGTTAAGTTTTAAAGTCAGTTTTAAACGCGAGCTATCAAAAACTCTTTACCAAAATGTTAAAAAACTTAACCAATTTGCCTACATTAAAATCCCGACAAGACTGTTATCCTAGCGTCATGTATTTCAAAATAATAAAACAAAAATGTAAGAACACTTTCTCTCGTAAAGTTTGAGAATTTTTCGGGACTAGGGCAGATGTTCCCTGCTTTCATAAAACGCAAGGCACATTAATTTTTTCAATGTCTGAATATATTTTGTATTATTCTTTAAAAAGCTTTAAACGCCAGCAACAAAAGCTTTGAAGAATTCGCAACGGAAGTCGAAACAACGTGAAAATATTTCTTGTCTTGGTCCTTATCTTTTATGATGAATAGCCTGAGGGAATGGACAATTAAACTTCTAATTATTATTTTTGTCTGTCTTGAAGAAACTTTTTTTAATTTATTTATTTATGCTTTATTAAGTTAGTTCATAACATCTAAAGAACTAATACAAACTTTTAATAATAATACAATTTTTTTTAACAGAATTTCTCAATAACATTTTTTTTTAAAATTATTTTTAAATATTTTTTTTTTCTATTTCCTTTATTTATTTATTTATTTTATTTCATTTTATTTATTTGGATAACCAACAGCTATAATTGTCCTAAATATATATATATATAACAAAACAAATAACAAATAAGCCAATTACAGGTTTTCACAAGTAGCATCGCAGTAAGTTAAAAAGGATTCTCGAACATAAAATGAATAGTAATTTAATTTAAATCCAAAAGAAAAGAAAAAATACTATGAATTATTTCGAAAGCAAACGCCGTACATCAATCAGATTATTTGCAAATAAATCTTAGTAAAATGATTTATCTATTACATTAAAATTATTAAAAGTTCGCCATAAATATGGATTTTCCTTATAATTAGATGAAACAAGAAGTATGTAAAGAAGAGAGTAATTTCTTAAAACTTTAGAAGGAACATTGATAGAAAGTTTGCATAGTAGTTCAGGACAGTCGATTGAACCAAAGGCAATTTTTATTTCTTCAGGTAACTCATTGTACAGCTTCAATCCCTTGTACAATGAGTTTTGAGATTCTGTTTTTTTCCTCATTGGTAATCTTATCCTTTTTACCCTTTGTTTCAATATGTATGACATTGTTGGTTAAATTTTATTATTGTTTTTATTTCATTTATCCCATTAATTATTTTATGTTTAAAAATTGCCACATTATATTTAATTCGTTGCTTTACTGTGAGCAAGCCAATTTCTTTGTGCATTCTTTATACATTAGAATATGTAATTTTTTTTGTATAATCCTCATTGTTTTATTTTAAATAATTTTTATATTTTGAATTTTTCCTTTATTACATAAAAAAAGAATGGAAGAACATTAATTTATGTGTCGACATATTATTGTTTTATATATAAGAATACTACTAAAATAAAAATTACAGATATTTATTTTAAATGCGTAGTACAGTGATTTAAAATCATAACTAGTCATCACAATTAGTAACCTTGAATACTTTTAAGCTCAGTGCCGAAATACGGCATCTTTTGCCAAAAAACAGAATTATTTACTAGCAATAAAAAAAAAGTCTAATTAAAATTCTGTATTGTGACCAATCAACAATTGAATAAACAGTTACCGACTTTTTATTTCTCCCGGTTTTGAGACGCATCCGTCTCTTCATCAGGACACTAATGACACTAACACTCTAATATCATAATACACCGAACTACATGCTAAATAGGACAAACGAACGTAGCTATGCAGAAAGAAGCCAGTCGACAATTTTGAAAAAATGAGATATTGGTGTTATCGAGCGCAGTAAGGTCAATTCTATGTTCTACTAAAAACAGCCAGTCCATTTTTAAACCAAAAACTGTATTAATCACCTTCTGAAAATGATGCCGATCACAAAAACGGCATTACCAATTTGCATAAAACACCCACAGCACTAGAAAAATCTTAGGGTACATGAAAAATCATTAAGGCTGGTTAAATACATAATAAGATTTTTGTTTGGAATATAAGAAAAAAATAATGTATTCATTGTTTATTATTTGTTAAAGTCAAAAACATTCAAAATGTAGTGTAGATTAAATTGATTTCTCTTTCCACAAAAGTGAAAAAAAAGTTGAAAAGAGCTGAGTCACAAAATTGTTTGATGTATAAGGGTTTAAAAATGTATGATGAGATGCCTGAATGTATGAAGAATGAAAAGTGTCTGAAAGAATTTAAAAATAAATGTATAAGTTACTGTATAGAAATGTAAATATATATAGATGATGTAAATGTACATAAAAGTTTATATTAGTTTTAATTTAAGCTAACTTATGAAATAAATAAAAATAAAAAAAAAGTGCTAATATCTCAGTTTCACTTTTCTATGACTGGCTGCTTTCTGCATAACTACGTTCAAATGTATATTTTGTATTGAGTTGGATACTCTAATGTTCTCTAATATTTAAAATAACAAAATAAATATAAAGATGACACAAGCTGTAAGAAGCTTCCACTAGTTATAATTTTACTATAATCTGTCCACGTTAGTATTAGCTTATAAGAATATGTGCATCATCAACTGCAAATGTCAATCCAGCCTAATGTTATCGTGCCACGTGGCATGCCGCAATATGTGTGAAATGAGCCATTCTCTGTTTGATATCACGTAGCTGCTTTGTTTAACCTTTTGGTCTCTGAATATAGATTTAGTACAGTTTTTTAATATTCATTTTTGAATTTTGGTATTTATAGATTAAAAACATTTTTTTTTTTTTTTTTAACTTTTAAAATTGTTTGGATATAAAAAAGAAATAGTGAAATAAATTTTTACCGTCAGGGAATCGTAGGATAAAAAGTTTGTTTTCCAACAAGATAAAATATTGAGGTTTGTAAAAGAGTAGTAAAACTGATTTTACTTCACAGTAGCTAAAACTATTCGAAAAAGTCAAAATATATACTTACAGACAATATTTTGAGTTTGTCCAAATTTTTGTAGACAAGAACTGGATTCAACTCCCTGGGGAGCTGTAAAATGTTGAATGTTACACAGTGTGTAAAGTGGCCACTTAAACCAGCCATTGACTGGTCATAAGCCCTGTAGATGCCTAGATTTCTTTATTACCTTCTCTTAAATGTTCTTCATCTCTGTTGTAATAGGTTAATTTAAACAGCTCTCCAGGAAGTTAAATCCAGTTCTTGTCTACAAAAATTAGGAAAAACTCAAAATATTGTTGATAAATTACCTGGTCCATGAAGAAGTATAGAAATTGAAAAAATTATATTTGGCGTTGCCTAGTATGTAGGTGAAATAATTTAATTGGATGAATCTCACCCGCATGAATAAAGGTTTCAGCTCTTTAACTTCACAAACATCAACAGATGAAAGAATTGAAGGAATATAGATGTTCAAATATAGGCGAAATGGTGAATGTTACACTGTCTGTAAAGTGGCCACTTAAACCAGCCATTGACAGGTCATAAGCCCTGTAGATGCCTAGACTTCTATATTACCTTCTCTTAAATGTTCTTCATCTCTGTTGTAATATGTTAATATACTTACAGAGATAAGTTACATTAAATGCATTTTCACATACGAGATTTTTTAACAATAAATAACAAAATGTAAAAAACAGTACATACATCTTGTTATAGTTTTCTACAAATATAATGATAGAACATATTACACAAAAAAAAAACATAAAATATAACAAAATACAACAGGGATGGAGAATACCTTAAAGACGGAAATATGGAAGTCTAGCCATTTACAGGGCTTATGAATTTCAATGGCTGGTTTAAGTGGCCACTTTACACACAGTGTAACATTCACCATTTAGCCTATGTTTGAACATCCATATTTACAGTGTGTAAAATGGCCACTTAAACCAGCCATTAACAGGTCAAAAGCCCTGTAAATGCCCAGACTTCCATATTCCCTTTTTTAAGGTATTCTCCATCCTTGTTATAATTTGTTAATCTTAACGACTCCCGGGGGGGTGAAATCCAGTGTTTTCTCTACAACATTTGGACCAATTCAAATATTGTTATAAAATATAAGATAAGGAAAGAAAACAAAAGCAGTGTAAAAAGGTTGAGGATGAGAAATGGAAGAGAGGGATTTTCATAATTTAGTTAGTACAAATTTTAGTATCAAAAATATCTGCATGGGGCCAAAATAAGTGAAATTTAGAGCAACTACGATTAATGAGTTAGTTTGCATCAGAAAAAAATTGTATCATTAGATATCAAAGAGTTAATTGGAAATTCTAGTATTAATGAACAGACAGTAGATGAAACATTTGTTATAAACTACTCGTATGAATCTTAAATTTCTGTCATGATTTTGATGTTTCTCCGAATACTTTATACGTTCAAAGCTTTGTTAGCTTATTGTAAGCCTCTTGATAATATTATGTGCAGTCACAATGGTGTTTGTTGCACCTGGGATGCAATAAACTCTCTGTAGACAGTGCCTAAGCTACTAAGAACGTCCATAGTTTGTTGTTCGTATTAATGAGAACATTATGCCACAATGTTCCCGTGAAGTTTTACTATAACAATGTCCCCGCTCATTTATTAATAATACATTGTTTTGAGTTGTTCTGTGTGTGTAATGATTTATTCAAAAATATTTTTAAAAAACCTCAGAGTAAAATGCGTGAACCTATAGAGAAGCCCTATCACTATGTTTCATAGAACGCAAGCAATCTTGGTTTGTTGGTTGGCAACCAATTGGTAGCCATTTTGTAACGGTTTGATCTGATGCGTTTGCCGATGTGCTTGGCTTTGTTTGTAAACAACTTGGATAATTACGTTATAATTAATAAAAAAGACTATGGTGAATTGCAGTATGTTTGGTTGCAGCAATAGGAGCGTCAAATGTGTTTAAAGATTCAGTTTTCACAGGTAATTAATTTTAAATGTTTTCCCATGATAAACATTAATTTTTGCCATTTATTGTCCCGGCGCGTGTATTATGTTGCTTAAAAACTTTCCTTATATCGACATATTTACTTCAGATACTATTTTTCCTCAATTTAGGAGATACATTTTTGAACTTAAGTATGTTAACTGTTAATAATGACAGTTGATTACAGACAATATGTCGGGGCCGCACTAGGAATCCATATAAAATTTAAGTTTTTATCGAGTAGAGGTCGGTTCAAATTTTACTCGAAAATAGCAATGTTAACCTTGATATCGCATCTTAAATGACGTGTCTAAATTTCAGGCCGCTACGACTCGCCGTTTCGGAGATGTGACGGACAAACAAATAAACTCAACACAGGACTTTGGTTCCATGGAGTTGGAATTTATGTCTCAATAAATGTTACATAAGTATATTATGAATAAAATAGATAAATAAATATAAAAAATAAACACACACATGTATTTTCAGTTTTATAAAATAAATATAGGCGAATTTTAGAAAAATACATTGGAATAACCCAATCATAAATACACAGGTACATATTGAAAAATATTTACAATGCAAATTGATATCCATTTGGCGATTCTTAACCTGAGTTCGGCCCATTGTTTTGCTGCGAACTGTAGCTAACTTAATACCCAATGGTCATAGAATGGTTTTCATACGTTTGGGCTCCTCGATAGCTTGGCGCATTATTAGTTGAGTAAAACATGGCTCTTAATATTGACAAGATTCAGTTCACATGTTGAATAATAATTACCCCGCTGCGTTAGAGGTTGATTTTAGTAAGCGCTTCAGGCTGAAAAAGTACGTAAGAAAAATACAGAACGTCAAGCAGTTATTTATTTATTTATTTTACTTATTTATTCATATTTTTTGCTTACAAACTATAAATTATAATGAAAATAATGTGACCTCACTGGGGTTTCCCGTGCCGAGGACACTTAACAATACACTTTTTTAAAATTACATTTGAGAATAAACAAAAAAGACTAACATAAAAAAACGAAGATAATTAATAAATATTCAGACAGGTTTAAAAACAAGGTATTTATGTACATCTATATTATTTATATTACAAAACATACACTGAAAATAACAAATACCTAACATAAGCTATACAGTTGTGAAGCAGTTGATTCAATATTGGTATGGGCGAATGAGACAATCCATTTTACTTCTATGTAGCTCCACTATCCATTTTCTTATAGCCTTCTTATTTTCTTATAGCCTTAAACATTTTTTCGTTACTAATTGTATTAATAGATAGTGGAAGTAGGTTAAAGATTTTAATTGAATAACACTCAAAATCCCTTTGTCCGAAAGTGGTATTAGTTTGTATTTGTTTAAGTTGTCTATGTGTTGAGGATCTAGTGATTTTATTATTTGCATGTGATGTATTGTAGGGGTTTTGTCTTTTATTTGAGTAAGAGTAGTTTTTGAATCTTTAAGTAAGTAATGATTTAGAGTATAGTTGTTTTGGTGTCATAAGTTGTGATTTATGCAATATTGTTTCAGTAGATATGTATCGAGACTATCAATCAGTACTTGAGCTATGGTTTTCTAGGAAAGCGGTGCTGTCGTCTAGCAGCCGTCACGTGGTGGCGGGTGGCGTCGCTAAAACGTTTTCTTTGCAAATCAATGGCCCTGGTTTCCTAGAGAGCGTTGACTGTGAGCAGAACTTCAAACATCGCTGGCGTCATTTGCATGACGCCTGTCATAGCAAAGAAAATCAATAGTCTTCGAACGTTTTTTTTCGTGTATCGATGAACATTTTTGTCTTTCAAAGCTGTCAAAACTAGTGCAAATTGGCAAATTGACAAAATGTTGATTGATTTTGTAAGAAATCTTGAATTTTTCAGCTCGATAGTTACTCTCAGGTAAATATCCTGAAAAAAATAATCGAGTGACGGTCCGCTTTATATTGTAGTAGTTAAAATGTTCATCTTCGAGATCCTGTGTTTGATCCTTAGGGTGCTAAATGTTTTTTTTAATTTTTTATACATGATCGAGATATACTGCATGTTCTTTTCAAATATATTGACCTATGCACCATCAGTTGTCATTAAGGGTTAAATGGTGATTATTTTTATTTTAACGTTGTTTTTTTTTTTAGTCAAACAAGCGTCCTCCTCGAGAAGAGTTTCATACTGTCTGAACATTTTGTTAATTATCTCTGTATATTAAGTCTTCTTTGTTTATTCACACATGCAAAAATATTTTTTTTAAAGTTTATTGTTTAGTGTCCTCTGCATGGGTACCCCAGTAGAGTCACATTTTTTTTTTAATTCAATTTTATTTATTTTACTTCTTATACGTAATGTCATTTGTACAGGGCTTATGGGTTTATGTTATGGGTTTATTGCCAGTGGAAATTTCTTCCAACCAACCAATAAAATAATAAAACAAGTGAAAATTCCTAAAGGAAGTTAATTGTAATTTATTGTATAAATAAAAGACGAGTGATACTTTAATCCGCGTCCACTCTCGAAGATGTCCCAAAAGCGATGAAACCGGTCACTGGATATTCCAAATTTGTGGATTAAAGTAACACTCGTCTTTTAATTGTATAATAAAAAAATAAAACAAAATATTTTTATAATTCAAGTAACAGAACATATTCAATAGAAAATAAAGATTAAAAAGCTTAAGATATATAAAAATAGAAATAAACGTATTTGTTTATAAACTACCTTAAATCAAAACTATTACTCAAAAGGAAAGAGGAAAAAAGAGGAAACAGGAAAGGAGGAGTGATTAAGGACGAGAAAGGAGATGTTTCCTCAGACGTGATTTAAACAGAGATAATGTAGTAACATATTTAACGGTAGATGGGAGATGATTCCACAGTCGTGCCGCATGGACACTTTATGAGTTAGAGAAGAAAGAGAAATTATGGATAGGTAATAAGAGAGTGCCTTGAGAATAAGAACGAAGAGGTTAACCATGAATTGATAAGCGTTGAAAGTTTTCACGTAAGTACATAAATTAATAATCTTTGTTTATAATGGAATGGAAATTACCAAATAAATAAATAATTCTAAAAATGACAAATCGAGAAAATCGATTGTGCAGATTTTTAACATGAGCGATTTTCAGCCACAAATAACTCTCGCAATAATAAACTGTTATATATTTAGGTATTAATTTTTAATTGATTTACAGTTTTCATATTATTCGCCTAATAAAATGTACTTATTATACGCTTATTGATATTTAATTACTTTACTTTTCTTTGTCCATATAAAAATCCTACATACTTTTAAAAAACCGCCCCATTAGCAATATTATACACCTATACCATTAAACAAAAATTATTTTTAGCATGTAAGGATTGTTTCGGATTCATTATCTATTTTATTCAAGTGCCAAGCCATTCCTTACTTTGATTCCAGTGGTCCATGTTTTTGAATTCCAATGTACCTCCCTCCCTGACGGCGAGTCAAGCAGGCAACATGCGCAAACACACAATTTAAAACGTACCGCGAGCGTGACATCATTCAAATCATCAATATAAACGAAACGCAAAAAGTGACTTTGTGAAAAAAAACGTAGTTTTTTTGGACCAGAGCTAAAGGGAGGAAATCGTGAGTCCTTACCCTTTTCATTTATTCCAAGATTGACAATTAATACCATAACGTCAATTACTTTACGTAAAATAAAACGTTCCCTTATTTCCGAGGGCAGGTCTTGTTTTACAGTCCCGAGGTCTATGAAATTAAGCATCCAACAAGGATACTTCGTAAATATTTAAGTCAGTTTAATAATTTTCTTACAAAATGAAATGCTATCCATATATTTTTAAAAAGTAAAAGAAAAATTAAATCCAATAAATTAAAAATCATATGTCAATCAATTAATTATGTTAACAATTAATCAATTTTATTCAATCATACTTTGAATAAATTATTTTGTGTAACTACAAGCCTTAAAAATGGAATGTCATGTGGACGAAAGTGAGCATTTTTAACACCTCAATGTGTTCGATCGAAGAAAAAAGGTTCGCGTCTAGAAGTTCTGACATGAACTGCCGACAATCGGTTAGAAGTGGACGTCCAGGACATCGACAACCTGATGCTTTGTAAAGTAGGCAAGCGTGATTAAGGTGGCGGCCTCCGTGGTGTAGCGGTCAAGACGCTTGACTCACTCACGAAAGGTTTCGGGTTCGATTCCCGGTGAGAACACAAAAAAAAATTTATGTTATTTTTCTCAAGCCTGGGTTTCTGTGATGTAATTGGGCCTCCTGGCATGTTGTTGTTCCACAAAAAAAAAATGCTCTCAGGAGGCATGCGCAGTACATGGCCAAGGGAGTTGCATCTCTACCACTGGATGGCACTTATCACCCGAGTTTACTGCTTCAGTTCTCTTATTTCTTCATTTACTAGAAAATTGAACCACCACAAACCAATATTTTGGTGTTTTGGGCCCTAGTAAGGTATCACGATCGCATGAGTAGAGGGAAATAGGCGTTGTGCAGGAGTTATACAGGCGGCGTTTGATTTGATGCTTTTGAATGCTTCGTTTGATACTCCTAGCCATGCTTTTCACTTTTTTGAAAGCTGCCATGTACAAATTAACAACCCCTTTTTAATGAAAATTCTTGTAATTACTAAAAAAGGAATCATTTAAAAAAAAATATTTATTACCTTACCGTGCGGTTAATTACAATTTTTAAATGTATGTTAAGGTCAAAGAGGTAGTTTAAAAAACCCTTTTTGATAATGGCGGCCCTGAAAATTGTATGAAAGGAGAATTTTTATTTCACTTGAATAAAGGAACGTTTATCAACTGCGACAGAACAGAAGGTTGTGTTTAAGGTTTTTTTCGTTGATTTACCTGAGACAATTTATTTTAAGACCCCTTTTTTGCGCTACGAATTGTATTTTAACGAATTTAACCTTTGCAATTGACAATAGCGGTGTTGTTCGTTGTTTTATAGCGAAGTCTTTAAAACTGCTTGTTATTAATTAAGGCTTTGCTTTTGTCTTTAGAAATTAATACATGTCTCTGGAAATTTATTGTTTGTGTCCGTGAAACAAAATTTAAAAACAATTTTAATAGGAACAATGATTTAATCGGACATAAATATTTTGTCAAATAAAGCTGAGTTTAGTAATATGACCATCATTACAACTTACCACTCTTTATCTTTCATTTTATACAGGTGCGTTTTATGTTTTACGCCGATGTTGTCTGGCCACCATTTTAGTTTTGGTGTCATTTATCAGCTCATATTATTTGACAGTTGTGGAGAGTAGTCAATTAAAAAATGTTTTTGAATTACTTATTTGCTATTTTTATATCTATTTTTTTAAAGTTTTTGCAATTAAAACCAAAAAGTTTTTTGGTATTGTAAGATAATATGCAGATACTAACATGGGTAAATATTTAATTGTGTAGAAATATTATAATAGTTTGAGGTAAAAAATTAAATTTTTCAGTAGGCAATATTTAACATATTACAACAGAGATGAAGAACACTTAAGATAAGGTAATATAGAAGTCTAGGCATCTACAGGGCTTATGACCTGCCAATGGCTGGTTTAAGTGCTTAAACAGATCCCCAGGGAGTTGAATCCAGTTCTTGTCTACAAAAATTTGGACAAACTCAAAATATTATTGATATTGGTCCATGAAGAAGTATAGAAATTGAAAAAATAACATTTTCAGGCGTTGCCTAGTATGCAGGTGAAATAATTCAATCAGATGAATCTCACTCGCATAAATAAAGGTTTCAGCTCTTTAACTTTACAAACATCAACAGATGAAAGAATTGAAGGAATATAGATGTTCAAATATAGGCAGAATGGTGAATGTTTCACAGTGTGTAAAGTGGCCACTTAAACCAGCCATTGACAGGTCATAAGCCCTATAGATGCCTAGACTTCCATATTACCTTCTCTTAAGTGTTTTTCATCTCTGCTGTAATATGTTAATATAAACAGCTCCCCAGGGAGTTGAATCCAGTTTTTGTCTACGAAAATTTTGACATACTCAAAATATTGTTGGCAATATTTAAATTTAGATTAACAAAACAGAAAGTCAGAATGATTTTTACAGCATTCAAATAATGGAAATAAGAAATTTAAAGCCATTAAAAAAATTCACTCTAAAAACTGACTTACCTATGGAAAACAAAATATTTCAATCTCTCCAGACTCGTTTTCGACGATTGGAGAATTTACAAAATAAATATTGTCCAATATCTCCATTAACTTTTAACACTTTTATGCACCTACATCATAACATAACAATTATTGTTAGTATATAAGGAAACTTTTTAATTTTTAAAGTAAGTTTAATAATGTCCTAACTAGACAAAAAGCGTCACATTATGCTCTCTTGTGTGTTTTAAAAATTAAAGTGGAATTAAACCCAATATAAGTTTTTTATTTTAGATACCTTACCACCAAATTTTATTATGGAATTCTACCAATTATCTGCATTTAAAATAAATACTTGTATATCTATTGAGTTCTTTGTCAGTCTAGTTAAATCACGAACATCCAGTGTGCCATTCGTCATTTTAAAAAAAATGAGAGTATCGTCAAAAATCTTTCGTTTGAAGAGGGATGACCAGTTTTAAAGGTAATTGAAAACATTTAAGTCAATCAGTTCAGATGAAAAATTAAGTTTTAGGTTGATGAATCTTAGAAATATATTTTGAACTTTTTCCAAGTTCCTAACATGCACGATTTAAACGGGTTCCAATATTGTTGAGTAATATTTTACGTTTCTTCTAAGGCAGTAACCAGTAGAGAGTAAGGAAGTAACCAATTTTTTTAAGGAGTGGGTAGAATTATTTAAATGTTTCACAGTTAAAAAAATATGGAATACCTAACCCCACAATGACATGTTGGTATTATAAAAAAAAACAATTATTTAAATATTCGTCGAATATTTGAAGAAAATTGTGTATGTTTTTCGGTGTCAAGCAAGTCAAATATAAACTGGAAGACAAAATAAAATCTATGTGACAACGTGCTTAACATACATGAGAAAATATTGATGCGGTGAGGCACAGTGTTCGTGATCGCCCGGACACCTGTCATCGATGGCTTGCAAAGGAATTATGATGTGGGAAAACTATCGTGACGTGTTGGAAAAAAAAATTGTAGCCGAATTTAATCAATTGCGTCTACAAAATGTGTGGTTCCATCAGTATCGTACCACGTCATACACAGCTTATGCAACGATACAAATTTTAAGGGACACCTTTCTCGGCGGAATAAATTCAAAAGGTGGTAATATCGACTAACCCCTTATTAGTCAACAACCGATTTTCATTTTTATTTATTTATTTTCATACATAAGTTTTTTGTATTTTATTTGAGACATAAGCCCCAACTCCATGGGACTCAAAATCCTGTGTTGAGATGGGACTAGCAATTAGTTGACACAGACACATGAGTATATCATCTCAAATACAGGATCAGAAACATAAAATTAATTTTAAATATATATATAAATATATGTGGCACATCAATATGGTAAACAGTAAACTCAAACATTCGGAAAATCATCAAGAAGTTTTTTATTTTTATTTTATTAATTAAGGAAAAACAACAGTTGTTATATAAGAATCCAAAATATAAAAAATTGTACATACATCCAGTTAAAGTTTTTCACAAATATAATGAGAGAAAATTTTACACAGTAAAGAGAAAAATATTATATTTTATAAGATTCATCCGGCAGAATGGTGAATGTTACACAGTGTGTAAAGTGGCCACTTGAACCAGCCAATGACAGGTCATAAGCCCTATAAATGCCTAGACTTCCATATTCCCTTCTCAAAAATGTTTTCCCTATCTGTTTAAATAAATTTAAATATAATATAAGATTTCATTTAAATTATTTATTGACAATTCTTGATGGAATTCTATTGTAATGATGTAATAACTTATATTTACATATAAGTTATTAATTTAAAAATTCTTGGTTCACTTCCAGTTATTTTTTTGACCAATTAGCGCTTTACCCTCCAATGAGCATCTTAAGACTGGTGAATATTATAAAGTGTATTCATAATTTAAACAAAACTAAATATTATCTGAAGTGTAGGTACATTTCAAAATAAGTTGAAAAATATACAATACGCAATATGTAAATATAAGTTATTACTTGTTGAAATTATGAGAGGCTTTAAAATGGATGCCGCACAACCCCCCCAGCCAACTATTGCATAGGTTGCAGTTGATTGAAACATAACAAAATACACACTTCTGAGAGTGCCTATATCCAGAATGTCTCTAAGAGAGCAAAATAGATGGCACAGCTTTCTCAACCTAGAGTCTAGTGACTATAACAAAGCCTGCCATTGCAAATTCCTATCTATTACGGGTCTTAACAAAAAAGGTACACGTTTTGTTTAGTTTGCACTTTATGCATTAATGTGTAAAACCTATTAAAAAACCTAACTCGATTGGGAAACATGTTGAATATTTATTTTTTATTAGTTAAAAAATAACAAATCGAAGTAACTACATTATGTTAAGGGTATGTATTCATTTTGTGAAGTTTTAATATATGGCAATGGTGGTAGAAACATAGTTTAGAAATGATACGCTTTCTGTTACGGGTACAAGTTAGTGTTATGTACCCCAACAAAGTGTTTGGAGCAGCGTGCAATACACTAGATAGAAGAGAAACCTTTGACTCACTGAGTGCACAAAGCTTAGCAAAGCCTCCAAGGCAGTATTGTGAAACAACCTTTTATATCTGTACAAACACGAGGAGTTGAAACTGTACGTTTATTTCAATTCAGAAATTTTACAAAATTGTTGCAGATACACCAACTAAAATAAAAACACGGTAAACTGAAGTATAGTTAGATAGGCTTCATGAAACGAGTGTTTGAAATTATGTTCTGTAAAATGAGCATTGTCGCATCGAAATTCCCGAGCAAACTGCGTAGTAGAGTAAAATAAATAAACTGTCTATGCCAGTTTACTGTGAATTGAAAGCTGTATGCCGCGCCTTTTTACGCTGCTTCACATTTACTGACTACAAGCTTAGTTCTGGAACTTACGTTGAATGGAACACAAAACGGGTGCAAAGGGCTGTATCTGATTTATTTATTAAAACACTTTATACAGTTCACACAGATATGCATTAGGGCGGACATATTGCCCTAAGGTAATTTTTTCCTACCTACCCAAACTGTTCACTTTGAGAAAATCAGTGGTATATGAACATATTGTTTCTGTTTAGATTTGTTTATTTTATTTTATTTGGGATTGTTACAGTTATAACCTGATTAAATAAGTATAAATATATTAACAATACTGGAACCATTTTAAAAAATCCACTGTTAGTCTAATAATACATAATATATAAGAAAAAGAGTTAACGTAATTGTATGTGTGTGACATTTGTATTCATGTGTGTGTATGTGAATGTGTGTATGTGTGAATGAATGAGGGAGGGTGTGCATGTGCGTGTGTGAATGAATGAAGGAGAGAGTGCGTGTGTGTAGGTGCGTTAGTATATAAAAAATAAATCAATTAAAACTTGTAATTATATTGAAAAGGGTACAGGAAAGAGCTTGGTTTGAAGTTTGATTAAAAAAATAAAATAAAATAATTATCATTTATATCTACTTTCAAAACTTTTTTGGAAATATATATGTTTATAAATGTCATAAATTATATTTTTCAAAGTTTAGTAAATTTTTAAACCTTATTCTGAAAAAAAATCATTTTTAATTTAATTGATACACACTGAATGCATAATGTGCAACGAGTCCCATACAATACGGTAAGTAACCACAAAATGCAGTGAATACAATGTAATCTCAACAATAAAGCATAGTAGGTATGACAATACGCGTACGTTAATTCAAAACAAGCATGTAAATACATAATATAGGCACCTACATAATATATAAATAAGAATAGCATATAAGTTTGATAAAAAATATTCTAATTATAAAAATCAGGTGTCACAATTAGTTGGCCGGTAGTTGTATTAAAAAATCTTTTCACTTTTTAACTTTTATTTATTCAGGGATAGAGAAAAACGGAGAGGAGGATGCGGGCAAAGATAATTTATTACCTATGGCAGTTTTGATAAAATTAATGTTATTTGTAAATATATCTTTGTCGTTAAATTTCCTGATGAAGAAATTTAACGACAAAGATAGATAGGCTTAGAAGATTTTTATACTCTAAGGTTATAAGTTTCCATTATACGGTTAATCGTAGCGTTTTTTGTAAAATTTGTTCTGCATTTAGGTATGTTCAAAGTTGTGTATAACGCGTTTGTCTCTGTGGTACCTTAAGATAAATGCGGGTAACCAATTTGGAGAAATCTATTTTATCAGATATTATGTTGGTGAGTAACACTTTATCAGGCGATAATCTGTGAAATTGAAATGTAGTCTACGGTTCAAGTTTTTTACAAACATTTTTTGAATTTTTTTAATTCTTTTTTATAAATTATTTTTATGCAACAGAGAGGGAAAACATTTTTATCGAGGGAATGCGGAAGTCTAGGCGTTTACAGAGATTATGACCTGTCATTGGATGGTTTAAGTGGCCTCTTCAATCGCTGTGTAACATTCACCACTTTGCATATGTTTGATCATCCACATTTTTTCAAATCTTCCATCTGTTGATTTTTGTGAAGTTAAAGAGCTGAAACCTTTATCATGTGGATAAGATTCATCCGGCTGAACCAATTCACCTACTAGGCAACGCCTGAAAAAAAATTGTCAATTTTTTATACTTCTTCTTTTACCAAGTAGTCCGGATGGTTCAGCCGGATAAATCTCACCTACATGATAAAGGTTTCAGCTTTTTTACTTTATAAAATTCAACCGATGGAAGAGTTGGGAAATGTGGATGTTTAAACGTGGGCAGAATGATGAATGTTACAGAATGTGTAAGGTGGCCACTTAAACCAGCCAAATGACAGGTAATAAGCCTTGTTAATTCCTAGAATCCCGTATTCCCTTCTTAAAAATGTTTTTCCTCTCTGTTGCAACCAATTTAAATATGAACAACTCCCTAGGGAGAAAATCTAGCCAGTCTGCGAGCATTTGGACATCCTCAAAAGAATTTCGATGTTGTTTCTGTATTATAATACTGTCATTACATAAAACAAAATATAAATAAACATAAATGATTTTTTTAATTGACTGAATATCTATAATCTAAACAAACTATACTCTGAAAAGAGAAGGGGTGAAGAGGAAAGGAAAAAGGGAGTAGAAAAAAAAACACGAATATTTAGAATATGACATTTCATACGTGATTTGAACGTAAATAAAGAAGGGTCGTCTCTTATATTAGTGGAAAGATTATTCCATAATCGAGCAGCTACTACTGTAAAAGAGGAGGCAAACAATTTAAGCGGTGAATGGGTGCTGAAAGCGTTCTCTCGTTACTAGAAAGTAGAGATAGCCTATGCGGTGATAGAGGTTGGAAGAACTCTTTCAGATAAACATGCGAAGTAGAACATGCTTTATCTTCTTCTTCTTGCCGTGCCTTGTCAGGTCTTTCCGACGTTGGCGATCACTACGACGAAAGCATCTCTCTTACGCTACTCTTATATTCCGCAGCCAGGACAACTGCTTATTGGATGTGATCGCCATAGTGATTCCTGGGAAAAGGTGACTAGAGTGGCTTTCCGTTGCCTTCTTTGGTGGATTTTTCTGTCGGGGTTACCTTCTCTTAGCTGGTTGGTTCTAGTTTGGAGGTGCCAGAAACTCGCCTTTCACCGTCTTGTTATCTGCTGTGATCATACCATTATGAGTGTGATCCTATTGCATAGGATTTGCGACGTGGACGCTAACGAGTAGGACTAGTTAGCGGTGTTGCCGGTGGAATGCAACTGGGCGTGGGCAGCATTTTATAGAATCACAGCCTGATTACTACTGATTGTTTGAACCCCAAATGATGTATCTAATGTTTAAATATATTTCAGTTCAGTTCCGTTCAGTTCAATTTGGAAAAAAAACGGCGTTTATTACAAGTAAAGCATAGTACTTACTCTCATAAAAATACACATGAACACATCCTCTTGTTGAACCACAATTTAATATGTGTGATTTTCATTTAGAAACTTCGCTGGTATGTCTTTAAACCGTATCTTTTTTATGTTACTATATCATTGTCGACTGTTTGTTGTTTGTTTCTGTAAAATAAATAAAAAATAATTATAATAAAAATATAGTATTATTGTGATATGTTTGCAAAACAGTGAAGAAGGCAAAAAAATATACAAATAAGCAAAATTAAAATATAAACAAACATTTAAGGCACTGTCTTTTCTGGATTGGTAAAGTAAATACTTGTTCTAATGTAGACAGCATTTTCTTTTTTTTTTTTAATATAAAATACAGCATTTTTTTATTAGAGATGTCGAAAGATACTAAATTCAACTTGTGTTATACATAAACATATGATAATCAACGAGTAAATGGTGTTTTTTGTCAACGTCTACCTTAAATATATATATTTTAATAAAAAGAGTTTATTTAAATAAATCACCATAGGTGGAATTTTATTTATTGAAAAAAATACAAAGCTTTATGCATTTAGAAAACTTATGATCTGGCAAAATTCATAATTTCATTCAAATTCGGGCTTGATTTTTAAAAAAAATAATTACACACGTAGGGTTTTAGTTGTTGTTGGGGTGGAGCTCCTACTCTAGTTAAAGGTAGTAAACAAAACGACTTTGACGTTAAATGCGTATTTATTATTTAGTGAATAAAATACACCACTTTGTTATGAAGTACAAAAGTAACAACTTAATTGTAATAACTTAAGAGTAATAACTTAATAACTTAAGAGTTATAACTAATTGAACTGAATTGAACTAATACAACATGATGCTAGTGACTGACATTACCATGCCCTGTGTTTCTATTGCAGGCCGTCTTCCTTTGTTCTTCATGTCTCCGTAGCGGGAGTGAAGTTAATGTCCACCAGGACGTTGCACTAAATATGTCGTCTGATTTCCTAAATAAAGTAACGTACAGTTTGCAATAATGTTGTGCTTTCAGAATATAACGTAAAGCATTCAATAAAAAATACTGATTTGCTTCTTGTGTCGATGCTCTATATTTTAGGTAAAATCGTTTGACTCGTGTGTGTGTTATCGTTCAATATACTTTTACACTCACACATATACACTCAAGGAGCATTTACAGTTATAACATCTATAAGTACACATATTGTAAGTAATACTTTTAAATAAAACAGCATAAACAAAATGTTAAGGAATAAAAAAAAACATTCTGTAACGCAAATCAAAAGTAAAACTCAACGTTGAACCCTCTTGTGTTTATTTGTTAAAGTAATATCTCGGCAACTACCTACTACGAATATGTATTTTTTTTTGTTTTCATAAATCAAAGTAATAAAATAAATAAGTTAAAATTGTAAATTAAAAAATATGTAATGTAAATTGAAAATATGTTAAAAATATTAAAAAGAAATAAATAAATAAAACCAAATAAACAAATAAAAGAAATGAATAAAATTTTAAAAAATCAAAAGTGTAACTAAAATTACATAAAATAATAAATTTAAAAAAAATAATGAAATAATTTTTTATGTTATATTCAAGTTAACCATAACACGTAAAAAATATACACCACACATAAAGGTGTATTGGAAAATTTTAAATAAAATATTTTGTCCATCTGGATCTCGGAACTGACAAAATATCAAGTTCCCTGAAACAAATATATAAAACATTCATTAAGAGAAAGCGATTTAAGCTAATTAGAACACTAAGCAGATCACATATGTAATTTTAGTAAGATGAAAGGAGACAGAAATTATCAGGCGATCATTTCCTAACCTCAGGTTACCTAAATACAACTTACCACACAGAGACTCGAGGGAGTTTTTTCACGCAGTATGATAATTTATATATGAATTTATTTTCTGTGTCTAGGCTAAAAAAGAGAACAGTTCTTTGTGTGAAATAGAACCAGGACTCTCAACGAGTGTTTTCGCTTCTTAACTCGAAATCGTGTACGGAATTCCACGATTTAGTCAAATTTTTGTTATATTTAAAAGCTACACCGTGGCACTAAGTACTGATATCGTTGTTTTTCTTTATTATCGCCACAACGCAACGAGTTGTTCGGAACATTGATTCGCTTGTGCTGCAAAGGTTTTGTTGTTAGCATAGCGCACAACTAGCGCCATACAATATCGAGAACACCAATTTCCCTTTTATGTACAAGTTGGTTTGATTACACAAGACGATGTGACCGCGAATGCACCTCACTTGTTGGCGATCGGTACAGTTCCATCCTAGTTACCGAGCAATCAACGACCGCCATATTGACAGAGTTTCTCATCACACCCACTACCCAGAGGTACTTCAACAGTCCACTGTGAAAAACTATTTATTTTAAATGTATCTCTGACGGCTCCCGTAATGACTACCGCTACTCGCCCAAGCTGGAATTAAATGTATTAACATAGATAAAATCACAAATATACTCGCTATTTATAAATCACTGAACATCCAGTAAAGGAATCAAATGTTTTTTCCATCTATTTACCATGTTTTTGAATTTAGGAAACTGCAGCGTGTAGGATACGAACTTACACAAATTCTGACAGGAAATGGCGGATTCATGAGCCATTTACACAGATTCAAGATATCTGAGATCAACACTTGCCCATACGATGATGTTACTTTCCAAGATGTCTCCCATCTATTGATGCATTGCCCCTTTTTTAGTCTGCAGATAATGCCACTGGAGGCGCGATGCAGAAGTCTAAATGAGGATTTGCAAGATGTTCATGTAGTAATTAGTCATAAGGACTTGTCAAGAGAGGTAACATTATACATGATAGATATAGTAAAGACAATAAAAGGTATGAATGATAGCAGGACACCAAATGCCGAACACTTTTCAAGTGGATCGGAAGATCTGTTGACGAATTACAACAGTCCGCCTTCTCCTGACGAATATTATGTGGTTTCTTTGTCACTAGAGCAAATGCGGAAAGGCTCCTGAAACATTCATAACATATTAACTAAATAACTTAACAAAGTTTTTTATTGAAGTAAATTTAAAAGATTTTTTTTTTGAAGTAAACAAATAAATAACTATCCCTTTGAAGTAAATATAAACCTCGTACATTACAAGCAAAGAATAATGCAATTCACATATTAAAAAAGAAGTTATCGAATCAAAAACCAAAACATAAAAGTTTTAAAATTATTTTGATTATTATTTATCCTTCTTTGAAAAAAATCGTATGGCAGGAAAATATTATATCCCACAAATACCGATTAAAATATACGAATTAAATTTTGAAAAATTTATTTATTTTAAAAATCAACAATTTATTCTCAATCAACCACTTTCTCACATATTTACACTCACTTTAACACTCCTACCTTCACAATGATTTTCTAAAACATATTTTACACTATCGAAAACAAAAGATTTAGTATATTTCACGTGTTTCTGTGGATATCTGTCATTGATTTTGTTCTCTGTACATTTCATTTGTTATATTTTTTCACATGTAATTCCAATAAATTAAATAAAACAAAATAAAAAATATAAACATTGTGAAGTAATGTTTTCTAAAATAATTTTAAAGAAAATAAAAAAATATATTTCCCTTAATAAATGCGGCATATTAAGCATTTTTTAGCAATATTTAGTTAACTTTTTGAACAAAACGTTTAATTTTAATATGTGTGAGAGTTACCAAATGCCAACTTCTTCCATTCAACCAATAAAATAAAAATAAAATTTTGTAATATAAGTTACAAAACGTATTTGATATAAAAATGTTAAAAAAACCAAAGATATTCCGTAATTGAAATATCTTTATTTATATATAAACTCACTTAAATCCATTCTAGTTCTCAATAGGAAAAGGTAACAATAAGGAAAGAAGAATAAGTCAAGGAAGAGAGAGAAGATGTTTCTTCAGAAGTGGTTTAAACAGAAGTAATGTAGTAACATCTTTAAAGGGATGGGAGATGATTTAACAGTCAAGTCGCATGGATACTATATGAGTAAGAGAAGAAAGAGGAATTGTTGATGGGTATTAAAAAAGTGCTTTGAGAATTAGAACGAAGAGGTAAACCGTGAACTAATAAACGTTAAAACTTTTCACAGCACGGAGGTATATTATTGCGTTAGGACTATTAGCTATTAATATTTATTACCTATTAATGTTTTGCTGCAGACGTGCCATGATCAGAGAAAATAGATTTTTGCATGTTTCATAGATTATGAGGAAGTATTTGACAGGTTTAAACATTTCAATTTGATGGAAATATTGATGGAGTGTAATATAGACACCAATGATCATATGTTTATCCAAAACCTCTACTAGTACCAAAAAGCTGAAATCAGACTAGGAAATGAAACATCAGATGCAATACCCATTCAGCAGGGAGTGCAATAAGGTTGTATGTTTTTAAGAAAGCGATGAACCACAATGAAAGAGGCCTAAAGATCAATGGAGCTGTAATCAACAATATCGGGTACGCCAACGACACTGTTTTGCTGGCGGATACCATAACCAATCTTCAGGAGTTGTTAAATAGCGTGGATGCATTTGGCAAACAACTGGGTTTAACAATTAATCTTGGTAAAATAAAATGGATAACATTTAGCCGACTTGATTACACCGCATTTTCTCTCAAATTAAAGGGTAGTGACATTGAAAAACTGGACAAATTTAAGTACCTCGGCAGCATTCTAATTGAGACTTTTGACCCAGATATAGAAATTTAATGCAGAATTGAGACAACGAGAGTTGTTTTTTATAAAATGAAATCCCTCTTCTGCAATTCTAATCTTAACTTGAAAATAAGGCAAATATTGTTAAGTGTGGTCTGTATTTTTGTATAGCTGTGAGGACTTGGACACTGAAGATGAACACTTTAAACAGGCTGGAGGCTTTTGAGATGTGGTTGCATCGCAAAATGCTTAAGATATCTTGGACAAAAAACTAAGAAGTCTTTAGTCGAACTAGAACAAACAGAGAACTATTAACTACCATGAAAGTTCATTACTTGTGTATCTAGGGCATACAATGTGTGGAGAAAAGTACCACTTGCTTCATTTAATTTTGAAAGGCATTATTGAGAGTCACGGGGAGGCTGGAAAAAGACAGATGTCCTGGTTGTGAAATATACGAGACTGGACTGGCTGCCGGATTGTGTAGCAGATTTTCCGGGCAGCAAAGGACAGAGAGACTTTTGTCAGAGTGATTGCCAATGTTGGGGATACCTGACAGGGCATTAAGAGAAGAAAAAGGACTATGAAAAATAGTGGACAGAAGTTAAAGGGAGTAACAGTTTCTCCGCTGTCTAATTTCGAGCCATTTCAATTGCCTTCGATAGTCAGAAATGTTTTTGCCGTTGAGTAATGATAAATGAAATAAATCAGAATATGAGGCCTATTCATTGCCCTTCATGTAACAGAAGATCAAACTATGCTGCATTTGGTTTACTTATGCAGTGCCCTATGCACCACTGGCTTTGAAAAGATAAATGTGTTTTACAAGTCAGTTTCTTTTTTCATTTCTACATTCAAAAGTTTGAGCACCATTATTTGCCGGCTCAAAAGCAATTAGCTGATTGGCAGGCACCAAACTTACACTGGAATTTGCTGTAGTTTCCTTTTGACTACGGCGGTATTTACCACCGTGCAAGCTTGTCACTCGACAACATATTCGTGTGTGGGTTTGAATTTTAATTTTAAACCTCAAAGCTACATACAATGAGAAGCAATCTATCAATATTATACGTGGGTCAATAAGCTTGTTCATTTTCATACGTTTTTCTGATATTTCAAATATTTTTATAACAACTCAAAAAGTTTAATGGACTGATACAAATGGCCGTAATATACGTGTGTTAACCAACGCAATTAAATCAACCTTTATCACATTTTTAGATAGTTATTTTTGCTGAAACTTCTTTTAATGCGTATCTTTTTTACAACAGAGATGGAAATCGTTTTAAGGAAAGAAAAATGAGAGTTTGGTATTATTTTTTTATTAGCTGGTTTACTTTGGACAGTCCAGTTTTTAGTGTACCATTTACCATTCTTTCTTTGTGTGATCATCCATTTTTGTTTTATTCGTCGATGGATTATTTTTATGAAACACGCGTGGTAAAATCTATTGTTGAAACTGTAACTGAAAGGCATAAAGCAGCTAGTTACAGAAAAAGGAAACTGAGATAATTACACATTTATAAAAAGAGTGAAAAATCAAATATACATAACAGTTGGAATATTTTTTACTTTGGCAAACGATAAATAATAGATACATTCATTTATTATTGATAAAAAATTAATATAAATATATATTTGACTAGTTTTAATGATTTTTAAAAATCTGGCTGACCACACAACAAACGATGTGCATTTTGCAAAAAACAGCTTTATGTATTGAGTTTATTACCTAATATTTATATTAGAATACAAAATTTTAAAGAATAACTTAATTTGTTTGTTACCACATAAAAGATAATACTAATATATTATCTGTGCTTGTTACAACCACTTAAGAAAGGTAATTATTGTGCTTTATTGAAATTTTTGTGATTTATTTAAATCTGGCGTTATAAAAAAATGTGTAATTTCACGTTATCCTGCGCCAATTGGCTAAGGCCTGGTTGTTTGATCGTAAGTAATAGTAAAAAATCTGTAGTAATCGTCCCAAATGGAAAAAATGAGTTTTTTCATCTGTTGTTACTAAAGGTGGATAGTAAAACTCTTCAAACATAAGTTAAAAATTCAACCTGCCAATGTTGGCGAGTAAAACGTTAATAGTAGAATAATGAAGATGGTGTCATTTTTTGACGTCTACCGGTTGTCGTTATTTACTCACGTCTCTCAGTATTGTTTTATATCCGAATACGGAATGGACTATGCTTATCAATACTCATGCAATTTAAATCGGAGAGTTCGTTTGACGATGACATTTTTTACTTATTGTCAAAAAAACGAAAGCATTTTGAAAACGATTTGACAGTATTTTTCCACCAACCTCGGACGATAAATTTTGTCTTCTTTTTGAAAATTATTCAGTAAAAGTTATTAGTAGTGGTAAGAAACAAATAATATAATGAATATTATATTATTTTATACCTACATTGGTTATTCTTAATTCTATGTCTACATTATATTATTTCAGAGTTTGTTGGATTACCGTATTTTTGTTGTCTTCTAATTTTTCCTATCATTCTTGTTTTCAAATAAGATATCAAAATCTTGTTATTGTTCATTGGTTTTTATTGTATAATATTGACAAACTTTATTTATATTATAAGATTCTGTAAACCGTTGTTATTTTATTGCGTTTAAATATGCCATGTTGTCACCTCGTTTAATTTATTCGCTTTTTTGACGTTTGCAAAGTCACATTTCACAGTGTAACAATGTGTAAAAATTGAACAAAATACAACATTCCGTTTTTCAGATTTGGAATCGAAAAAACATTTGTGGTTACAACATTTCACTCAAGTAAAAACGCGGGTGAAATAACGCATTGATAGTAAAACGATTGCACAACCGAATTCGTCAATAAATTAAACCGTAGTAAATCTCCACTTTAACTAACGATTCAACAACCAGACCTTAGAGTTACCGTCGTGTTCAAATCAAAATCATACGAAAATCTCTGCTTTTGTGCGTGCCCTTTTATTTTTACCGCTCGCAAGACATCTTTTTTGTTTCCAATTTGCCGTAGGGCTGAAGTTTATCATTGTCAAACATAAGTAATAGGAATTGTTTCACTGTGACTTGATTAAAATAATGTTGTTACTAACCGTGGCGTTACCTACCAAATAGCAGCCTCTATAGCGTAGTGGTAAAGACTCTTGACTCACACACGGAAGATTTTAAGTTTGATTCTAGGTGAGAACACAAAAGTTGAAAATGTGATTTTTATCAAGCTTCCAATACAAAAAAGTTTGCCAATACGATAGCAAATATGTATTGGCAAACGAGTAGACCGGAATATTTGTGGCTGGCAGAGCTGGCACACGCGCTGGCACACACGCTGGCACAAGCGCAGGCGCGCGATCGGTGTATTGTCGATTTTTCAACACAGATCAAAGGTCGCTGGCTGAACGCTCGTCAACGCGTGCATTTAGTTGCTATAAACTACCGGAAAAGAGGCACATCCGCACATTGTTCTGTATGGAGATAAACTTAATGACTCGCCAACGTTCGGACAGTTTAGCGATTTCGTTTCCCATACGCACTAATACACAGATTTATTTTAGTATTGGAATCATTGTTATTTATCAAACAATTGCAGCGTACTTACATAATTATTTTTCTTTTGTTAAAATCCTGTCTATTTAAACAAATATATTTTTCCAAATCTGATGGGAAAATGTATATTTAAAGTTTGCTAAATTCAACGTAGTCACTTTAAAAAATAGGAGAGGGATATCTGGGGTGGTATTTTAAATTTTTTCAACGAACCCAAAAGTGGCGCATTTAAAAAATAAAATTTCGGGATTTTATTTTTTAAAAGCGACGACATTTTTTTTTGTGCCACACTAATGATTGAACGTCAAAAAAGCAAACATTTATTTGAGTCTACTAAACTATGTTTACAATATAAGAACAAACATTTTTTTGACAATTGTTTCGCATTTTTAGGGCATTTTCAAACGATTGTGAAGATAATTAGGGATGGAAGGTTCTTACTATGGCTAATAATTTTAGGTGCTAAGATAAATAAATTAATTTTACTAAGTTTGGAATGTACAGTAATGTTGATTTTGGGAAAAACCAATTGTTAAGGGCAAGGTAATGGGGGATTTTAATGAACCTTTATAGTTTTATACCTTCGGAATAGTGTTGTGAAAATTACAATAATAATATTTAAAAAGTGGGTGTTCTTTAATTTTAAACATGATTTAAATATTATAAAGAATTTATTTAAACACAACGGTTTTTTGTACATATATTTTTTAAAAACAAATTTCTTAAGGATTTATAAAAATAAAAATGCAATTATAAATTATTAATCTATCAATAACGCATCATACAAGTCTGTACATCAAGAAAAATTGTAAAAAATAACAACAACAAACCATCCGCCGTTTTACCGTAAGGGTAGGCAGAGAGAATATAACGCCACATCTATTCCTAAATTCCATACAAGTCATGATCAAAATAGCCTTGTATTCAAAATTTAATCAAAAGATTTTTTTGAACTCGTGTAAAAACAACATCAAATTTTAATTAGTATGAATAAATTATTGTTTTAAGGTTTTTCTTTATAAATCCTTTGTTTTTATTTTTCTTTTTATTTACTCGTATTTAAAATTATGTAAACTCTTATAAATAAACAATTAAAACAGTGTAAGTCACTTTCCAAGTACAAGAGTTAGTCTTTATTTTTGGAGAGTTACAGTGATAACATTTACTTTATGTGAAAAAGTAGATATGTTTAGAATTTTACAAAAACATGTACTTATTATGAAATTTTTGAATTAAAAATAAAAAAAATAAATATCACTCTATATTTCCATACGATCTCGCTTCCTCAGCATTCATACATCTTCTCATGCACGCGCGCTGATTATTCCGACTTTTGACATGTCCATCTTCAAGTTTTTGTTGGATTTGGTCACGCCATGTCTTTCTCGGTCTTCCTCTTTTTATCATTATTCGCATTGTAAATATTTTTATCCGTTCTTTTGCTGTCCATTTGCTCTACATGTCCAAACCAGCGCAGAGCTCTTTTCTTGATTTTGTCGATATTGTCTATCTCAACCTTACATAGCGTATGGATCTCGACATTTATGCATCTGTGGTACATAGTTTTACCACACATTCGCTTGTTTTGTATAACCCAATTCACAGTGATTTCACATTTAGTCATAAATTAACTTCCTTAAAAAACCACATTCGATTTATCGTCATTCATCAGCAAATCGCCTCCCTTGCATACATCGTAAACTTTTGTTACCAAGAATTGCAGTTCCTTTTTGTTGTTAACAAGAAACACGGCATCATCAGCATACAAAAGACAATTGACAGTTCGATCTCCCATTCTTAAACCTTTCAGTTCTTTCATGCAGATATCGATAAACATGTTGAACAGCCATGGAGACGTCACACATCCCTGTTTGACTCCTTTGTTAATGTCAAACCACGATGTGAATTATATATTTACCCTAACGCATGCTGTGCTGTGTATACAGATAAACAAAAGCCCATGTCAGATTTCCGCTCAATCCGTACTCCGATAGCACCTTCCATAATGTGTATCTGTTAACTCTATTAAATGCTTTTTGCAGATCGACAAATGCGCAGAAAATCAAGAATAGCAAGAATGTTTTCTATCATGTTTTGTAAAGCAAATATTTGATCCATACAACCTCTTCCATTCATTAAACCACTCTGTATATCTCAAACTCTTTTCTTTTTTACTTTTTTTACTCTCTCAATCAGTATCTTTCCATACATTTTGCCTACAGCGTTCAAAAAACTGATTGCTTTATAATTTTCGCACTCTACCCTGGAACCTTTTTGAATATTTTAAATTTAAAAAAAAAATCTAAATAAATATGTTTAATAGTAGTAGTAGAAACTAATATATATAGTAAAAGTAGTAGTAAATATAAAATTAAGTGTTCAGTAGACTCAAATCCGTGGTTTGATTTTTATATTAAAACTAAAAATATTGAGCCCATTCAAAATAAACGCAAAATCAATAAATAAAAAAAGTGGTTAAAAATCATCATTTTTATATATTTGACCTTTAATCATCATTGTGATAATGTATGAAGCAACGTGTCACAGAAGAGTTAATTTTTTCAAACATTATTATTTAGATGATTTCGTTCTTCTCGTCTCGAAAAAATATGTTATTGTCTCAGTTGTATTTATTACTTCTTGTAAAAAAATACAAAAGCATATTTAAAAAAAAAAATCTATTAGCATCAATATTTCAAACGTGCTTTTTGCACCGCTTTGAAATTATCCGTTTAGTTGAAGTTCAGAAACATATTTTCCCTTTTCTCTTAGTGAAAACTTTTAAGTTTATTGAGAATTTAACCCGGGGAAATGCAGGGTTGATTTTTCATCTGAAATTAATTTAGTTCATTAAACTGTCACGTGTTTCACCAGAACCGCCACGGGGAGTTTTAATATAAAATCTTAAGTACTTAAGCATCAAAATATGATTAAATCCGTTGTTCGTTATTATGACGTCATAACAACAGATTTGAGAAATAAAATTGTAAACTTCCTTATTTTGATAAGTTCGTTTCCCACAGATAAATATGGTTTTTTAATCGGTTTATTGGGACGATTTAAAAATTTGATTTTGTTCAAAATTTCGAGTGTTAAAAAATATAAAGTCAAATTTTAAATATTCAAATAGTTTATAAGGTATTTATTAATAAACAGCTTATATATATACTGTGGCCGCTTCACTCAGGCAAAAGTCACTAACCCAAAAAACATCACTTTAAAAAATCGCGATTAAAAAGTTTAAAGACCAAAAAGAATCAGGTTTCAAAAGAAATCTGGATGTCAACGGAAGGTAGTTAAATTTTTGTTTAATGGCTTTTGCTTGTTTATAATCTGATCAATGTTGGCTATAATAGTTTGTCAACGAAAATAAATACTGTGTATAATTATGAAAAATGCTGTATTTTTGAAAAATATTTTATTTACGCGTTATTTTAAATGTATAATAATATAATAACATAAAATCAGATGCAGAATTGATTTCCGATTTATGTAGATTTTGTAAAATTAGTTGAAATCAAAACTTTTTTTAGTAGAATTATGTAATTTTTAGCCAAACACACAGTTTGCCGATGAGACAACCGTCCAGTCAATTGTTTACTGACATATTTATGAATGAACTGGAGAATTAAGTGTTTTTATGTAATTCACCACTTCTTAAACGTATCAAATTATGGCGACGAAATGCGGACGATGTATTTTGTTTATTTACAGGGACGGACTGAGCAGTTCAGATTAATCTTCCCCTTTTCAATTCATTATGTTAAAGAATAGAAAAAGTTTACTTTCTTGACTTGTGTTGAACAATAAATATTGAAAAAATATTTAGATATCTACCGGTAACTACAGACACATATATTTATAATTTCTCAAATCACCCAATCGCCATAAACATTCCACATTTCATTCAATGATAAAAAGGTTAATTAACGTTATTATTATATTTACAATAAATATATATATTTTTTAATATTTGAGCGTTCTCAAAATTAACCCGAATATTTCAATTTTGGTAGCCAGTTTTAGGGAGTTGTAACTGACTCACTATAAGAACATGGGAATCAAGTTGGGGTAGAGTGGGGTTTGAACCTCGGGCCTCTGGCCCATGAGATTGCACGGGACTACAACCTGATATGATATTAATTTTAAAAAATAACTTACTACAGTAAATAAAATTGCTTATAGTAATGGATATTACGGACAAAGGCATTATACGTTTCTGGCCCCTAAGCTATACAACTTTTTAAGCAAGGACATATTGGCGAACAAAATGAAAAACAATATTTTCAAAGCTAGAGTACATAAATGGATTACTAAAAAGACTAGACAGGAAGCTGAGGAATATGTTTCATATATAAGAATGTAATTATAGTTTCTTGAAAATCCTTTCTCGTTTTATTGATGTAGATATGTTTTAATTTTTTTTTTTTTTTTTTATTTCTTTTAAATTTTTACACAATTGATGTGAAATTATGTACAATTATGTATGAATAAAAAATACACTGACACTCCGGAACGTGCCTGTGGGCCAGTGGAGTGGCTATATCCATAAAAATATATATATATTGAATGTACCTACCTATTGTATAGACATTTTTGTTAACTATGTATTTGTATTGTATTTTATATTGGATTAAATAAAATAAATAAATATAATGAGAACTCAATTGATGAAATTTTAAATCAAAAACAAAATCGCAAACTTTTGAATAAATATTTATATTCTACACCCACAATATATAAAGCGAACTCACCAAAACAACGAAGGTGGATTTTTTTATTCTTGACAATTTTTCTCAACAATTATCTCATTCCTTACCACGAAACATCAAACCTGCATTCGACACAACTAATAATGTAGGAACATTGGTAAAAAATCACAAAGACATAGCACATAAATATAAAAAATCTGGCATATATCAAGTAAATTGTAATGATTGCGATTCAATCTAGATTTGAAAAAATAAAAGAAACTTTAATAATAGAGTAAAAGAATACCTGAAGTGCTTAAATAATAATTCATGTTGAAAATAAAATTTTAAAATTAGACTACATGAAAATCTAAGAAATCAAAGCGATTCATAATAAGAAAAAAAAAACAAACAAACAATATTTATTAAAGTCCACGTCTGTCTAGTTTTGAACGTATCCATCTAACATAACCATCATTTTAAGACAACAGACGTGATTTGTTTATTTGATTGGCAGCATACTGATAAAATAAAATAAATTATTTTAATTTCAAAAGATTTTTTTAAATATTTATTTCATTAAAATGAAGAACCCCAAAGCTCGCGTTTCAAATAAAAAAAAATATTTATTTGGAAGTTAGCGTTTTTTTTTTAATCCAATATTTTATCAATTAAGTACTCATTATATCCATTATTAGTAAAAATTTGTTGTATTTTATTAGGTTTTTTTTTTTAAATAAGTACCTATCAACTAGTGTAACATTATTTAACATATAGATTAAATGGAATGCGGAATATTTATGGGCAATTTGATGATTTGCAAAATTATGAATAATTGTGTCTGTATGTTGGTTTACGGTAGATTTAGAAATTATTTTTTTATTATTAACATTTTAAATACCGGCCGAAAACACATAGAATTTACCCTGTGCCCGGCCCATTTTTGTGATATTTCATGCTTTGTGAAGGGTTTCTTAAAAGTGTCATAATTATGAAAAAAATGGATTAAATCAATTGAAACTTCTCATTTTTATTTGATATATTTTAATAAGTCATTTTTGTAAGATAGTTTTGCCAACATTGGCCTTTATAGAGAGCCACATTGCAATGTTCGCACATATACAGGGTCTTATTTTTTTTTCTTTGTATCCCGGAGCCGTATAAACGTTATATAATTACTTGTTTACACAGCTCCGGGATACAAAGTGTCAAAGACATGTCAAGAAAATGAAATTTTTTATCTTTTTCTATTTCCAAAGTAAATTTTATTTTTGTATGAAATAAAATAAGGAAAATAAATGATGTCTGAAATTCTTGATCTGTCTCTGTAAAAAGGCAAAAAATATCGTCTTCACACCATCGCCATAATATAGTGAGTTTGAGTAAAAGTAAATTACTTGAAAATATTTCATTCTCCAATGCATTTATAAACATGTCATCAAATAATGGACTGCACGATTGACTCATTGTTTATCCTGTGTTTGGTTATAAATTAGATTATCATATTGAAAAAAGTTTTTATCTAAAAAAGTATAACAAAATCTGCATAAATCAGATATCATTTTTTTATACAAATCTGAACTGTTAAGTAATTTGGAGATTATTGTTTTAGTTTTTGCAATAAAAATATTAGTGAAAAGTTAACTGGGTCAAAAAAGTTCTGTTTCTTATTATTTGGAATTGAAATCAGTTGACAGGAATTTCAAAGTGTTTACTTTTGTACAAAAATGTTTTTTTTAACAACAATTATTACATAAGAATAAAAAATAAGAATACAAAATATAAAAAATAGTACATACATCCAGTTGAAGTTTTTCACAAATATAATGAGAGAACATATTACACAGTAAAGAGAAAAATAATATATTATATAAGACATGAGAAAAAAAAAGAGAAATCTAAATAGATTTTGAAATGAAAGAAGCGAGTTTGACTGTAGGGACATTATGACTTGATATTTGCTACTGTGCGAATTGGATAATTTTTAATAAACCATATAATTTAGGGGACATTGGATTAGAATAAAATTTATTGATTGCAGATTTTCTGAAAGAAAATATTCCAATTCGTTCAGTATTACCATATAATAATTTCGTAAATATGATACCCAATATTATTATGTTTCTATTAATGTTGTTTTATTATTAAATGTTGTATATGAAATCGCCTAGTTCAAACAGTTTTCTTCTTGAATAAATCACTGTTTTTCCAAAAGACTCGATCTAATAAATAATTAAGGACCTACGTTTTCCATACAAGTGGGTTTTTTGAATGGGCATAGAGTTCACATGTTCTAAGGAATGAATCAAATTACTATTAGCGGTCATTCGAACAGAAATACTATTCAGTGGGAAATGTGCTGAGCAATTTAAGGATGAAATGTATCCCAAAGGGAAATTAAAATTACGGTTCCTTTGAACGTAAATAAATACTTGTTAAAAAAAACATAGTAGCCCTTTTTAAGGGCCCATCAAACAGTAAGAGTGAAATTATGTTTATATCAGACCGTTTTGTGTCGTGATTTTGATAACGAATCTTTTTATAAATCTATTCTGATAGTCATTATGTTGAAATAAATTAAATGCAGAACTTTCCGTGGGTTTTAGCTAATTATGTGAAATGACTATGAGACTTTGTTCTATCACTAACATAATTTGTTATTTTCATTGTGCGTTTTGTAATGTAAATAATATAGATGTACATATATACCTTGTTTTTAAAATTGTGAATAGTTTGTTTAATATCTTTGTTTATTTAGTTAGTCTTCTTTGTTTATTCTCTAATGAAAAAACATTTCAAAAACGTATATTGTTAAGTGTCCTCGGCACGAGTACCCAGTGAGGACACATTATTTTTATTATTAATTATAGTTTGTGAGAGAAAAATATGAATAAATAAAATATTTATGTACTTCTTATTTCATTTTAAAGAAAAAATAATGTAACAAAAAACCTTATTTATATATATTTATTTATTTTTACATAAACGGCATAAATTGCCTTTAACATGTATTGAACATAAATGTGAAAAAAAAAAACATTTATGAATACATAACAAAAAATTATAAAATTGCATAACTATAACAATAGTAACATAAGCAACCAAAAATGTTAACCAGAGATAATTAACAAAATGTTCAGACAGTTTTAAACGCTATGTATTAAAGTTTATATTTAATTTATGTACACCTTTGTTATTAATATTCTAAAACGCACTATTATTATGTTTTTGTTCTTTTATTAAAGAACAAAAACATAACTTCATTTGTGTTGCAGTTGATTCAATATTGGTTTTGGCGAATGAGACAATCCATTCAACTTCTACCCGGCTTCACTCTCTATTTTTGAATAGTCTTTTTGAACATTTTCTCATTTTTATTTTTTTAATAGACCGTGAAAGCAGATTATAGATTTTTATTTATTTATTTATATATACACTCAGTGGGCATTTTTATGGACACATTTATACATAGAAAATTATTAATTAAAAAATTAGGAAGACTCGATGGTTTATAGTAGACTTTGTGGAAGTGGAATCGGGAGAGAGGTGTTTATAATTGAATTTGATTCAGTGATCGTTTGAAAGAAGACAACTTATTAACAAAGAAATCAAGACTGGTATGTTTGTTGGCAGACCTAAGAATACTGGGAATAGGGGAATGAAAACCATAGTTAGTTCTATGGTTATCGGTATGAAAGAGTAAGTTTTGTCTGAGTTGGGATATTTAATTTTATTGAACTCAATAGGACTATAAGGCAGTGGCGAGCGGTGAGTTTTTAAATTGGTAAGCTATAAAAATTCCGATAAAATGTCCCTAGCGGTAGTATGGCATATAAAAATTTAATAAATAATTCCTAACAAATGGCTCCAGCGGCTAATAGTTTCAGTAAAAATATTTTGTAATTTTGCACAAACATTTGATTTAAAAAATACAATTTGAAAAAACATAATTGCAAAAAAAAAATTGGGACCCCTATGGACTCGAACCCCCGCCTGCGTCATAAAAAAGCAACGACCCATCCGCACAGCTATTTCGCATTTTGGGCTAAGCGTCGAAAGATTAATTAATAAACTGGATTATTCATTAGCGTACCGGTGCATCTTTGATTAAGTCAGACTATTATAACTTGTCTTGAAATAAAACACTATTTCTTAATAAATGATAATAATTAAATAATTTTAATTCCTTACCGAGTACGATAGTTCACCAAACAAAACATAAATTACGTTTTAAGAATCATTGTTTCATCGACTTTTAAATCACATTATTATTCACAAAACGACATTAGTTATACATATTATAATTCTTCATATCTATTTATTTTTGACACTTTTCACTTGTTACTCTAACTAAATTTTAAAAGTTTAAATGAATACTGAAGAATAACCTGCAATATTCAACTGTCATCATATGCACAAAAACGAATTACAATTAAAAAACAATTAGCGAATCTTTGTTCTTTAAAACGCACTAAAGGATTTATACTATATTATGGATTAAAATATCAATTAGTTTCGATCAAAATATCAAAATATTTATTTATTTTAAAGCAAATTTACTTTCAAACCACCGAAACATGATCAATTACTTACTTATTATTGTAACTTCCGTATTAAGACATACAAAATTTATTCGTTATCTCTTTTTCACACATAACGAGTGCGTATATTGACACCTTCCTTAGACTGTCGTAAGTCAAATTGATGTATTTTAAAGAATACTAGCCCTTATGAAAAAGTATTGAAAGACTAAATTACATTAATGAAAACTGCAAGATTTTACTGTAATCGCAAGTGTAATTTTTCGAACGAGATTCTAAAGTTTTAGGTTAAAGACGTATTTGAATTAGTGATTTTACAGTGAGCAGAGTAATCTCGTGTAATCCAGTCGTAATAATTTTGGCCAATAGAGGCGCAACTGGTCGCTGTATGGAATAAAGGAATATGTTATAAATTTACTTACCCAAGAAAAGATATATATTTTTTTGGTGATGTGTTTTTTCTAATAATACTACAGTATTATAAAACATTACTTACGATGTCAAAAAAATATGGTAAGTTGCATGTGATCAATTATAAGGAGCATTCGCCCCTGCTATAAGGTCGGATTTATATCGATGGTCTTAATTGCATAATACTCAAAATTTCTTTCTATAAAAGTGATATAAGCTAGCATTTGTTTGAGTTGTCTTTGTGTTGAGGATTTCGTGATTGTATTATTGGTATGTGTTATATTGTTGAGGTTATGTCTTTAATTTTAGTAAGAATATTTTTTGTATCTGTAAGCGAGTATTATTTTAGCATATAATTGCTTTGGTGTCTTGTATATTACCATATTTGCATTGACTGGATCAACGTTACAAGAGGTTATAACGTTTGATTTCAAACTTAAGATTACAATATGTAAGCAGTTTTGATTATTGATTTTAGCTGCAGAGATGGATTTTTATTTTTTCCATTAAAATTATTGAACAAAAGTTTACAAAATCAAGATCACGCCAAACTAATAAATAGTTAATAAAAGTTCATAGACGCGTTTCTAAAACAAATGAAAATCATTTGGAAATTGTAATAAAAAAATCAAATAAACAAAAAAAAAAACAACACAACGGAATAAAAAGACAATATTACGATTAAAAAAAAAAGAATATAACAGATAAACACATTTTTACAATTTGGAGTCATATTTTTTATTTATAAAAATGTCCTTTAATCATCTGGCTCTTTGCTCCAATTTGATAGAGTCTTTAACTTTGGCACCAGGTTTGTTAAATAGCCTTGGTACAATTTTTTTTTTTGTTTGCATAGAAGTTTTGGGCTAGGGACTTTTCCAGTTTCATGATTGAAATTGACCAAGTTCCATGTTGGTGGCTGAGCTGGGTTTTTTCCACATCTAAGTACTTTTTTACCAACTTACCATACAAGCATTAATTGTTGGCAATCAGTAGAGCCAACGTGACCCTACGTTGGCTCTTTTGATTGCTAATAAAAAATACTACCAATGTAATCAAATATATTATTACTCTAGAAATTATTGATTGTGTCTGTCCAGTTTATATTCGTAGGTTAAAATTTTTCTAAAAAAATAGAGTAAAGAATAGTCAGCCTGGTGGTGTACTGGTTTGTGTATTTACCTGATGATTAATAAATGAAATAATTTTAAAATTAATTATTTATAAGTCTACTTTAAATTATTTTATCGTACCCGCTGATATTTGCTGTATGGTGGTGATCAGCCACACTCGTGCATGTGAATTTCATTCTGATGGTATTTTCAAAACAAATCAAACTCATTTTTTTCTTTCGAAATTTTGAGGCTCAAACTATTCAACAAAAAGGTACGAGAGCCGACAGAAATACACGGTCGGCCTAATTCACTTTGTATAGCGCTGTCTCTGTTCACTGGACGTGTGCAACAGAAACGACGCTCTACAGCGTTAGCAGTCTCTTTCTTTAGCATTACTATAAACTCTTCTTGTGAAACCGGAACGCGTAAGAATTGTCAAATTCTCTCAACTTACTTACATTAGTGATTATTTAAATAAGTAAAATTATCTTTAGGAATCTCTTCTGGTGAATAGTAAACTCTACTAACGTATATCTTGTGAGTTCATCTCTAAGACAGAATTCTGAATGATTTGATGAATTGAATAATTTCGTGCGCAACCAGTGAAGAACGGAAAAGATCTGGTTAGTTGGCTGCGCTTGAGTTATTCTATAGTTATCAGGAGGTTGTTCAACGTTTTCAGTTCCCAACCAGGCAGTCTCATAAATCATTTGTCTATGCATTTTGGTTTTTATAACAAAGTTTTTTGTGCCGTGTGTGCACTTTTGGTATTACATTATTAGGGTTGATTTAATTGATGTTATTTACGTGGGTTTTTAGAATAATTTTATAAGTAAATTTAAAATGAAAAACAGACGAAAATATTTTTTTTATATTGATTATCTGATTTCCATACAAATACTTGGGAGCTAGACGAAATAATGTGAATTAGATGATGAAATGTCTGGAACAAAGTATGAATAATTCAGTGGACATTACCAATAATAAATTCAACAAAAGGTGGTGTCTTATATGCCCGTCGTAAATATTGGTATTTTTCCAACAAAGGTTCATTTCAAAATGTGAAATTGATAAAAGAAAACTCAGAAATAATATTTAACAGTTTATTGATTTGAGATTATACTATATATATTTATATATTTAAATAATTTATATAGCGCAGTTTATGCAAATATCGCCTGAAGGGCGCTGTACAATAAATAAATATCCCACCACGTCTTGCAGCTACAGATCGTATGGACGGTTGGGATTCTTGTTCTTCGTCCCCAATTATAATATATAGGAGCTAGATCACAGCATGTTTTGCAGCTACAAATTGCATAGACAATAAAGAATCTAGCTCCTATTTACATTTTTTATTTGACAATAAAGTTTAGAGGTTTAGTGACTTAAAAATATTTATATATATATTGTTAAAATTACAAATAGATTACAACAGATCTTGCAGTTACTGAGCGCATGGACGGTTGGAATTCTAGACCTCATTTACTAAATTTGGATATTTGATAGTTGATAACATTTACCTATTGAAACTAGTTTACTTATTGTCTTGCAGCTACAAAGTGCGTGGACGAGTGAAATTCTGGTTACTTAAAATTATCAATAAAATTACAAAAACAAACATTGAGCATAATAGTAAATTTGTAAAGTGTTCATGCTAAATATTAAACAATTAAAACTAAACAGATAAAGCACCGTTTAAATACTATGGATAACAACAGATAAAACATCCGAAGGGTAGCTTTCGTAGATTTTGGGTAGACACTAGGCAATGTCGCAATGTCGCACATGTGCAAGCACATGTTGTTTGCGAAATTCCTAAAAAATTGTCCGGTTCACGTGTAGTTGCCGGGAGGGGAATGAAGCCTATTGTTCCAACGACTTTGTATCCATTTTAATCTGTATTATTTCTTTTTATAATGTGTATGAAATTCCCGCTGAATTTGATTTATTCTTTACATAATAATAAACGATTTCAACATAGATTTAAAATATTATTTTCATTATACTCGAACATACAAAATGATACGTCAATCCTCAAACCACTCTCATACACACGTTTGTCTAATTATTCTTTTCTCTTAAATGTTCTTTATCTCTATTTTAATATGTTCATATTGAAAATTGGTTAGTTAGATATTAATGCAATAATTTGTCAGTTTTTGAATTTTCTCTGTGAATCCAATTTAAATTTACATGTTTAAATGATTAACGTACGGACGAATAATATGAAATTCATCATAAATATTCGTTGCACTTCGAATAATTATTGTCATTTGCATTCATTTAAATTTTGTAGTGGATAATAAAATATAATTTGAATCGCTGCTCTTATATTCTGGATTATAAACCACAATCAATTAAATATTATAATTTTTGCTTTGTAATTATTTAAAAAAAAACATTTTCCATAAAAAATATGTGATATTTGTGTAAATTTTAACAGGGAAAAAAACCGGAATCTACAAAATTTTGACAACCACGAATTTTTTTTAAGTTTGATATTTAATTTTGTTTGTAATATAATCTGGTTTAAATAAGTATTGTTGATTAAAAACCATTTTTTTTTTTTGCCGCTGTCTATCTTGTTCGACAATCAATATATAAATTTACTAATTTTTAATTTTAGTAAAAAAAACATTGTGTTTCAGAAAGTGCATTTTTAGAACTAAGTAAAATAATACATATTTTATTAAGAAATAAGATTAAAAATATTTTATTTATTTATTCAACTTTTTGTACATAATGTTATTTGTACATTTTAAAAACAAAACAAAAAAGTTTTCGGGAATATGATCAAACCAACTGGGGTATACGGCAACCTCCATAAAAAATGTAAAAAAATAATAATATTAGAGTGCAAATGTTTTTGATCAAGAGTAAGAGTAAGTTTATTCATAAATGTTTTTGGTATAAAAATTATAATAATTATTTGCAGTTTTAAGGTTCTTAAATTTTCTTTATAGTTTTTATAATGAGGAAATCGATTTCATAAAAAAAATACACGAATGTTACTGTGTGTAAAGCGATAAATTAACCCAGCTGGCTTCCGTCTTCTAAGTAACTTTATATCTGTTGAAAACATTTAATATTAAAATTTATATTTATAGCACAAACTGGGTGATACTTAAAAACCCTGCTCAGTGGTTAATAACAAAGCGTATTTATTTTATTTTCTTATCAAATTTAAATTATTTACGTTATCATCCGAAAGCGATAGTTTTTGAAAGGGATGAAAATATGACTAAATGTGAGCTCAGAGTGAAAGGAGATATTTTGAATCAGGTAGAAAAATGTGTGTATCTGAGAAATATGTTTACTAGAAATGGAAAGACTGAGAAAGTTATTGAAAGGAGGTCGAGTGCCGGGAACAGGGTGAACGGTGCACTGAAATCTACTTTCGCAAACAAATGTTTATCGCAGGAGACAAAACTAGCAGTTCAATATGGAGTTTTAGTGCCAACTCTTGTGTATGGGAGCGAAGTATGGAATCGGAAAAATAATTATGAAAAAGTAGGTTAAATTCTGTCAAAATGCGATTTCTCAGGCAAATTGTGGTAAAATGATGTATGAAAGGTGCACAAATGTCGAGATCCGTGAACTATGTAAGGCTGAGACTTGCATTATCGACAGAATCAAGAAATGGGTGCTGCTTTGGTTTGGACATGTAGAGCGAATGGACAGCGAAAGAACGGCTAGAAGGATCTACGAGATGCAGAAAACGAGAAAAACATGGCACGATCAAGTCCATCAAATACTTGAAGATGGACATGCCAAGAGTAGGAATATTAGACGTGCGTGCATGAGAAGATGTATGAATGTAGAGAAAGCGAGGTTTGTATGCAAAGACAAAGCGATATGGGATTCTATCCTCTCTGCTTACGACTTTATGATTTGTTTATTTGTTTGTTAACGTTATCATCATAAAATTATCAGCACCTAAAGGGGCATATGCATTGATACTCCGACTAAAGCGTATCAGCTGTTATGATTTGTAAAATAAATGAAGGTATGAGAAGTCTGATGATTCTAAAATCAGTACCTGAACTGAAGAGTGTGTCAACAGGGTTTTAAGTATGTTCAAATGTTTGCAGACTGGCATGTATTTTATTTTGCACCACAACAGGTCAGGAGACCCAAAAACAGTGGTGAATTACTCAGGACGCCCTGGCTTGAGAAAAATAATATTTCATTTTTTAGGGGACATACAACTTAAACTAATATTTAAACTATCCTAGGTCTATGGTACTCTATGGTTAGGAGAATTGTACCAGCAGAGATTTACAGACAAAGAAGTGATAAGGTTATATAGTACAGTGACTTTATATCATTTTGGAACAATTCAATAATATCAATTTCAAAATTACTCTCAAAGATTACCATAACACATGTTTTAAGTATAATTATGGCTTAGTAATACCAAAATATGAAATAAATATGGTAATAATTCCTAATTATTTTGTACCTAGCATTTTTTATTTATTTCCAAAAGAACTTAAATTTAACACACAAGGTAACAAGAGCAAAATAAGAAAGTGGCTACTCCATCAAAAATTTCTAAATAAATACTTATGTAACTAGCTTACGTGTATATATATTTATTATAATTTTATTATTATTTATACTCTCGTATTGGAATAAAAACTGTTTTTTGTACCTACATTACTGATCTTTTCAGCTTCTACTTATATCTGTTAATTCATTGTTTTATAAATTGAGGTAATATTATACAATAAGTGAGTATTAATATAAATCAACACTTACAAGCCGCAGAAAGTGGCTTACTGGGATTTGAGTTATTTAAAAATAAAATAAAAACTTTAAAGTTTAAACGTAAAAAAATGTTTATTATTTTACGTAAATAAATAAATAAATCACAAAACCATTTTATTAAAGCTGTTTTTTTTTTCTTTTATTCGGGAAACAAACATTACAATTACATAGTTTTAAAGTATACAAGGTGAGACTTAACTCTAAAGGACCAGTGAAGTTTCCCAAATATATTATTATATTATATTTAAGGTTATGAATCAATTATTTTAATTTTTTCAAGTACAAAAAAGAAAGAAAAAAAAATTTACGAAAGTAGTTTAAAAATAAAAATAAAAGTAAAAAAGTAATTTTTAAAGTTTGTAGTTAGTATCAACATAAATGAAAATAATATTTAAAATGAAGAAAAAAACCAACTAATAGTAATTAAAAGATAAGAATCTTTTGATTGATTGATTGATGAAATAATAATAAAAAAAACATTATCAAATGCAAAAAAACAAAATTTTGAGCTCCCCGGGGAGTCAAATCCAGTCCTTGCCTACAAAAATTTGGACAAACCAAAAATATTGTTGATAAATCCACCTGATCCATGAAGAAGTGTAAAAATTGAAACAATCAAGAAAATTTTAGGCGTAGTGTGTAGGTGAAATAATTAAACTTGCAAAAATAATTGCAAAAACAACAGTTGCAAAACAAAAGTTGCAAAAACATAACAACAGTTGCAAAAAAAACATTTTGAAAATGGAAAAATATAAATCTACATACAGATTTTAATTGATTAAAAAAAAACCACTAGAACAAACTTTGATAATATTCTTAGTCCGCCCTTGTACGGGAAAATAAGCAGTTACAGCAATGCATGAGCCATATTTTATGTCCAGATAAATACTATGGTATTCGAGTACAGTTCTATGTGTGAAATAGAACCAGAACCCATGACGAGTGTTTCCGTTTGACAAATAGTCTAATCCAGAACAAGGAAATCGAGTGGAAATACGTCTACCTTGTTGTGTAGTGGTTGGTTTTAAAGATGGTTCTACGCTGCAACCTTACCTTCCCGTAACGAAAGTGAACAAGAGACGCTGCTATGGGAGTTCCGATGTAGTGCCCTATGTACCACTGGATCCGGATTGGAAAGTGATGATTATAAATAATAAACTTAAACCTAAATCAAAACGGAACTCTTTGCGTCGTACCGCATAGATAAGAACCGGAAACAAACCTTCACGTTTATGTGTTTTATCCTGGGGAGTTTAGCGGCGCCGATAAAAGAACCACGTACAGCGGACGTCGCGACGCCGGCGCTCAAAATGGCAGATTACGACGCAGTCTCCCCTGAAACTTGTAGCAAAAAAAATGTTTAAAGTATTTGCCATTCTTATTAGGCAGTTATGTTTCTCTGGAATTTACTTTTTTCTTCTTTTTTTTCTGTTTTAGTAATAGGGTAGTTTAGTTTCATTCTTCGATATTTGTACCTTGGCAAGATTGGCTTGAAACGTAAGATTTTTCCATCGTACTTAAACATTCAAGGATTGTGGTTAATTTTGCTTAACTCCGTGATTTTGATTTAACATCATTCAACGAAGAATTCAAGATTTGATATATCTCACTACTTTTTTTATTAATAAAGAATTATAAAGAAAAAAACAGATTATTTAACAGCACATCTACGTTTTTAACACAAATTAATATAAACATCTGCATTTCAAAAAATACCGTATTTTACTTAATGTAACTTGACTTCACAGCACTGTTAACACAGGATTTTTTAAGCACAGGCATTTAAGGCTTAAGCTCTTTTTGCTCACAACGTTAACGTCGTTTTTATACATGTTTATTTTATCTCAGTGTTAAAATACAAACAAACTGACGTTGGTATTTTTTTTTAAAATATATCTTTTAAAAATAAAAAAAAAGGCAATCTATTAATTATTTATCTTGATTTCTAGGAATTTTAATCGAGTTTCCTTTTTTAATTCAATTAATTTCACAAACAAGAATCTAAATGATTTTTCCTTTTTATTTGAGTAAAAAGAATCAATTAGCAGAAACAAAAGTCAGTCTGAAAGTAAAACTTCTTTTATTTCAAGAAACATTGAATTTTACTAACGATTCATATCCGTTTTGTGATTTTTTTTTTGTCGCGCCAAACAATAGAAAAATATTCTCGTTCGAAATTTAATGAACGAATGCCAGAAAAATGACAAAAGCGCAACGAATTCTTTTATATTTAAGGTTTGACAGAGTCATATTTTAGGGTTGTAAAAGATTGATAATTGATATTTTAAAAAATGATTTTCTTATCCACACCTCTTGGTGCAAAGGCCAATACATTAAATTATAGATTGTACGAGAATAAAAACAGAAAACAAAAGCAATTCTGTAATTAAAGATAATGAATATAATATTTGCATGTGGAATGCCGTATTAAACAGACTTCATAAACTCGGCAATAGTTATTCCCACGTATCTGATATATTTAGTGTAGGGCATTGTTCCTATAGAACAAACCTTTTGAACTTTTTCAAAGATGGTGAATGGTAATTATATTTATTTATTTATGCATTTCACTTCTTATAAATATAGTTTTTTGTTCACTTTGTCCAGCTGTTTGTTACAGTACTTATGATTTTCTTGTTGTATTACTGTAGAATGTTTTACTATCTAATTTTGTATGTTACATTTATTCTTGAATTATTTAAACTTTCTACTGAATATGCTGTATAATTTTATAGTTAATGTTTTTAATGGAAATCTTGAATAATTTTTAAGTTTATTTTTTAAAATAAATTTTGAGTATAAGGAAATTTATGTTTAAAAAAAAAATATATGTACTAAGCCAAATATGTTAGTAATGAATTTTTTTGTAAAAGGGTGATTTGTCGTTTATGTTAATAAAATACAATAAAATTGTACCGACAAACATCTACATTTTTAAGGTGTTTTAATAAGTGTGTGTATTTATTAATTATAAATACAAATGGCATAAGCCGATTACAACAGTTATATGAAGTAACATTCATACAAGAAACTGAACAAAAAGATCATAAAACTATGTTGCAAAGACAAAGAAGAGCAATATAAAAACGATATATAATATTTTCATAATCATGCCAATTCATTTTCATCTAACACTGTTTTAGTGGCAAAAAGATCTACAAAAATCCAGAAGATCTATCCTGAAGAATTCCAAGTTATGTGATGAATTAATCAATCTACACATTCTGGACATTTGGGCATAAAAACAAAAGTTATTCTTAGAAGATTTAATAAAAAAACATTGGAAACATGAACAGAAATTGATTGGAAAGGAGATGAGACATCACTTACAGCATTATGTATTTTGGAAATGCATATTTAGTCCATCTCAGCTCTACATTTCTCCAATGAAAACAGATTAAGAGATGACTCTATTTTAAATTTTTAAAAATTACTCTTATGTTATCCGAGCAACCATGCCACTTTTTTAGAGAAGGGTGTTGGAAAGACTTGATATGGTCAATATGAGTCCTATAGAATGGAGATCGAATTGGAAAAGCATATTCTAGATGGGGTCGAACTAGTGAATGTATGTACATAAAATAAAATAAAAAATGTAATGAAATATGACAAAATGAAAATAAACGAAACGAATCATAACAAAACGAAAAGAAACGAAATAAAAGGAAAAAAAACGAAACGAAACAAAACAAAGCGAAACAAAACGAAACGAAACAAAACAAAACGGCACGAAATAAAAAAAAAAATATATATTAATATAAAATAAATATTATGTTAGTTAATTTTCTAAATGGGAAAGTAAAGTGGACAATCTTATGCATACGATGCTAGTACAAGGAGAGCGAAATATTCCAGTGATCCATATTTAAAGTAAATGTTTTATTTTTATCCTGTCAGAAATAGAACCCAGGACCTTAATAGTACAATAAAAACATCCACTTCTTTCCGGAAACTGTTCATAAAGATTAGAGTCTTTCTTCAGTTTCGCATATCAATATAATTTATTTTTTTTAACTAATTAAGCAAAAATTTAATATTTCTTTTCAATCAAACCGCGGAAATAACAAACTTCACCGGCGTGGACACGGGAAGTTGTAATTTACAAAATGATTATATTTTTCCTGCAAGTATTAACTAGCGAACTTTAGAAAAAAAGTTGTGAAAGTTGATTTTTATAGAAAAAAATGCATAATTTATTAAAATATAAAAAATAAAACTCTTTTGATTTTTAAATAAATAAATTAAATGGTTTTACTGATTTCTAAATCAAATTTTCTACCTTATTTATAAAAACTATTTAATATTTTTTATCATTCACTTTTTCACAAAACAACGAGAGAAAATGTATTCTTAACTCTTAACAAAAAAAGTAATACACACATTTATTTAATGAAATGTTAGAAAATACTAGAAAATAATTCATGATTTGATATTTGTTGTCAATCGTCCAAAACAACAACCCATCAACACAGCTCACAGTAAACAGGACAAGAGCATTTTAATACGTAATGTTATTACAAGCATTCAAAACCACGTTATTCGTTGCGAAATGCCTTTAAATTCCTAGCCATAAAATATAACATTTAAACGGAAAGATCATTCAGTATTTAATAAAAAGGTTAAATCTGGGGTAGGTAAAAACGAAATATTGCGCAGTTAAGGGTATTTTTATTGTTCTGAAGTGTCTTTATTTTGTATGGCTAATTGTATATTAGTGATTGTTTGGCAATCAGGGACTAGCTATACGCTGCACAGTGTTTCGTTTCATGCAAGCTAGACACTAGAAATTAACTCTTGAATTATTAACGGATGGTGTCATGAGGATCTAGTATTCCCAGAACATACAAAATAATTCTTAATTTAGATGACCTATACAAGCGTAGACTAATTGTTGCATCCAAAAGGATTAATATTTTTTGTGGTTACGTTTTGATTAAATTCTCTCATTCTCGCACTACAATCAATGTTGTATTTTGAATTCTAAGTGTTTGTTATTGGTTCCAAAAAATTGAGTTTTTTTTTGCGCCATGTTTTTTTCTAATCATCATCATCATCATTACCTTTCCGCACCAAATGATACATAGGACACTGGATTGGCAATCCAACCGCATTTTATCTTAATCATTTTTGTAACATGAATGTAAGATGATCAGTTTCACGCTTCAGGTACCAGTCCAGGGATTATGAAATATTTTTAGTCTAAAAACACCCTTTTAAATAAATATTTCATATCAACCAAGTCGGGAATCGAACCTAAGACCTCTTGCATGGTAAATAAACGCGTTGATCATCATCACACTATTAGGCCGACTTTTTCTAATAATAAATATAAGTTATACTACGTGGTTGTATAAAAAAAAAAACTACTGATCAGTAAAAAAAAAATTAAGCTGATTTTTTTTAAAATACTCGTACATCAAAACGTGTTTTGATACATAAAAAAACAAAATATCGAGTTTTTTACTCAATTCATTTTATGTTTTTTAGTTGCGACTCATTCCATCATAATTTTTGTTTTATTTTTCAAACACTAAGTAAATGATTTCCATTCAAAAGATTTTTTTTACATTGAAGAAATTATTAAAACAAGGTCAATTTGAGGCAGTTTATAAAAAAAAACAATGACTATGATTATTTTTTTATTTTGTATTTTACGCTTTAAACAAAAACAAACGTTTATTTCGATTTAAATTTTTTTGAGATTTAATATTTTCATTTAGTGAATTATCAAATATTTTTTGTGAAAACCGTAATTATATTTGACGTTTGAAAAAAACAGAAAAAAAAATGTTTATCCCTTGACGTACAACCTGGTTGCAATAATATTTGTTTTGTGTTATATGTAAAGAAGAAATAATAAAAAAATGCGTCTATTTCTAGAATTTTGTTATTTTAAAAATTGATATGAAGTATATCCTTTTATTTTTATCCAAATAACAGCAAGGAAATAGCTAGAACCTTGATTGCAAATTACGATTTGTCATTTATTCTTACTGTATTTAACAAACTTTATTGACTAACTACAACTAGCATCATGCCATTTCCCCCTACGGGGATTATGTGTAGCGATCCATTTTTCCTGCCTACCCCTACAGGTAGGCAGGAAAAATGGATCGCTACACATGTCCATCTCCTGACTTACATTCCTAGCTTCTCCTGCATCTACCCATATTGTCATTTTTTCTCTTTAGTTTTGTCGTCTTTTGATATGAACAGACTTGAGATTGCTTTGATGCTCAAAATGCACCGAATCTGTCAAACCAAAACATTGAAAGGGTCGAGATTTTCAAATACCTGGGAGTAAATATATGTTACAGAAAATGGCAGCTTTCAAAAATAACTAGGAGGGCGGCTAGGATTAGCAGATGCCACATTCAACAGTAATAAAGCTGTCTTAAAATTGAATATGTTCTTAATGAAAACCATATACTGTAACACCTATTCTCTTCTAAGGATGCGAATTGTGGCACTTCAATAGGGCCCAAAACAGCAAAGTACTGAGTTTTGAGAATAGGTGTCTTAGAAGAATCTTGGGTGTGCGGTGTTTAACTTTGTGCGGAATAAAGTAAAAAGAGAACAAACGCAGCAAATATCGGTGAAAACTGTCATCAAGAGTAGACGATACGGTTGGCTTGGCCATGTACTATGGATGTCTTCTAAGCGCCTTAACCACGCTTGCCTACTTTACAAGGCATCAGGTTTTCGACGTCCTGGACGTCCACTGCTGACGGTTTGTCGGCAGTTCATGTCAGTGCTTTGAGATTAGAGCATGACTTAAGAGGACGCTCAGGAGTATGTTCTAACTAAAAAGCGGAAATGGAATGATGAGACTTGAGATTTTGATTTATCTGATTATCCCACGTCTTTCTTGCTCGTCTACATCTTACGTTATATTCGTTATCGCCATATATACATATGTTTTATCACTATTTTGCTATCGATTTTCCTCTACGTGACTTTGTCTTTATTTATTTTATTATTAACTTTTGTATTGTATTTATTTTCTCTTATTTGAAAAAAAAATATTACTGGGGATTATTGTTTGTAAATCCGTTTACGATTATGTTTTTAATACCAAATTAACAGAGCACTTTTTGTTTATATGTATTTTATTTTATTTTCATTATAATAAGTATATTATTTTTTGTGTAGTGTTACAAAGTGTCCCTGTGGGTATTCTCTTTTGGCATTGTATTGAGTAATATTTTGAAAATTTTAATTGGCCTATAACTTTGTTTTTATGTTAATATAAAATTTTTGTTTGTGTGGTAGCTGTTGTTTCTTTTAAATGTTTGTTTTTTTCAAAACTGTCAATCATCAACTGTTTGAGAAAATAATAATAACATTACGTAGGGTATGTAGAGTATAGGTACATAATTAATTTATTGTGCATCTGTTTTTTTTTCTCGGAGCTTTGTTTATGTAATATGGTGAATTTGTTTAAAATGTTTTGACATCTGCAATATTTTTCGTGAAAGCTTCCAACTGTACTTTTGTTGTTTAGAAATATTGACAATTAGTTTATATGTTTAAGAGTATGATTATTACACATAAGTTGCAGGCGCGTGCGGTAACTTTTATGAATAGGGATGCTGGCAAAAAAATAATCATGTTCTTATTTTTTGTAGGTATGATCGTAGAATTACGTAGAAACTTATATTATAAACTTTACAAATCATTCATTTATGTTGTACGTGTTTATTTCTGTTTTGACAAAATTTTGATTTGAATAAAGCGTGTTATGACAAAATAATTTGTTGTTCTAAAAATTACTCCTTAAATTTTAAGTTAAATAAAATTCAGTATTGCGTATAATCACGTTCGTAAAACGCGCTTGAGGAATTATGTAATACGCTATAAAAGTTATACATTACAAAAATAATAATTAATAAATTGACGGAACACAGGCGCGTCTAGAGGTTAAACTGTAGGTGTTCTTATTTTCTTCTTTATGTGGACATCACCAGACGCCTTCAGAAGGCCGTAACGTTAGTCAGCACTTTCGCCTTTCAAACGTCAATTGCACGTCCCTTAATTCCGCCAAACAAAGCTGAAAGATCACCATCGACGGTCTTCCAGGACGGTGCCCGTAGGTGTGAAAAGGAATTAAACGTTGGAACACCTAAAACATGACCCGAGATAGTCGTTCTTAAATTTGGGCCAAATGTCAACAATACGCTACTTCGAACTTTATGCTAAACGTTATTCGAGTTTTATTTTCTTTGAATTATACAAATTGGATGCTCTTATCTCTGTTGAATCTCGTAGGAGAAATGTAAAACGTTATGAACCTAAAGCGCATGCGCCAAAATTTGGACGATTGCTATGGGGTTAGACGCAACTCGACAAGCAGCATCCCGCGTATACAACGAATAATATCAAGGACAAGATATCTAGATATTCAGTACATATGTTGATATAAGAAATACAAATACGTAGCTAGTAGCAAGGTATGTATATTTAAAATATTCGTTGAATCACGTGCACCCAAACGTTCTCAATGAGAATTTTAGGAATACATATTTGTTGAGGTTATTTCATATTTAAAATGTTATTTTTGTAAAACAAATATTGTTTTCAAATTTTTAAGGGATGCGCCGCAACCACAGTATCTATGGACAGAACGCGCCTGATAAGTTGATATTAGGACATTTTTGTATTATATTGGAACTTTTTTAAGAATAAATAAAAAAATATGTATAAAAATATTAATTTTCGTATTTCTTCCTCTCTACTAGAGTAGAAAATTCGTGTTTCGACTGGGATTCCGTCATACATTCGTTTTTTTATTTCTAAACCAATTTTTAAAAAAAAGTATTTCTTATATTCTAAAACATTATATTTTTTAAGAATGGAGTTAAGTGAATAAATAAATAAAAATAAATGGTAGGATAAAATACATAGCACGAGATGTTATGAAACGAAGCACTGTGCGGCGGCTGGAGCAAAACGCGCGATCACGCATATCGTCACGCGTATTGGCGCGGTAGTCACGCGATCTTCTGCCTAACTGCGTACTGTCACGGGTTCAGTTCCCATAAAATGACGATATAACATGACCCAACTCGTGAAATGTAACAAAAGAAGACTTATGAAAGGATTTTTGTCCATGATGGCAGATGTACAATTAAAATATTGGTTTCAGAAATATTTTGACCATTTCCAATTCGCAGACCGAGATAAACACTATCAACAATATCAAAAAACAAGTTTTGCGTTGGTTTGAACAAATAGAGCAAACGGATGGCATTTTTTAAGCAGGTCGACTACCGGTTAAACATTAACCTTTCTAATCATGCTGAAAGTATGCAGTACCATGGAATAAACTCTCTTAAAAATCGAAGAATAATGTTGGACCAGTTATTTTTATTCAAATTAATAAATAATAAAATTGATTCTCCTAACCTACTAGAAAGACTTCCATTCCGTGTGCCATCTAGACCGACAAGACAAAATCTTTTGTTTTACACTGAAAACGCGTCAACAAACTATTTTAAACAATCTACAATACCTAGAATATGCGACCAATATAACAATATATTTACCGAGGCTGATATTTTTTGTGACAATGTATGTAAATTTAGGTCAAAAATTATTGAAATTTTGAGAGAAGCAGACATTTAACATTATTATTATATAAATATTTTTTCATTTCGTCTCTTTTACATTTATTATATTGAACATAATTTAAATTATTGTATTAAGTGTAAACAATTTTTTTGGTGTGTGCATGAGTTTCTTACTCTAATATACAAAGAAATTGGCAATATATGTGTACATACTGTTTGTTTACCTAATAAAATAAATAAATAAATAAAAAGGTTCACGATGCAAATATTGATAGATATAGAACACTAAGAAAACGAAGAAGACGGAGAAAGACATCGTCCGACCAATTCCAACAAACACTTGTTGACGAAAATGTCAAAAATAGTTATTATTGGCACGCGTGCATAACATGATATATAAATGCAGAGAAAGTGAGGATATTATGCAGAGAGTGATAATTTTTGATAAAATTGAAGAAATTTGGCTGTGGACCTATTTAGGAACTTCTCCGCATTTTATGATGAAGAAAATACTCATTAGAGATAAACCAGTCTATTTAGAGACATCAGTAGGCCTTCCTATTTACTTGAAAAGATCACAGCATATTGTATCCTGTCATCATTTATAGTCCTGTACTATTCCAACCTTGTAAGATACTTACCACCTCTTGTGATAAGTCATTGTGACTTATTACGGTCTTCATCCCCGCCTCTGCATCAGGCTTTTAGATTACGCATTTTGATGATCAAAAAGGGGCAATTCATCAACAAGTAGAGAACACCTTAAAAGGTTTTAACATATTACACAACTAAACAAATTACAACAGGAATGGAGAATACCTTAAAGAAGGGAATATGGAAGTCTAGGCATTTACAGGGCTTATGATATGTCATTGGCTGGTTTAAGTAGCCACTTTATACACTGTGTAATATTCACCATTTTGCCCATGTTTGAACATCCATATTTCTTACATTCCTTCGTATGTTGATTTCAGTGAAGTTAAAGAGCTGAAGCCAAATCAAAAAGGGGCAATTCATCAACAAGTAGAGAACACCTTAAAAGGTTTTAACATTATTATATAACTTAACAAATTACAACAGGGATGGAAAATACCTTAAAGAAGGGAATGTAACATCCATATTTCTTACATTCTTCCGTATGTTGATTTTAGTGAAGTTAAAGAGCTGCAACATTTATTGTTGCGAAGAGATTAATCTGACTGAATCATTTCACCTACTAGGCAACGCCTGAAAACCATTTTCCAATTTTTAAGCTTCTTCTTGGACCAGTTGAAACTTCTTGGACCAGTAAAAAATGGAAAATTGTTTTCAAGCGTTGCCTATTAGGTGAAATGATTCAGTCAGATGAAGTTCTTTGCAACAATAAAGGTTTCAGCTCTTTAAATTCACTAAAATCAACATACGGAAGAATGTAAGAAATATGGATGTTCGAACATGGGCAAAATGGTGAATGTTACACAGTGTGTAAAGTGGCCACTTAAACCAGCCAATGACAGGTCGTAAGCTCTGTAAATGCCTAGACTTCCATATTCCCTTATTTAAGGTATTCTCCATCCCTGCTGTTATTTGTTAATCTTAATGACTGCCGAGGGGGTGAAATCCAGTATTTTGTCTACAAACATTTGACAAACTTAAATATTATTATACAACTGTTCTGCTTTCATAACCAAAAAGGTATGTTTTCGACAAAATTCACAAAATGAATTAAATATGGGGTATTGTCCTACACAAAATTTTGAACCATTTGATATTAAACAAACAGCAATAAAAAAAAAACAATAGTTTTATGTGTTCCAGTTTTTTAAGGATTAACACAATATTCAAAATTTCATAAGTTTAAACAGTGTTGATATGATGCCCACTAGTTTTAAATATTACTTTTGCCAATAGCTGCTTTTTTGCTAATGCCAGCAGTGTTGGTTTTGTTAGGTTAAAAAAGTTGCAGGAAGCTTATAAATGCCCCACGGGAGGATTTATGTGACTTCGAAGCTATATGTTGCTTTATTCTGATAATAAAGGCATCCAAAATATAATGAAAGAACATTTTAATAACCTGTCCTGTGGATTCGTTCAAACAACGTTAGTTCCAGAGTTGGAGAGTCCTGCTTGTATTTTTAGCAAAACTAAGAGGATGCTCAGCAAAATCGAAAGCCGTCTACTTCATCATATTTTCCAGAACTTTTTCATTTGCTCAATCCGGATAACAATTGACATTGATTTCCGGGTGAATTTAGAAAGTCACACAAACTTTAATCGACTTTTTGTAATCAAGGATCTATACGTAACCTACCGATCTATATGCCGTTTTCTGTTCGGCTGTTGTGAACGAATTTGTATGGCATATAAGCTCACCAGCATTAGCCCCCATTACCGCAATAAAGCGTCATGCGATGAGTAGATATAATAGACGTTTAGTAATTGTCGACAAATATCGGGGAATCAAATTGTGTATTGCCAAGCTATTTTAGGAATTGACGGCTTAATGTCGGTATACTCGTATGTGTTCCCTTGGCGATTATTAGATCAAGAATTACTAATGACTAAATGTGACAGTTTAATACCTAATTGCAGACATTCGTAAGTTAAAACATTCATATGACATTGCTGAAGTATTTTTTTTTTTGTGTAATTCAATCCTTTTTTCGTATAGTTTTTTTTTTATTTATTTAAATTTCATTGATTAACCCTTACGGGTTACATACATTTAACAAAATATTTTCACTTTTAAAATTCACATTCTACTGTTAATAATAATATTTTTAACAATTTTTGTGAAGGTTGTCTGAGTCTTTTGTTTAGTTTTGTCTGGTAGTTTATTATATAATTTCAGTCCATGGTTTATAAGTTTCGATTTTCCTTTTCTCGTTTTAAAAGATTGTATATGATATTTTTCTGATATTCTCGTATTGTGTTCATGTTAACTACGGTTTTTTTCAAGTTTGAATTCTTCGTCTACAATTACATCAGTGGTTAATTTATGAATAAATTTTAAAGATTCTAGTTTAAAGAGTTCAAATACATTTAATTGTTTAGTTTGTTCAAAAAGTTCTTTAGTTGCTGTTAGATAGGGAAGGTCATATACTAACTTTAATATTTTATTTTGCTGTCTTTATAGTCTGTTTATGTCATTTTGATTTCCTGTTCCCCATAGTTGTTGCATATTACATTTTCTAGTTTTTACATAGGCTTTATACAGTATTTTTTTTTCCTTTATTGGAACAAAGTTTTTGATTTAAAAGAAAAGACTCGATAAAGTCGCCACTTGGCTAATTAAATTGTTGATATGAATTGTCCATGTCAATTGTCTGTCTATTGTTAGTCCTAATTATTTAACATGTTCAATTTCAGTTAATCGTTCATTATTTATGTAAGCACCTACTAAGCATCTTTTTAAGCTAGTAAGAATATATTTAAATTTGAAATATATTTTTATTGAGATTGATTGATTTTCCAAAAAGATGGTGATCATTTTTGTGTGGGTAGTAAAAAAAAGTCAAAGCATTTACAGGGCAAATTATAAAGATTCTCAAGCCCGGATAGTTTGCGCTGTATTTCACACTGTAGTTGGGATTCTTAGACTATTTTGGTGCAAAATTAAAATCAGTAGAAAAAAATATTTTAATACATTTAAGTTCCTATATTTTTCCCAAATATTTTGAATTTGGGAGGTGTTTCCAACGAGTTATAAATTTAGAAAAATGATATCCAAATACAAATACACCAAAAGCACTTTTTACAAGGTGGATTGGTTTCAAGTTGTACCGTTTAAAAAGAGAACACAAAAAAATTAATAACGGTGAATACGTTTTCTTGTATAAAAATCAAAGTAGTTTACTATTTATAGAACCTCAATTTTATAACAAAATAACACATGACAACGAAATTCATTGATAATCGTAACCAAGATTCAACAATGTTTAAGTATGTCTAAATCCTTGCAGACTGGCTGGATTTCCTCCCTAGGGAGTTATTCATATTTAAATTTATTTCAACAGAGGGAAAACATTTTCGAGAAGGGAATATGGAAGTCTAGGCATTTACAGGGCTTATGACCTGTCATTGGCTAGTTTAAGTGGCCACTTTACACACCGTGTAACATTCACCATTCTGCCCATATTTGAACATCTATATACCTTCAATTCTTTCATCTGTTGATGTTTGTGAAGTTAAAGAGCTAAAACCTTTATTTATGCGGGTGAGATTCATCTAATTGAATTATTTCACCTACATAAGGTATATAGATGTTTAAATATGGGTAGAATGGTGAATGTTGCACAGTGTGTAAAGTGGCCACATAAACCGGCCAATGACAGGTCATAAGCCCTGTAAATACCTAGACTTCCATATTCCTTTCTCAAAAATGTTTTCCCTCTCTGTTGAAATAAATTTAATTAACAAAGATTAGTGATTATCAATATCATTGTGTTTTTTTTAAATATTTGCGTTCACCGAAGTATTTAATTTTGAGGGCCATTTTCACCGAGTTGTAAATAACTCACTTTCACAAAATACGAATTTAGTTGTGGCAAATTGGAATTCAAACCCTAGCCTCTGAACCACAACTCGATTCATTCATATCATTCATATCATATCATTAGTAAAATTTGCCTTTTTAGTGAAAATCGATGTGAGGATTACCAAAACTAAACAGTGACATTTTATTGTTTTACAATTGCGCAATATGAACTAAATGTTAAGGTGCAAGATTATGGTGAGATGAAGGAGACATTTAGGTGAGTTGACACAATGCGTGCATCTCAAAATGTGTAACTGCTAGAAATATGTCAATACTCTAGTTTGCACATGATTTGCAACACGATTACGCGGTCAGTATATTCTGAAACAGTGTGGCAAGCGGTTGTGTTGATAATGGTTTATATCTGCGAAAAACGCATCTTTTTGTCAACTTTTTTAAAGATGTGTACTTATCAACAATGTTTGAGTATGCCCAAATCCTTGCAGACTGGCTGGATATCCTCCCTAGGTAGTTATTCATATTTAAATTTATTTCAACAAAGAGGTTAAATATTTTTGAGAAGGGAATATAGTCTAGGTATTTACAGGACTAATGACCTGTCATTGTCTGGTTTAAGTGGCCACTTTACACACTGTGTAACATTCACCATTCAGCCCATGATTGAACATCCACATTTCCTCAACTCTTCCTTCTGTTGAATTTTGTGAAGTAAAAGATCTGAAACCTTTATCACGTGGGTAAGATTCATCCGGCTGAACCAAATCACCTACTAGGCAACGCTTGAAAACAATTTTTCAATTTTTATACTTTTTCCTTTACCAGGTAGTTAACCTTTGTTGAAATAAATTTAAATATGTACTTATTTTTAAATATTTACCATCCGTTTGTACAAAACTGTTTGTTCTTGTGACATAATAAAATAATTAAATTTTGATTTGTCGTAAATTACGACAGTGTAAAATTTATTTTTGATAAAATGAAAAATCTCGCTATTTTCATATCAGAGGTAAGTTGAAACTGCGGTTAATATTACGTAATTTTTAAACATTTTATTTTTTCAAAATATCAAATAAATATGTTCAAAATAACGGAAGAGGGATTTTTTTTTTAATATACGAGACGGCAGAAGAGGAAATAGTTTTAAGAAGAAAAAGTCTTTAAGATGTTAAATTATACGTTTTATGAAAAAGAAAAAAGACGTTTTTGCCAAGGACTAATACCAAGTTAACAATGTTACAGAAATTTTGAATAGAATACGGATATATAATTGTTTTGGTATGCTTTTTATTTACGTAAGTTGAATTACTTGATTGATCTCATAGAAGTGAGATAATTGGTTTTTTAAATATGATTAAAATGGTTATACAATTACAAAAGATATTATTATATATAAAATATGCATAAGATAAAATATTTCAACTCACGTTGACTGCTGTTTCAACGTACATTGGTACAAGGAAGATAGACATAGTTGGAATGCTTACATTAAATGTAATTTTTCTTCAATTCCGATCAATTAGAATTAATATGCTTTTAAAAGAAAGTAAAACATAAAATCCTCTTCTTTAAAAGTGTGCGTTTACATTCCCAACAGTCCATTTGTTAGGACCAAAAATGTACACATTGTGTCAACTCAACATGGTGTCCCCTACAAAAATTATTTCACCCCTAAGGCAAGGCTTGAAAATACTAGTAAATGTTAGTACATTGATACTTTTTCGAACACGTTATCGAGTTGAAAAGCATTCCGGTTTTATTTTACATTCATAACGGTTTACTTTGTTAGTTCAAACACGGGGTACTTTTTTTATTTTTTTTTATAAAAAATACGATGTTAATAGTGTTAATTTAAATCACTTTATTGGTATTGCACGTTTTGATTTCATCCATTCAGTTTAAGCTATCCTATAAAAGTTATCAAAAGTATCGTTTAACAAATCAGCATTATATTATTATTTCAACATATGAAATAAGGCGTTTAAGTGCGCCGTCTTGTTATTAACTCTTGTGTGGCTGTGATGTCACATAGGTCGACATAGGACACGAGATTTCATATATCATACTTATTTTTTTGAATGATAAATTCGTATTTTTTGTAATTTTACAATGGACATTTTCACACCCGACTTGGAAAGTAAAATTGTATAACAATGCTTAATGGTAGTACAAAAAATATTTATTCTTGCTACAGGAAGAATGAATGTCCGCTTATTCAGCAACACATCTATACAAATACCTTATACAAAAGAGAGCACGAAGATAGAAGTCATAACAAGGAAAACAGAGACGCTGTTCTGCGGCGAGTGTCGTCTAAAACAGATTTAGCCTTCAGTCGGTTAATGACAATCATGTGGGACGCACGCGCGTAACGTGAGCGGCATATTTGTGATTTTTAATTTACTTTGCTATAACAGGGTTACATTTTATGTTTATTCCCATAAGTTATGGAAAAGGCAATTTTAAACAGTATGTCTCCATGTTTTTATTTTTTTTCAACTGTCTGAACTTAAGAATATTCCGTCTTTTACTAGTAGTAACACTATGTTACATCACCGCGCGCAAAGGGATTATTTACCACAGTCTTTTAAGAGTTAAAGGTTCAAAAATTAAATGTATTATACGTTCTCTTAAATGGCTGTGCAATTAATAAATTAATTTAAAAATGTGCTGATACATCGTGAAGGAACATTCTAAATGACAGTCATTGAAAAAATAACATAGTTATTTACTGTTAAAAAATTTTTAATCCATAATTAAAAAAAAAAACAAAATTAAGGCATTTTAAAATTAAAATTTAACTAGAAAATGCCGTCCGAATTTTCTTCAAACGAACGTATTCTCGTATTTTCTCTCTTGATTATGGCACTAGAGCAGTGTTTTTTTACACAATACTGATATTTATTAGTGACGTGTCTTTATTGTTTCGTTTTATAAAACTAGAACCCTCCAAAAATCCGTAAAAAAGCACAGTTTTATCTACTGTCTTTTAGCGCACGGTAAACAAATAAAACTATTTTTAAGAAACACAAAATATACCGATACATCAAATTTAATTCTGCTATTCTGTTTTAAAAAAATAACTAAATTGGTTCAGTTTTGAGGTGCGGAAAATGAGACAGCTAAAAGCCGATTTTATCTATTCAAGTTAGGCATTAAAGGTTTGATTTTTTTTGCATAGGGGAGGCATCTTCAAGACAGTGACAGAAAAATACTGTTCAAATACCTATTTATCAAAATCCCCTGTCACCGCACATACTAACAAGTAATGTAATCTGAAACACAAAAATAAAAATGTATGCGTACATTGCGTGCATATCTAATTTTAACCAAATACAATAATTGATATTAAAATTTCGATTCTGTTCATTCAATATAAATATATATACAAGTTTGTACTTAAATTTAGCAAAAGCAAGCATTGCCGAGTTCAGCTCGTTGTCTTATAAAACAACAAATCTACAATTTATTATACAAATAAAAGACGAGTGATACTTTAATCCACAAATTTGGAATATCCAGTGACCGGTTTCATCGCTTTCGCGACATCTCCGAGACTGGTATCTTTATTAAGGCGTTCAATGTATTTATACAAAACAGAAGTAAGGATATATAATTCAAAGTTTTAAGAAAGTAAATTAAATAAAATTATTTTTATCTTAAGGATCAATATCAAAATTTTTTCTTCGGGTTAACTAGTGAGTTGATTTCTAAAATCGTCAGAAATCATAATTTACAAAATCACGCTCACGAAGAATGGGACACTAAAAATAAAATAAAATACTTAAACTCATTTAAATGGCATTATATCAACTCATTAGTTAACCCGATGAAAAAAAATTCATAATGATCCTTAAGATAAAAATAACATTATTTAATTTACTTTCATATTAATTAGAATTATCTATCCTTATCTCTGTTTTGTATAAATACATTGAACTCCTTAATAAAGATACCTGTCTCGAAGATGTCGTGAAAGCGATAAAACCGGTCACTGAATATTCCAAATTTGTGGATAAAAGTATCACTCGTCTTTTATTCATATAATAAATTACAATGAACTTCCATCATGAATTTTCACTTACAAACTTAAATGTTTTAAATCTACAATCTGTAACCTAACCAATTTTTTCATACCAAAATATTAAAACCGCTGGTCATAAGACTGAGCCCATGCCCGGGTTCATTATGTAAAACGATACATAAAAATAAATTAAAAAATGTTTTTCCAGGCGTAAAGTTTTAGAACTATTATAATATTATTAAGATAAGATACAGACAGTATCATGAATTCATAATATATGTGTTTTGAAACAGATCTATGTAATCAATATTAGATTTGATAATTCTATACAGCAGTATTGAAACCCTTTACAAAGTACGCCTAGAGGCTAACAAACTTGAGTTTGGAACTAATAGTTTATTAACTATGTTATTTGTGAATCATATTCTACAATCTACATGCTTTGAAATTATTGCATAACTATTGTTATTTAGTCGTTTTTCTCGTCCATGTGGATTGAGAAAACAGTTATCAAAAATTTAATTAACATAATTTTCTTATCGAATCCGATTCGAGTAATATATTCTCCAAATATTTTATTTTTCATTTATTCATATTTTACTCTTACAAACTATAAACAATTATAAAAATAATGTGACCTCACTGGGGTGACCCATGCCGAGGACACATAACAATATATTTTTTTGAAATGTTTTTACATTTGAGAATAAAAAAAGAAGACTTACTCTATAAACAGAGATAATGAACAAAATATTCAGACTGTTTTAAAAACAAGGTATATATGTACATCTATATTATTTATATTACAAAACCCACAGTGAAAATAACAAAAACCTAACGTAAGCTATACGCTTGTGGAGCAGTTGATTCAATATTGGTTTGGGCAAATAAGACAATCCATTTTACTTCTACCTAGTTATTATCCATTTTTAAAGCCTTTTTAAACATTTTCTCGTTACTAATGGTTTGAATAGATAGTGGAAGTAGGTTATAGATTTTGATTGAATAATACTCATTAAACGACATTATCTTACCTTTCAAATATACATTTCAGTCAATATTTGTAAATATTTTATTTATTTATTACTAACATTAATATCTTGTACCACTACCATCACGCCATTTTCCCGTACATGTAGGCAAAGAAGATGGACCGCCATACGCTTTTATCCTGTCATACATTTCTAGATTCTTCCACAACCTACAACTCGGTTGCAATAATAATTGTTTCCTTTTGATTTTATGTGTTTATTTATTTAACACTTTAAATACAAATACAATTTAAATATATATAATGGTGGGCATATTGCCGTAAGGTAATTTTTTCCTACCTAACCAGAATGTTTAGTTTGATTACAAGTACAGTACATGAACATATTCTGTGTAATTATTTATTAATTTATTTTTATACGGCATTTCTGCCATTTACATATATGTGGTATAAAGAGTGCTTAAAAATAAACATATAAAAAAAATCGAGTATCAAATATTGATATACTCGTACTATACACGTTATAAATTTCTTGAAATACATATATATTTTAAAGAAATTATACAATAGCAAAATACATCACTCAATCTAATTATAACTATTCCAACCCAATCTTCTGAAGTTGATTTGCTCTTTTTGATAAAAATGTGTTGGTCAGGCAGAGATAAACTAAATATATAAAAATATGATGCATATTCATTCCCGGTATTCTATTATCTAAAAATAGGTGAGTTATATTGAGCTAACGTTCGAGAATTTTGACAATAAAATATTGTAGATGATCTGCTTAACCTAGGTGGTAGATAGAATAAAATCATTTTCAGTAGATCAGAGGTATCAAGAATTGGTTTTATTATTTTATATAAAGTCGTAAGATCAGTCGATGTTCTTCATTCTTGCAATTTAGTTAGTTTAAGAGAGTTTAAAATTTTGTGATAATTTAATTTGTTACTAAAAAAACCCATTTTTAAATTAATACATCTAAGAAACTTATTCTGAATTCTCTTAATAGAATCTGAGAAAGTGATTTGATAAGGTAACCATATTGGAGAATTATAATCTACTTGGCTTCTAACTAGAGATGTGTAAAGATATTTTAATGCACAACCTTATAATTTTAAACAAAAACTTAAGACAAAAATCAACAAAAAAAATACACTTCACTATGCAGAGAGGAGAGAAAAAGTGATAGGAAGGAAAAAATAAAGAGAAAGGAACAATTCAAATATTTCGACAGTGACATTTCAA